>NC_056732.1:1424802237-1425047237 GCF_019279795.1 Protopterus annectens
CATTCATTAACATGAATTTGAATATTTTCATTTCTATTAGAGAAAGTATGTTTACTACCCTATCATTTTTCCTCATAACAAAGCACCTTGTGGGTCTTAATGTTTTTTTTCCCAAAGTGGAAGTAGTCCGATATAGACTGAATGGTAAGGCTTTTGCATGACAAATATTTATTTTTCAAAACAGATAAATGTATTTGTAAGCACATTATGTATTTACTACTGATTTTTAAACCCATATGATGGTGACATTTTGGAATACTGTCTAATGACTTCCTACAGATTTTTTTTTTCTGTAGTGATATGTTAATGAGATTAGTTTACTGTCTTCAGGAGTGGTTTAATTATCACTAAAGCTTGCATTCTTTAGTTTGCTTTACATGAACAAATCTCAGTAAGAAGAAAGCTGAAACTGACACTATAATTCTTTATTATGGGCATAGCAGAATACAAAATAAGAGACAACGATTAATGTTACGTTTTAGGTGAACTCTACACAAAAGTCAGTTGAGTAAATGCAGAAAACAATCTTTCAATGAGAAGCCTGAAAATACAAATCAAACAGGCACTGACAGGTGCGTACGACTTATGTGTTGACCATGTCTGTTCTTTACTTGCTCAGTTTGCTCTTAATATCCAGAAGCTTCAACCATAACAAAAGAATAGTAGCATTTAAATGCAGGTATTTCTGCAGTGATACAGTCCAAGAGATTGCTCAGCTGAGGAGGTGAGGTGAGATAATACAGAATGGTTTATTGAATGACCCTGCAGTCTACTATATTTATGAAGAACTGCTGAAAGAAAAACAAAATAGCACAGGCATGCATAGAATATAAGCAATATGAGCACTTTAAATACATGTACTTCAGAAAATACCATCTCAAGCTTAAATGCAGGAATTGTTGTAGAAAAAAACTTTGCATTAATGACCTTTTCAATGGTAGTATGTGGTTTAGATGAAATATTAGATCAGATGCTTCAGAAATATTTCTCAACTGGCTGAGTCTGGTGACACTGAATGCGTACGAAATGCCATTTTCAGTATACAAGCCTACATAGGGGGAAACATAAATAAATATTAAAATGTATTCACTTCATTTATACGAAGGTGTGTTCACTTTAAGTTTAAGACTAATATAGTAGAAGACTATAATTAAGAATTACAACAATAAGTCTTGAAGTCTTGACTGATGATTCACTTATCACAGAAAATTGTAAACAGGCCGACTACTCTGTTTTATGCAGTAAAGCTTCCTCTCTGTGTCCATTGCCGTAAAGTTATAAAAATGATTTGGGGAATATATATCAAATTTGTGTAATCCTTTTTAGTGCAGTTTTGAGGAAGGGATAAAGAAAACACAAACACTGTGTAAAAGAAAGGAATAACAATGACCTAAACAATGGATAAAACTGATCAATGGTAATAAATGTCAATTCCTTCTGACTTCTCATAACTCACTAAATCAGCCATATATAATTCAGTTTAGTTAATGTATTATTAGGTATTTCTGAGTTCCTTTCTTATTTATTGTATGACTTGTCACCACCTATGATTGTTCTTTCCACACATTAAACAGCATTGCATTACAGAACTATTCTGTCTCTCAAAAATATGACCATCAAAAAGTACTCAGCATTTTTATGCAGCTTTCTGTATTTCATTTCATTGCTACAAAAAGTAAAATATAACTAAATAAACAAAAAATAAATAAAAATAATATATTTGCCAAATAGACCATCATTTCTTATTGACAGACCACGGAAGGTATGCATAGGCAACAACATCTCAATGATCATCACACTGAACACTGGAGTACCTCAAGGATGTGCCATGAATCCCCTGATGTTCACCATGCAGACATATGACTGCATCACGAGGTACAACACAAGCCACATTACTAAGTTTGCAGATCATACCGCAGTGGTGGGTCTCATCAGCAATGGTGATGAAAAAGCTTACAGAGGGGAGGAGAACCAACTGATTGGCTGGTGTGAGAACAACAGCCTGGCTCTCAATGTGAATAAAACAAAGGAGATAATAGTAGACTTCAGGAAGATACACAAGCCTCATTCTCTACTCACAATCAAAGGAGAAACAGTTCCTGGGGGTGCATATCGCTGAAGACTTGTCTTGGTCAAAAAAACACTAATCACATTCTCAAGAAGGCCCAACAGCATCTACTCTTTCTAAGAAGGTTGAGGAGAACAAAACTACCACCTTCAGTTCTCAACAACCTTCTACAGGAGTACCATTGAAGGCATCCTGTCTAGTAATCTCTCCATGCAGTACGGAAACTGCACGGTTTCAGATCTCAAATCTCTCCAGAGGGTGGAGAAAGCAGTGGAGAAAATTATCAGCTCCATGCTCCCATCTATCCAGGACTTGCACTCTGCTCGGTGCCTCAGCAGAGCCATGAAAATAGTCAA
The DNA here is from genome assembly GCF_019279795.1 of Protopterus annectens. NCBI lineage: Eukaryota > Metazoa > Chordata > Ceratodontiformes > Protopteridae > Protopterus > Protopterus annectens. Next base: position 1,424,804,662 of record NC_056732.1, read on the forward strand.
AGGCTGCACCACCCCACCCATGGAATGTTCTCATGTTTGTCTTCAGGCAGGAGATAACGTAGCCTGTGTTGCAAAACCATCAGATTTAATAGAAACTTTTTTCCACTAGCCGTCAGACTTCAGAACTCCAATAATAATATACACCATGCTGGTCATTGAGGTCTGGACAAAGTTAAAGTGCTGAAGTAATTCACAAACATGTAACCAAGAGACTACCCCATCTATGGAACAGGCTCCCCATCTATGTGAAGCAGAGTTCCTCCCTAACCCAATTCAAGTACAACTTGGACAATTGGATGGGAAACCAGAAACTCATCCTTGGTTTGGCACCTATGTCTGTAATGGACACAGGCATCCTCTAAATGGTTTATTTCCCAGGCCCATGCTTGCACTTATCAAGGGTATCAGAACATGTCAGAGATTTGGGATGCCTGGCTAGGCTTAAAAAGGCCCTTGTGGTCATTAGCATAGTAAACACCTATGAGCCTATGCCATATGCTATGACTCTATGAAAGTACAATCTTATACCTTATGTGCAATATTAACAATGCCAAGTTAACATTCTGTGCCTGTGCAATATGCCAAGTTAACATCCAGTGCAATTTGAACTCTGGCTGATTCTGATCTGTGCAATATATTATTTGTACAATATTTTGGATACTGATGAAGATATGTAAGAGCAATAGTCTTGGTGCATGTCATTGTACTTGTTACTGCAATGTATAAATGTCTTACAGTTGTTATTGTTGGATTGGCATTAGCATACGTGTTATTCTTGTATTAATATTATCAGTATGTGTTGCATGCACATTGAGTTTGAAGCAATGCAATTTCATTCATGTGCTCTGTTGTGCTGTCTGAATGACAATAAAGTTTACTTTGACTTTGACTCTGACTTTGATTTTTTTTTTAAATAGCAAACTTATGGCACCAGAGCAGTATTGAATCAAATAATGATGTCTTTCTTTTCAAAATAGCATAGCCCTGACTGGAATTTCATCTGCCAATTTGGGATTATTTCTATGAATCATTTAATCCCTTTCAGGACAATGTCTTTTTGTATGCCTTATTAAATAATAACTGACTTGTATAGATATTCCCTCTCTTACAATCTCACTTTGCTGTCCCTTCACTTGCTCTTTCTTCAGAGTTAACAGAGATGTACAATTATCTACAATGTATTTATATATTTATTTTAAATGTATTAACTAGATTAAAGAGATTGTCCTTAGATTTCTTCAGCCAAAACTCTAGCCAGAAATACAAGTGTAAATCCTTTATACAGGCAATTCAGTGGTGCTAATTTCAGTATATTTTCAGAATGAAAGTAGGTTACCTATACAAAACCCACATAGACTGAAAAAAAGCATGGAGGATAATATAGAGTTATGATTGGAGACACAACCATAATTTGTTGTAGTGCATGGAACTTTATCTACTCCATGTATCAGCAGATGCAGAAAAAAAATAAAGTGCAAAATTAGCAAAGCAAGCACTGTCAAACAGGCAATACTTGACATCTTAGGTCATTTGATTAGATATTTTGCGTGTAAGGGAAGCAGTTCATATGTAAATCCATGGTAGTGCTTACCTGTGACAGTTTTTAACATACCTCTGAACTTCTTAGCAGAAGAAATCTGGACAAAGTCAAAAGTAATGTGGGACAAGGGCCCAAAAATTGGGATACATTTTAAATATTGCTCATATAAGCTGAAAAGGTTGCTAGATAAAAGGTTTTGTGTTGCTATATATTTTCCAAAGGATATGAAGTCTGAAACTTAAATGTCCATCATTATTTAGTGAACACATGCCTCACTAATTTGCCAGAAAACCAAAAGTTTTATAAGGACCAGACAAAACATATGAGGCAAAAAATTGGATATACTGCAAAAATCCAGACAGTTGAAACCTATGGTTTCTAAACATATATTTCTGCTCTAGTCAAAGAATTTGTGCTTTCACCAATGCTGTCATCATTAAGTAGTATATAGCATTAAACTGTTCATACAACTTACATTGTTGTGATACAAGTGAAGAAATTCCTAGTTTTCAGGGAACAAATGAATGAACTCTAACTCTTAATCATTTTTGACTGATGGTATTCCTCTAGAGAGCAGGCAGAAACAAAGTTAAAATGAAGGTTTTTAAGTCTGGCCACTGTTGTTTGCTGGCCGGCATTGTCAGCTCTTCGTGGCTAACACCTTTCTTAGCCATTACGATCTGGTCTTTTTCCTGATATAGACACTAATAATGGCACTCCATGCACTACATATATATTTCATACAAAGAGACACCAGAGATTAAATCAAGCCCCACACCCCAAGTTGTGAGGAGATTTTATGACTAAGCCATCATGCTACCCGATATATATCACTGTCAAAAAATAACTGTCTTATTAAAGATGCAATGTCTAAAGACTGTGTATCTGGTCTATGGTGACTTTTTCCCCAGAATTAAATGATTTCAAACAATATAACAACTAGAATGTCCTTCATGAAGTCATAAAAATTTTAGAGGTAGCATGGTGATCCTGCCACCCATTTCCAGTATTTATGTAAATCTTTCATCTCCCAATCCCCTGCTTATACTTAGCAAGGGTATCAGAACTTGTTAGAGATTTGGGATGCATGGCTGGCCTTAAAAAGGCCTTTGTGGTCTTTAGCCTAGTAAACACTTGATGAACCTATGAATAAACTCCCCATCTTTGTGAAACAAAGCCCATTTTTCACTTTCTTCAAAAAGTATTTGGATAAATGGATAGGAAACCATAAATTCACTCTCATGGTACTGCCCATGTCCATTATGGACAGAGGCAGTCTGTAAAATGATTCAAGGCTCCAACACCCAAAGACCCACTACCCCGATACTAACCCCATCTCATATCTGGGGAATTATTATATAATATTGTCATAGGGTATTATTGACTAGGCTTGTAAGGCCTTACACCATTAGCCTAGTAATCAACTATGAACCTATGAACCCATCTCAAGTTCTACATCTAAACTGACTACCCAGTATACTGAAACAAACAAAATTAACTCTCAGGAACTCTTAAAACTTTACCACATCAACATAAGAAGCATTTCTGTACTATATAGTTAGAATGACACAAACAAACCAGACATACTTTGCATGACAGAACATTGTCTGAAACCAAAACTTGTAGATAAGGAAATATTACCAACAGGATATAATATTTTATGGAAGGACAGAACCATAAAGAGATCAGATAACCTTACTGCCATCTATGCAAATAACATTTAAGTACTAATTGGTTCTGTGCGAGAGTAGCTAACACCTAGAATAGACTACATATTATATTAAAGTAAGACTAGTTTAGATATTGTTGAGAATATCTTTGGTACATATTATGAGGATGACTGTTTTGGTATATTAGCAGGCTAAAATGGAATTATTACCCCTGCCTGAAATATATGCATGCATGCATGTGTGTATATAAATAACCAGAAAAAGCTTTGCCACTCCAGAGATTTCTGTAGTAGAAGTACTCTTTACTAGTACCCATATAAACTCATACTATGCCATTCATGCTTTAATCGTGTACATACTCCCTGTGTATCTGCATCTAACATCTCTATAGTCGACGATATCCAATATCACCACCAATTTAAAACAGAACTTCATAATACTAACACATATTCATATAAGTTAATCCATTTCCTTCTCTTCTACACAAAGTTTACTCACTACTATTAACTTGCATCCATCACAGCAACTTATGAAAACACAACCAAGAAGATAGCCGAACAAAACTAAAAAAAGTCACAATGGCAGAAAAGGCAACAACTGAAGAGCGCTTGAAAAAAGTCTGATGAAGTTTTAGTGACGAAAGCGGATATTAAACTAATTATACGCTATTGCTGTGACTTTTTTCAAGCGCTCTTCAGTTGTTGCCTTTTCTGCCATTGTGACTTTTTTTAACTTATGAAAACAACTAGAGCAGACAAAAATACAGGAAAACAAATCACCTTACACTGGAGACTAACCAGCATCCCTCCCAGCACAAAATCATATAGTATTCTCCACAACACTTTAAATGATAGCCGTTTTACCCATGTACTCTAAGCAGAACATAATCAAAGATCCACTGCCTTTCTGGGTTCACTGCAAAAATAATTTCCAGCCTCATTCTGCTCTTCAGTGATGAGCTTGCTCAGTGTAACTGGTCTCCACTCAAAGAGCATCCACTTGATGACATAGTCCAATATTTCAACCAACCATTCTTAAATATATTAAATTCCATTGCATTCATTTGTGTAAGGAACACAGGAAACTCCATTGTGAGACATATGAATGTTCCACTCGCAAGGCTGAACATGGAGAAAATCATGGTCAGTTGCCTATCAGGGGCCAGTATCTACCAACTCGCGAATGTTTTCAGGTCACTGACCCATAAATACTTGTATGACTCAGGCATAGTCCATGTTGGTGTGAATGATCTGAGACAAACCTCACTGGACTTTATGAAGAGAAAAACTACGGCGCTCATAGACTATGTGTCCTAGAGTGGGATACGCCTAGCACTGAGCAGCATTCTACTTTCACCTATGATGAAACCGCTATATGATCGACTTTTATACCTGGTCATTCTAAGTGGGTATAATATTTGCTAGCATGGACGAATATGGTTAATAGATCACATTGCTTTGCCAAGGATGGTCTGCACCTCACTCTACTAGACTTTCAAATATTGACTAAAAACATTGTCCCCACCAGCAGTACATTTTTAGGCAATGAAAAACTGACAAACCTTCCAACATAGTAAAATTAGCCTAAATGAGCCTAAAGAGGAAACTGTACTCCCTCCAAGATCTCATCACATTAAAGGATGCAGCACCTTGCTGCAGAGGGACACAATGACTTCCAGATATTTAGACCAGCTACTGCACAAACAGGGAGTAAAGGTAGAGGTGTCTAGATCTACACCCAAAACAAACATGCCTCAAGACTTGACAAACAGAATGATGAGCTTGAGGTTCTCCATGTCCAAATTGCCAGAGGTAAAGTCCCATATCATATCCTTGCAAGCTATAGATCACCTTCCATAATCCAAGAATTTTGTAGCTCTTATTTCCACATACTGGAGACACTTACCATTCAACCCAATACCATAATCATGAGGGACCTTAACTACCCCTCTATAAACTGGGGATCCTACAGGACCCCAAATTTGCAGGCCAAGATTCCTGGAATTTGTAAATTCAAACACTCTGGACCAGGAAGTTCATACAGCCCTTAAGGACAAGTGGTGCCAAACATACTGGACCTGGTACTGAAAAATATGGGAGAAGGCTGCACTATACCCCCTCCCCTCATCATTGTTCTCACTAGTAAGGGCAGACCATAAGGCTGTCTCCTTTGGAATAAAAGTCAGTGCTTTGAATCCAGCTAACTCAATAACAGTTAGGAACTATTCTAAGGCAAACTACCTACTGTTACGTGATTACTTGACAACATTTCTAGCCTCACCAAACCCTGAGAACACAGTTGCATCTACAGATATGTGCACAGAAACCCTGTACAGTCATGTTAATAAATGCATTGAGACAACTGTGTTTACCAGAAACACACCCAGAACAAAGTCAAGAAATAAACTATCTTGTTGGAATCCAAACATAAACAGGTTGTATAACAAAAGGAAAACAGTCATATCTAAAAGTAGGAAGACCAATGTCCAGTAGGATAAAAAAATCATCATCAGGCTAAACGAACAACTAAGAGGGCAAATTATGTCTACCAAAGCCAATTTTGAGGGAGACATAGCCTTATAGGCAAAGGGCAACCTTAAGGCTTCATTTAACTATGTCAAAAACGTCAAAGGTGGTTAATAACAGTACAGAGAACTGTCTGTAAATGGAGCCACATACAGAGCCAGAATCATCATCATCAACATCACCCCCTTTTCCCATTGTCTGCTTGGGGTGGGGATGTCATGTCACTTGTCGCCATCTCTCCCTATTCTATGTCACTCTCCTACTTTCTTTGATATTCATGTTGGACTATCACAAGTCATCTCTCATACAATCCATCCAGCTCCTTGCTCAATGCCCTTGTTTCCTCTTGCCTTCCTCCTGTCTATCCCAAATCTTCTTCACCAAATTGTCTTCAGCTTTCCTGCAAATATACCCAAACCAATATATCTGTTCTTTTTGACCTTTTCTGCAACTGGAGCTACTTTGACATATGCTGTTATTTCTCATTTCTTCATCTGTCCCACAGTGTGTATCTTGCCACCTGTTTCAGGCATTTCATCTTCATCAACTGCTCTGCCTATACTGCCTAGCTTTCTGTACCATACAGTACTCCTAGGTGTACCACGGTTTTGTACATCTTAGCTTCTTTGGCATTTTATTTGTCTTCTGATAGCACCCATTTGCTGCCATACAACTGTCTTATCTGCATTCTGTTTCATCCCATGTGCCTTCAGTTTTGCATTCCATTCTCCTACCCTTTGCTAAAATTCTTACTCAGAATCTGCCTGTAATGCCACGTCATCTGCATATAACAACTTTGTTGATCTGTCTCCTCCGACCTGTTAGGTAATAAAGTCCATCACTAGCATGAACAATAGTGGGCTCAGAGCAGAACCCTGATGCACACCCATTCCCAATGGGAACCCCTCTGAAAGACAGAACACTGTTTGTACTTTAGTCATTGGGTCCTTGTGCATAGCTTGCACTAATTCTAACAATGTTTCTGGGACTTTGAACCACCGCAGGACTGCCCAAATCAGCTTTCTTGAGACCTTGTCATATGCTTTTTCCAAATCTAGGAATGCTCAGTTGTACTCTTTCCTCATTTCTAGATTTTTTTTTCAAGAATCAATCTCACTGTAAACATCAGAACAGTTGTGTTGCATTCTGATCTGAATCTGAACTGCTCACCTCCCATCTAACTTTCTAATACTCAGCATACTGATTTATCAATCACCCTCTTCAAAACTTTAATGCAGTGTGATAAGAGTTGGATACCACTATACCGCCCACAGTTGTGGATGCCCCCTTTTGTTCTTGAGCACTGGCACTAGTATGCTTATTCTTCAGTCATGTGCTATACATATGTCTCTCCATACTGTAATGAGTACCCTCAGGAGCTATTTCTCCCCATCTCACCCATCATCTTGATCATATCGACTGTGACCTCATCTGAGCATGTTGCTTTCCCTGGCTTAATTTTCCTTAGTGCTGTTCTTACTTCTTCTAGGGTGGGCTCCTCCTCTTCTCTCACCATAGGCTGTGTCTGGGGCAGTAGAGCTTCTGTTGGGTTGTCTTCATTCAAAAGCCACTGGGAGTACTCCTTCCATATGCCTTTGATGTCCTGTGGACTAGTGAGCAGGTTGTTGCAGGCATCCCTTATGAAAGGTGTCTCACTGTCTTCTTTATCTTTCTGCCTTTGTCTTGCAACCTGATAGAGTTTCTCTGTGCCTTCTACTAAGTCACTTTCCAGAAGTTAGTAGAGTGCTTCTGATGCCTTGTTCTTTGCTAGTGCAACCACTCTCTCAGCCATTTTGTTAGCCAACCAATATTACATCACAGCCTGGTCTGTCCATTCTATCTCCCATTTTTTAGTGCATTCCTTCTTTCCTTTGATGACTTCCTGGACTTCTGCATTCCACCATCACCTTTCGGCATGTATCTTGTTTCCATACCTGTCTCAATTGCATATCTGTCTTGTAGCCCTTATACATGTTTTTGTGAGGTGCTGGCATTCTTCTTCATCTCCCCTATTTCCTCTTCTTCTTCAGGTGTTAGAGCCCTGAGTAATTCCTTCACTGCTGTGTTTTCTCTCCAGTCAACTTCCAGTTCTTCAGCCTAGTCTCTGTTGACCTTAGGGCATTCTCTGTCCACTGTTTGTAGTTGATTGTGGCAGCAGTTATTTATGCTGTAAGCCGACTGTTTCACTGGGAATGACTTTGCAGTTGCTGACTCTAACCCAATGCCCTTTTCTTACTAGGAAGAAGTCTACCCGAGTCATATGTTTTCCACTCCTGGATGTTATCTTGTGACTGCCTCTCACTTTCTGCACCATATGTTGGCTACCATCAAGCTATTTGCCAGGTAGAAGTCTAGAATGGCCTCTCCTTCCTTATTCCTGTTACCCCACCCATGTGGTCACAGGCAGTCCTCATAGCCTGTTCTGTCTGCCCGATTGTGTGCATTTAGATCACCCATTATAAACATCAATTTTTGTTGGCATGCTTTGTCTAGTAGGTCCTGCAACTGCTGTGTGAATGTACTCCTCACTATCACAGCCCTACTGTGTGGCATAGGCTGAGATTATGAATACTGCTCTATCATTGCACTGGAGTCTGATTGCCATGAGTCTGTCACTAATTATGATGATATCACCTGTTGTCTTCTAAAGCCTCTTCATCATCACAATTCCCACACCATTTCTAGCTTGTCTTCCTCCAGAGTAGTAGACTCTGGATCCCAAGCCAATTGGCTTTGCTGAACTGCCCTTCCACCTTGACTCCTGGATAAATATTTTGTCCTACATCCTTCTTATTAACAGGTCATCCACTTTGAAACCTCATCTGGTCAGTAAACCTACAGTGAGTGTGTCAATTTTTAGTTCATATTTGACAGGGTGATTTGTTTTATGTCCGCCTCTCACTCAACAGAGCTACCTGAGGTAACCTCAGCTGAGCAACCAGACACCAGCCTGCCAGTAGATTATTAACCCAGGGCTACTGGGCTTTATGGCAGGTACACACTGGCCAATAGGGGCACACAACCCCTCCCACCATTAATATGTGTACCTGGCGTAGGACAGAGTTGGCAGTGTCCTTAACCCACTTATCACTGACAACTAACCACACCCATTTTGGTAACATTAGTCAACATGACTAGCTCACCTAGATCCATTTTATACACAGTCAAGTTGCTAGGCCTGCCATGATGCGCAGTCTGTGATCCATGTTCTCCTAACTTGAGGATAGAGCACACCAAAGTAGCTACCAAAAGTGGACTATACATCTGCTTATCCTATCGGGTACAACTTAGAGTCAGAGCTGCTGCCGACAGCTCATTTCTTAGCTGAGTTTGACAAGGAAACACTTGTCATGTTTTTGGGATGGGAGAAACTCTACAAAGACACAGTGAAAACATGCGAACTCCAAACAGGCATCGGTCACGGGTCAGGATCGAACCTTGTACCTTGTACATAAGAGGTGAAGACTTTAACCATTATGCCACCACTGAGACAGCAGATGTAGCAAATCTGCTGGCTGACAAACTAATTCAGCACCAGTTTTTCCACCGTCTTATCCTTGCCCCTCCAAGAAATACCATCAAATATAACCCCCAGATATACCATCAATTATAATCCGCTGTTATCATCAGAAGCAGATCCTGAATACACACTCTATGGCAAAAAACACAGCATAAATGGGATCAGATAATATCCAAGGATGCTTACTAAATAGCCTGAAACATATCAGGACCTCTGGAGTTACCATTTAATCATAGTCTCAAGACAGGCTTTGTGCCACATGAATGGAGGATTCCAAATGTCATTCATCTGCAAAAGAGTGGTCCATCATCAGATCCTAAGAACAACCGAATCATAAGTCTGACTAGTTTCATATGCAAAATCATAGAAAGAATTATCTTGGATAAGATTAATAATGATATAACAAACTTTCAAACACAAGATCCTACCCAGTTTGGCTTTATCAAGGGCAAATCATGCCTACTTAACCTGGAGGACAACTTTGAAAAGGACATTAAGTCAAGGGATGAGGGTAAATCTATGCATACTGTCTACCCTGACCTGGCTAAGGCATTTGATGTAATGCCCCACTTGGGCATTGTAGACAAACTCATGGAATTACACATAAATCTTAGGCTTCTCATCCCTACATTACTCTATGATGCGTCCATATTGATTAACCCACAATCCATTCAACTCCCACTCTCGGAACACTGGTATAATAAAGTGGCCAAATTTGCCACCAATCATCATTTTAGGACACATCATTGTCTGGCGTTAAGAAGACTTCAGTACTTAGAGCTGAAGCATTACCTTACACATTCTTGACTAGTCACGTCTCATAAACTCATCTGTTATCCATACATATGTCCTAGTTTGAAAAATATTCTCCAACTTTATAACCCAAATAGACAGCTGAGATCAACTGGCAAAATGTTATTAACTGTTATAAAAGCTAACAACTCAGCTGATGTACTCCTCATGGCCAAAATTCGGAACTCCCTTCCTCTCACTAAGAAACACTGTAAATACCAACTCTTTTAAATCACAAATAAGAGAATACCTGAAAGATACCTAACTGTGTGCATACACAACTAATGAATGATAAATGCCCTGCCTCTTACTATCTCCTATTCTTTACAAGAACTATGCCCTAAGTTATTGCTCCAAATCTCCTCCTTGTTCTCTACCTCTTCCTGTTCTTCCTCTTATGTATCTAAAAGTTCAGTTCCTAATGTTTTATAGCTCATTACATGATGCTGCTATTAATTAATGATACTCTGTTTAAAATACAGAGTATTTGTTAATCATTTGCATAGCTCTATTAATTAGTTTTGGGTACCTCTGTTAACTATGGTATTTATGTATTTCTTTTTCTGAAGCTCTCCCCAGATAAAGATTCTTATGATACTGTTATTAATCAATGATGCTCTGTTTAAATTTTATATATTTGTTTATTACTTTTATACCTCTGTTTCCTTTGTTCTTTATGCAATGTTGGAATTTTTTTGGAACTTTTCTCCCCAGGCCTCCACTGAAAAGGTATGACTTTCTTACCAGATAGACTATCCCCTAAAGAAATGCAATTAATAAAGTAAATACTTTAACCATTATGTTATGTGCTAGACAGTCAGTTGGCTCTCAGATAGGACCCAGGGAATTAGGACAGGGGGGGTCATCACCCCACAGAAAGGCCAGTCAATAGCGGAGTCCCTCAGGCCCCTATGCTGGGCCTGCTGTTTTTTTAGAAGTCAAAGCCAGTGTTAAGTGCCTCTGGCTGACCAAGTTTGCAAATTAATGTAAACTAAGAGCAATCATAAAATCTCCCTAAGATGCAAACATCATACAGAAAGGACTAACACAGATAAATGACTGGTACTAAATCCACAACTTAAAACTCAGTACCAAGAAATGTATAATAGTATCCTTTGGGAAGTCAGCCATCCCAGAAAATTACCTCATAAACAATACAATCCTAACAATGGATCCAATAGTCATGGACTTGGGAAAACATGTGGAGAGCAACTTGGCTTTTGACCAACATGTATCTAAGGTAGTAAGAAAATCATTCTATGTTGCTCAGCTTATAAGCAAGGGCCTAGCTTCTTGGACCAAGGAGGTCATAGCACTTCTGTATTCTCTACTTACTAGGCTTATCATTGAGTACAATACACCCTTCATTATGTACCTGACCAGGCAAATGTAGCAAATGGATTGTCTACAGAGGTTCCTCAAAAAATGAATATATAGCCTAAACAACATGCCCCATGCAGATAACGTCAAGGCCCTGTCTCTATACTCAGATTCCTAGAGACTGTTGAGAGGCAATCTATGCCTGGCATTCAAGGCATCCCTGGAGACCACTGTGATAGACCTTTTGCACATCCTCAAAACCAATATCATCAGAACTACTCAATCTAGGGACTTGAACCTTGCTAGCAACATAAATAAGACTTGTTGGAGCGACAAGCATGTGTCTCAGAGAATTCCTCTCCTCTGAAATAGGCTTCCCATCCATGCCAAGCAGAGCTCTTCCCTAAACCTATTCAACTGTAACCTGGCACAGTGAATAGAAAATCATAAATTCACCCTAGCCCTAGCATCTATACATTTAGGATACATGACTAGGCTTTTAAAGGCCCAGGTGATTGCTAGCCTAGTGTACACATGTGAACTTATGAAACTATCAAAGCTACACATGCTCCCTGAATTGCCATAAAATATAAAGTAAAAATGCATAGAAAGCCTGAAAAAGCAATCTGGCAATATCTAATCAACAAAAGTATTTTGCATCTTGTAACTTAGAAAAGATAGGGCAAATCCCAAAGAATTTTGACGAGACATCAATAAATGAACTAACCAGGTAAACAAAATCAACCTTTCTTGAAATTCCCGTGATGCATCTAATAACACCTTTTCATTTGATAGATACCACCACCTCCATAATTACATTTTTCTATCATCTTGGATAGCACTCCACAGTGTAGTGCATACCATTTTATCTCGCATTAGCTAAACAAGTGCAAAATTACTTAATATGTTGAAGGCTATATGAATAGCGCTCTGGCTTTATACCACCTGAGTATTGACACGTCACTTCAGCAACTAAAATGCCCACAGAGGTTCCCTGTAATAAACAGATCCATCAAACAGCACTATGTTACATCACTCTGGAAACGGTCATGTATTACACCTGTTCAGAAGGGTGGGACCTCTATGATGTTATGTAGTTTCAGATTCAAATCCATTCTACTTCCAGTCTCCAAAGTACTTGAGAAATGCTTCTATCAACAGTTTAGCTACATAATCAAACTGTTTAATATACTAGAGCAAAACTGGTTTTAAACCCAACTATAGTAGTAAATCAGTTCTGTTCTTTTTTCTTGATATCTACAGATCCCTAAATCAAGGTCACTCTATTGTAGTAGTATTTCTAGACATTTCTAAAGCTTTTGATACAGTACTTTCTCAGTTTTTCCTCCAAACACTCTGCAAATTCAGTAGTAGCCGGGGAATACTCTGTGATTTACAACTTACATCAACCACAGTCTATTAGATTGCAAAATACATTACCTGCCCACCTCCCTGCCACAGAGCTCTATATTGGATCCTCTGCTGTTCAGTATAATCATCAATAAAATTTACAAAGCTGCAGTCATGGTTTCTGCAGTACAATATGCCAATGATGCTATGTCAATCTATAACAGTAGCTCAACAGGCGAAGATTGTGACAAAAGGAGGTACTGCCAGCACAGCTAGCTGGAATTTTGTAAATAATCATATGTCATTTGAGAATATCAAAGTAATTTATCTAAGATGCTTGTGTTACAAATTAATTAGAAATGTATGTCATGTGTATATCAAACTTCTCTGTACAGATGTTTCTGTTGAAAAGGTATGTGTAATGTGCTTGTGCTTAAAATGTATCCACAGTGGACCCTACTGGAAGAGAAAAGAAATGTATATGCATTATTGTAACTTTTTAAATGTATATATTTCAACAGTGGAAACTGGAATGTAGAGGGTTAACCTCAGTCCAGTAAACTTTAGAAAATATCTTAAATTAAATCACTTTATAGGCTACGCCATAAAGAGGCTATCCAACATGTTCCAGTGCAGCTAGAGACACAAAGTCTGTTATAGGAAGCTTTCTGTCTTGTCTTTGGAGTGAACTAATTGCTACTTTAGAAGCATGAAGGAATGCAACTGCTTTATGACTTCCAGCATTTGCCAAAGATCTGAACAAAAGCCCTTGTATGAGTATTTTTATAGGTAGATGCTAAATACTGCCAACTTCAGCAAAGGGGGTTTTGGTCTCGGAACTAGAAGTCAGATGACCTGAAATTATGTTATTCTGCAAGCTATCCCAGCAGTAATCTTTTAGATATTAATCTGAGAAGTCTATTAGGGAGACAGAGCATTCTGTATACTGTCTTGGACCTGACAACAAGAAGACTCATTCACAACACATCTGCCTTGCTCTAATGAAGTAAGTTTCTAGGGAACAGTATAATTCTCTTAGATACAGTCAGGAATATAATGTTTAGTTTAGATTTTTTTCTTTATTGGTGTGAACCAGTACTTCAATGTTATTTTAAATATGTCCTGTGTTTTTGAACTCTGATGTCACTGTGAATATATATTTAGTATTGTATTATTATTTTATTTATTATTAAATATATTTAAACCTTTCAATCTGGCTGATCTGTGTAGAGATATTTACATTTTGAGAGTGCTTGCATATTTATTTGGTGACACTATGTGGGCCACTCCTTATAGCCTTGCTCTTCATCAAACTATCATTTGCATTAGTATTAATATTACACAGTAAAATTGGACACCCTTTGTAAAGTACCCTGAAGCAGTTGATAAGGAGTGACTGGTGGCAGTGATAACTACCTTATAGTCTGGGCAGAAGGGAACATAGCTACAAAACATGTGCCAGCCTTTCCCAGGTGTGTGTGTGTGTGTGTGTGTGTGTGTGTGTGTGTGTGTGTGTGTGTCTATGAATCAAACCTCAAAGAGTATGTGTGTCAGCTACTTGGGCAGGGACATGAAGCACTGGTTGAACAAAAAGGATGCTGGAAGTCTTGGCTAGGTCACTCAGATGAGATGTTAACTCTGTAGCTATGCTATTGGAGGTGTCTTATTGGGTATCTGGAGGAAGAGGGAGAAACCAGCCATGGTTCATAGGTTCATAGGTTGATACTAGGCTATCTGCCCTAGGGCATTTATAAGCCTAGCCAGAGTGTGTTTGGCTTTCTCCACCCTTTTAGATTAGTTGACTGTGCCTCTGTATAGTAGGTGACAGAAGATAGCCCTTTTAAGGTTATTTACTGTGCCTCTGTCTAACAGGGACACAGAAGAGATCCCAGTGGTAAACCTATGATCTCCCATCCACTCATCAAGATTTCTCTTGAAGAGGATCATTGAGGGGCTCTGCCTAACATGGATTGGGATTTTGTTCCAGAGTGAGGGGAGCCTCTGGGATATGAATCTGTCCCTCCAGCATGTCCTATTTATGTCTGTGCTGAGGTTTAAGTCCCTGGAGTGTGTGGCTTTAAGGGATTTGGATTTCCTGAGGTGGAGCATGTCCATTAATTCTGGTTTGGACATGGCTTTATACGTCAGGCACAGATCGCCTCTGAGTAGGCGGTAAGCAACTGAGTAGAGCTGGAGTTTCTTTAGCCTAACTGTGTAGGGCATCTGTTTGAGTTCCTTGATCCTCTTGGTGAGGTACTTTTGGGGTCTTTCCAGTTGCTGCAGGTGTCGGGTAAGGTACATCCCAAATGGGACATTGTATTCAATTATGGGCCTGAGGAGTGATGAGTAGAGGGGCACAATGACCTCTCTTTATCTAGATGTGAACCCTTTCATGATAAGGTGGGTTATATAGAAGGTCTTTCTAACCACTTTGGCAACGTGATTGTCAAAGGAGAGATTGCTATCTACTTGGGTCCCCAAATCCCTAATTACTTTTTCCGTACTTAATGGATTACCACCTATGTGGTAATTTGTGGGCACTTTGATTTTCCCAAAGGGGATGACTATGCACTTTTGGCATTTAGCTTTAGGCCATGGCTCTGGCACCAGTTATCCGTCTCTGTGAGACCCTTTTGGAGGATGCTTGTGTCAGTCAGCTAGTCGATTATGGCACCCAGTTTGCAGTCATCTGTGAACTTGGTCAGCCATAATCCTCCCATATTAGCTTGTACCTCAGAGAAATATATACGGAACAACAGAGGTCCCAGGACTGAGCCTTGTGGGACGCCACTTGTAACTGGTTTAGAGTCTGACATGGCACCTACAGTTCTGACCATGTGGGTTCTATCCCTGAGCCACTTTGCAACCCATCTTGTGACATAGGGGTTGATATTTAAGCTGGTGAGCTTATTTATGATGTCCGAGTGGGGTATTTGTGTCGAAGGCTTTTGCGAGGTCCAGGTAGGCTGTGTGGACTACCTTCCCTTCATCTATGGCCTTGGTGACTGTTTCAAAGAAGTTGACCAGGTTCAAGAGGCAAGATCTGCCCTTAACCAAGCCGAATTGGATAGGATTCAGTGTTTGGAGGTTCCCAATGTCTTTGTTTATGAGTTCCATGATGATACGCTCCATAGCTTTGCAGACCAGGCTAGTCAGGCTTATAGGGCGATAGTTTCTGGGGTCCATTGTGGCACCACCTTTGTGGAGTGGGACCATTGTTGCTGTATGCCATTCCTTGGGTACATATTCTGTAGTAAGGCTGAGATTAAACAGTGACTTTATGTGAGGGTTCAGTTCTTCTTGGAGCTCATGTAAGACGCAGCCTGGGACACCGTCCGGTCCCATTGATGCTGTGTTTTTTGCTTTGGAGAGGGCAGCTCTCACCTGTGCATCTGTGATGTCAGGGAGGCTACACTCTGTTGGAATAGACATTTGCTCTTTTGGGGGGTAAGGGGAGGGGTTTGCACTGAACCTGTCTTCCAGGATGTTGGCAATGTCTGTGGGTTCAGTGTATTTTTTGTCATTTTGCACTAACTCAGAGCATATCTGGGAGTTGCCACACAGGTTCCTGACATAACTAAATAAGGCCTTGTGATTATCTTTAGTGTCTTGTGCAATTTTTCTTTCGAAGCTGGCCTAAGATGATTTTATGAGGGATTGTAGTTTCTTGCTAGTACTGATCAGAGATGCCTTCCCTTTTGGGGATTTTGCTCTATCATGTAGTAGCTTCCTCCTTCTGTTGTATATCTTATTTATGGCTGGGGTCCACCAGACAGGTCTCCTGCCTTTGGAGGAGGGGGTCTTGGTTTTATCTGGGATAGCATGATCCATGCATTCCTGTAGGTGTCCATAGAATCCGTTTGTAAAGGATTCTGCGGTTTGGGCCATATTTTCCACTGGCCCGGGGGCTTTGAAGGATTCCACTTCGTTTTTGAGAAGTATGAAGTTTGCTTTTGAGAAGTTCTTCACCATGGTTTTCTTGGCTAGGGGTGGGGATGGGATATGGATGTCTAGTGAGATTAATTTATGGTCAGATCTTACCAATGAGGGGTATACCTATGGTATGGAACATAGAGTCCCCATGTTGGTGATGATCAGGTCCAATATGTTTTCCCCTCTTGTGGGAGTGGTGACCAGTTGTTCCATAGCATTTGAGTTTATAAATTCTAGGAACCGTTGGTCGGGGGTGTTGGGGCTTGAGTAGTGCTCCCAGTCTATGTTTGCGTAGTTGAAGTCACCCAATATGATGGTGTTTGGAGAGACCTTCATATTCTCCAGTGTTCTCAGGAAAGCCAAGTGGGGTTCCTGAGTTTGGGAGGGTGGTCTGTAGCAGGCTACAAACTGAAAGGCAGTTTTGCCCACTGTTAGTTGCACATGGATGGTTTCCGATGCTTCGTGCAGTGCCACTAACCTGGAGGTGTGGGTATCTTTGATGAATATGGATACTCCCCCTCCTTTTGTGGTTTGGTCTGAGTTTTGGGGCCGAAAAGCATGGTATGAGGTATAACCTGGTAGTGCTGGGGTGCTCTCGGGAGCCTTGAACTGGGTCTCTGTTACTGCAAAGATATTGATATCCTCCATACTGAAGAGAGCCTCGAGTGCATGCATCTTGAGGTTTAGACTTCTGGCGTTGAGCAGCATTACCCTTAGTTTCTTTTTCCTTGTGTTGTCTATGGAGGTGGGTTTGTCTTTTGAGCCTTGCCTAAAAAAGGCACTATGGGGGTGGCAATAGCCTTAGCCAGTATTCGAAAGCCCAGGGGTGACAGGTGCAAGCCATCCCTAGAGAAGCAACGTGGCTTGTCGAGCATGTCATCCCAGGCTGACAGACACTGGATCCCCTTTGAATGACACCAATACTTTAGCCAATTGTTAAAATTGATCATTTTGTCTTTATACTGTGGCATCATTCTTGGTGAGGGTAAGATGTTACTCAAGGTCAGGGTCATACCGGCCTGGGCTACATGATCAGGGAGCTCCTCTATGTCTCTTTGCATGTAGTCCAGGGAGGTACGTCTCAGGTCATTCACACCAGCATGGACAATGACGGAGTCATATTTGTACTTGCTTTGGAGTGACCTGAGTGCTTGTGTTATGTGATGGATCCTGGCACCTGACAGGCAGCTTACAGTGACCTTCTCCTTGTTCAGCCCGGTGAGTGGGATGTCAGTGTGTCTGACAATAGAGTCACCTATTACAAGTGTATTAGGTGTGTTGTTTAGCCTTAAGAGCTGTGACTGTGTGGCACACTGACTTTGTGAACTATGTGATACGTGGGTATTGTTGTGGGGTAATGGTTGCTTGGAAGTCTGCTTTGGAGGTCTCTGCTGCTTGGGCAGATTTTTATTTAGAGCCTCCGAGTATGTTTTTGTGTGTTTATGTGTTTGGTTTGCTGTTGCGATAGGTCTATGTGAGACTGGATTTGTGGTGTGTGTGGTTACCTTCTCCTCCTGACTGACTGCATCAGTACTGGGTTGAGAGAGCTCAGCCTCCAGTTTGGCTATATAGTTGCATCTCTCACATATATTTGAGCTTGTTGGGAGGAGGAGAGGGTGGTCTGTGTACATAAGGCAGTTGCAACATTGCCTCAAGATTCCCAGATTCACCAGCTGGACTGGACAGTAAACCTGAAACTGACTTTTGGACATGCCAGAATAGTATAAGGAACTACTTTTTGACTGATCAAAAAGGACCAATAGGGAGCCAAGTACTTAAAGGGAGTATAAGAGGGTGTAGTGCTTTAGTTTATTAGTGCTTACTTATAAGATTAATTATACGAGCAACTGCAGGGTTTTAGAATGAAAATAAAGTGCTTACTTTGAGATTTAGAACAGTTCTAAGGGAAAAAGTGAAAAGCAGACTTTGTGGAGCCCAGAATAGTTTAAACCCATTTAAGTGGCGCTGCCTGATGCTGCGCTATGTGCAAAATCGTGCAAAACTGCACAAATGTGGGTTTTAAAGCAGGGAAACTGAAAGAGATAGGAATTGACCCAAAGCGGCCAATAAACTACTAGTTTCAGGGCTGAGACCACTCCTCCAGGGACAGATGGGCTGCTCAAAGCTCCTCACTCTCACTGGTGAACAGAGAAGCTTCCTCCTATCCAAGTAAGGATATGGGCAACACAGGAAACTATACCACAGTTTGGAATTCAGCAACTGACTGTGGTCTCTGTGTGCTCTTAAGGGAAACTGCACTTGATGCAGAGAGCTGGAAATACTGTATGTGTATTTGTCATCCTCTCAGTGAACATCCCCCACTGTTGCCAGTGATGAGGATTGAGGCTCCTTGATTACTGATCCAGTGGAGGGTCGTTACAAAGATCACAAAATAACATAACAAATATTCAATGTATGTAACAGCTGGTCAACACTCAACTAATACTAAATGCAAAAAAATAAATAGATAAATGCAAAAATAAAAAAAACTAAGCAAATTTTATTTGCAAATAAAACTACATCAAATCATTTGGCAACATTCCTATACCATACTAAATTGATTTGTGCAATTATAAGCAGCAACCTAAAGTTTGACAAGCTTGTAGACTATTAACCAAATAATTTGAGTAATGAGCTGAGGACTGAAGCTAAAGGAGTAAAGACAACTTCACATCCAAAATGACATTGATGTAATGTTTTACATGTCCCAACCAATGGCTTAGTGAAAACAATACAAACATTTCTTTAAATTCCAACAAAACAAACCACTGTTTATTGCTTTCTTCACAGTCCTTGGGACTTCCTCAGAACTTCCAAATACTGATGTCATATCCTTTTATACTTAAAATTCAAACCCCTCTTTAAGTAAACTTAATAAATGAACAGTCAAATGATTAGGTAAAACATATTATGACATACGTATCAGAATCTCATTGCTACAAAACATCAGTTGAAACAAAATACAAAGTATAAAACATGTCACTGAAGAAATAAAAAACATCACTATAAAAGTGAAAAATGATAAATAACTGTAAAATCATGTGACCATTTGACAGCCTTAAGTTTTAATCAGGCTTAATCAATATAAATTCATTGAGCTCCAGTGGGAAATTAGCACTTGTTCTTAGCTGCCATAATAACTCTTGATGTTCCATTCTTAACTCCCATTTCCCCCACTGGGGTCAGGTAAAACCCTTTCAAATATGGCAAATGTAAAGCAAAGCAATCAAATCCTGTATATACAAAGGAATGTTTATAAAAACACTGTTAGTGTTTTGGGTAGATAAATCATATACATGTTCATACACCCTCTCTCTGAGGGGTCTTTCTGTCTTCCCAATATAAAATGAAGGGCACTTGAGTACACTTTCCTATACAAACCACATCTTTTGTCAAGCAATTATCTCTTAATGACCTAAAGGTGGTGTGCCCAACAATGACTAAAGTCAATGCATTCCCCTCAAAAATATAGGGACATTGCTTATAGGTACCATATTTCAAGTCTACTATCCTAGGTTCACTGCCTCTCTTAAAAATCTTTTTGACGTTTCTGGAAGTATTATGAACAAGACATGATTTGTTTCCCACTATACCCAGTATGGATGGATTGGTTTTAAAAATTGCCCAGTTCCTAATAATAAGGTCCTTGACTCCAGATTAAATTGCACAATCAGCACCCACTCAAAGTTAGATTGCATCTTGACACACTCATTATTATTTCATATGTGAAGCTGGCTTTACTGTACTAGCTCCAGTCTTCATGTCACTTCCTGAATTATTTGGTTATCAGTTATTGTTTTTGAGTAATTGTGCCCATTCGTTTTTTTTGGATCAAATATGTAGGCTATGAAATTAGTGCAACCAATTGGAAAAAAGGGCATGCTTTATAAGTCTCAATGCATTCTAAGAGGACTAAATACATCTAGCAAAACCAATCATGAGGTCAAGATAGCTTCAAAGGATAAAGATAGCCACAATGCCTTCAGCAGCTATTTCCAAAGCCTCAAAGGCAGCATACAGCAGTTTGCCGCACTGGTGGTCAATGGTGATGCCTTCACTGAGCAGAGCAGCAAATTCAGCTCTAATTTCACCCACCACTGCCCTTGCCTCTCCCTCTTCCATGAAATACATAAAAGCCTACCCCCTCAGGTGTTAGCAAGGAGCAGGTCCTGGCAGCAGTCATTAATGCTAAAAACACAGACTCAGTGAACCTCAACAATATCCTGGGATGTCCCCTAAATAGCTTGAAACAGGATCTATCAAGACCACTTGAGTCACTTTTCAGTTACAGCCTCCAAACGGGATTTGTACCACAATAATGAAGAACTACAACAGATATCTCAATTCACAAGGAAGGATCATCAACCAGCAGCAGAAAATACTGACCACTAATCTGGCTACTCTAAATTGGAAAGCCAAAGAATGCATTATCATGGAAATGATCACCATAGATATAAGCAAACTTCAGACACTGGACCCATCACAGTTTGGCTTTGTCAAGAGAAGGTCAAGTCTACCAAACCTGGTGAATTTATTTGAGAAGGTCACCAAGGCAATGGATGAGGAAATAATGGTGCATACTGCTTACCTGGACCTGGTTAAGGAGTTCTATACAATACCCCACCTGCGTATAATTAACAAACTCACTGAATTTGGCATAAACCCCTACTTAACTCACTAGATTGCCAGCTGGCTCACAGACAGGACCCAGGAAGACAGGATTGGTGACATCACCTCCAGTAAGTGACTGGTCACCAGTGGGCTAACTCAGGGCTCCATGATGGGACCGCTCCTATTTGGTATCTACTTCTCAGAGGTAAAGGTTAATATCAAGGGCCTTTGCCTGATGAAGTTGGCAGAGGACTGCAAATTGGGAGCTATCATAATTTCCCCCATGACACAAACATCTTACAGGAGGATCTACCACAGACTAATGATTGCTGCTAAAGTCAGAGATTAAAACTCAGTTCCAAGAAATGTATTATACTGTCTTTTGAGAAAACAGCCACCCAGGTTATTTGCTTCATCAATAAGACACCACTAAGAGCTAACCCATTAGTGTTGGATGTGGGAACATATATAGACAGTAATTTGACTTTTTACCAACATGCTGCCAAGGTAGTGAGAAAATCATTCAATGTTGCCCAACCTATAAGTAAGGGAGTGTCATGCAGGTCCAAGAAAGTCATAGTGCTGCTTTCTTCAGCCCATATCAGACCTATCATCAAGTATAATGTGCCCTGCTGCATGTACCTGACCAGACACATACAATAGTCGGAACACCCACAGAGGTTCCTTACCAGGAGAATCCAGGGTGTAAATACATTGTGCTATATGTAGCACCTTAAAGCAAATCTATGTACTTGATTTCCTACAGGTTATTGAGAGGCAGTCTATACCTGGTGTATAAGGCATCCTGAGATCCATCTCTGATGGACCTTCAGCACATCTGTAAAAGTGAACATCATCAGAACCACTACTGCCAAGGATTTAAATTTTGCTTCATATATAAAGAGGACATGCTGGTGAGACAGATATATGTCTCAGAGAATCCTCAAGTCCTGGAGCAGGCTCCCCACCCATTCCTAACCTATTTAAGCATAATCTTGACCAATGGATAGGGAATTAGATTCACCCTGGGTCTGGCCCCCCATGTCTCTGATAGACAGAGGCAGACAGTGACTATGCCCAAAATAACATGCCCCCCCCCAACATAATCTTTAGAAACTTCCTAACTAACAAACATCCTCCTAATAAATTCCCATGAAACACAGAGACACAATTCAGTTGGGTTGCACAGCCAGGCTTATAAAGTCCCCGAATATTGTTAACTTAGTATATACCTATGAACCTTTGAATTTCCCACACTGTATTTTCTAACCATTACAAGAAGATTTCTACTTCCATCCCTACTGTATGCTTCCTTCATTTAAAAAAATATCTTCAAAAGATCCAAACAAACAAATGGAAACACGCTATATTAATATCGCCAGGTTTGTAGTTAACTCACATCATTGTCTGGTACTGTAGATATTAGATTGGCTGGAATTGCAAAATATCATGTTATTATCCATACTAAAACTTGATTGTTCCATACCAAACAAATCAAACCAGTACAGAGGCCTTACTAATACCATATAAAAACACAGCTTAGCAAGAAGACACCAATCATGTAACGTAACACTAGTACATATAAGTATTTTGTATAACAGATATAAAAACTCACTCTACCATGTTACTAGAGCAAACAAATAGAAGAGTAGTCCCTCAGACATTAGAGCAAAAGAAAATACTATGAAATTTACAACAAAACTAACAATACCAAGCAAAATGCCAACACTGGCCACGCATAAAATAACATAATGCAGACACTTGCCAGTTATGACTAACAGCACAGAATGGTTCACTCTATCCACAGTCTTCTAATATCAGGCAGGTTTTGATTATTGACCAGCCAATAACAAATGGCTACAATTAACACACCATTGGCACTATCCCTATCTGCCATTCTCATCTAACCCTGTATATGCAGCACTACTTACTATACCCTACATCACTCCCGTTGTTGTTATTCATCCTTTATCTACTTGTTAACATCTACATCCTTAATTGGTTAATCAAACAATGCATTCTCTTTCTCTACAACTTTACTAGTACAAAATTCCATAACTTTTCCATAAAATTTATTTTAGATTGAAAGCTGGCAGTTAGTGGAGCTGTTAATAAACTGCTTCCTTTAGTACGGAATACATGGTTTTATTCCTACCACCTCTATATGCCTACTGTGTGATTCTATGCAGGTCACATGACCAGACAATGCTCCTATTTCACACCTGCAAGAGAACACTATGTCCAGTATGCTTATCTGGTTAAAAATACAAAAATGAGCAAGCACTTACATTCTGGGACTTTTATAAAAACACCCAGTTGTCTATTTCTCTTTTTATAGGCTTATGTATCACCATTTGCGGAACTCATTCATTGTATTATTTTTTTGTTATTCTACCTTATGCTTTATTCGTTTTCTTCTTTCTTTTATTTTATATTTGATCACATGTTCTAAGCAAATTTTGTTTTTATTCTATTTTAGTCTATGTTTAGTATTCTACAGTATATGTGGAGCTTTTGTCTCAATGGATTCCATTGGAAGGTGCTATGCTAAGTTCAGCTGGATTATCCCAGGCAAAAAAATGGAAATACATAATAAAATAATGAACTTTTATTTGGTGTCTTTAATAAAGTATCACAAACTAGGCTGTCAAATCTAATTAGAAGGACCCATACAAGACCTGATCAGATATTGGTGTTCTTCCAAGACATAGAGGCATTTTCAGAACCACAACACTGCTTTATATCCTGCCATAAACCTAACATTCACAGGCCCCATTCTATATGATTTTTTTAGCATTCCTCAGGATTGTAATGCCTGCCTCTGTCAAATATTATCATTATATGATCCACCCAAATAGATTTATTTATTTGTATGTGCTTTCTGGGGTAAAGCACTGATCTCCTTGGACCTTTTTCAGACTCAGTGTGAGAGTGTTATCTGTTTAAGTGACTTGCTCAGTGTCACACAGTTAGACAGTACAGGCTGCGAGAATCAAACCTACAAACCTAGAAGTTAAAGCTAAAAAAGTGTCTGGATCTGAAGGAATTCTGTACAAAATACACACGGCATTTCTACAAGCACATCTTGGTTACTTGCAAGAAGTTTAAAATATTCTTCTAATCAAGATTATGTTTGCTATGCTTTGGAAATCTCACAGATTCATAAGTTCATAGCAAGGTACTAGGCTATTAGCCCAAGGGCCTAAGTAAGCCTAGCCAACAAGATTCCCTGGCTTATGCCACCCAAGAAAGTTATTTTCCTGTGCCCCTGTCAAGCAGAGCTACAGAAGTGATCCACAGGGTGTATTTCCTATTTCCCATCCATTCATCAAGATTTTTCTTGAAGATTGCTAATGAGGTACTTTGCTTGACATAGATGGGTAGCTTGTTAAAGAGCATGGGAAGTCTCTGGGACAGGAAACTATCCCTCCAGCATGTCATGTTTATTTTGGTGACAAGGTTTAGGTCCCTAGAGTGTGTAGCTCGGAAGGATTGGGATTTCTTTAGGTGCAGCATGTCCAACAGCTCTGGGTTTGACATAGCTTGCTTTATATGTTAGGCAGACATCACCTTGGAGTAAGAGATATGCTATGGAGTAATGCTGGAGTTTTTTGAGATGGTCAGTGCAAGGCAGTAATCCTCTTTGTGAGGTACTTCTGTAGCCTTTCCAGCTGCTGCAGATGTCTTGTGAGGTACATTCCAAAAGGAGAGTTGTACTCTATAATGGGTCTAATGAGTGTCGAGTAGAGGAGAACAATGACCTCTTTTTTCCTGGATGAGAACCCTTTGGTGATAAGATAGAAGGATTTCCTGACTACTGTGGTGATGTGATTATGAAAGGAGAGACTACTGTCCACCTGAGTCCCAAGGTCACTTATCACACATTCGGCATTAAGTAAACTGCCACCTATGTAGTAGTTCATGGGTACAGAGGTTTTATTTTATTTATTTATTTTACATTTGTTAACTGGGCTAGACCAGCTGGATGTATGTCCATTTTAAGTAGAAGCCTGGGGAGATAAGCTCAATTTGTGAACACAGAGATACAGTAAAGACAATATCATACAAAAACATGTTTTTTTCCATCTGATCATATCACGCATATATATCCTGCAACAATAATACAAGGAAACGATGTTATAATGCTAAGTATCAGCTAATTCTTGAGGAAAGAATAGATTTCTTTCCAGTGATTATACAGAAATAGGAAAGTTCATTTTAAAGAATGTTATTTGAGAAAAATATATACAGAACGATTGAAACATAACATTCATGACAAGACTTATGAAAATTACTTGAGATATTCACTACTTAAAAGGGCTATTGCATAACAGTTTAGCGAGAGGATGCACTATAGTGGTAGAGTAGAGGAAATCAGAGGATTAGTCAGGGTTGGAACAGGGGCATAATCAGTGTGTCTTAAGGTGTTTCTTGAGCCTTTGTTTAGCGAGGGAAGTATAGTTAGCTCTTGTGGCAGCATATTCCATTTTTTCCAACTACCTGGAAGCTGCTACCTGGAGTTCTGCACATACTTTCACCAAGCATTATCATTTACCAATTTTCTCTAAATCCAAAGCTGGCTTTGCCACTGTTGTCTTGCAGGGTCTTGTAGCTGGCCCTAATGCTGTATAAACTCCTCCTCCCAACCATAGCTTTGGGAATCTACCCAAATGTAATGACTGTAACAGTGAAACATGAAGAACATAGTACAGTTGTGTACACTTACCATAAATGTAGATGTTCAAGTGTATTCACTGTTGCAGTCCTGGATACCCTCCCTCCAACCCCCTAGTTTTTTCTGGCTATACCTCTACTTTCCTTTACTATGCTTAAAAGCCTTTTTGGTGTATTTGCTTTTTGTTGAAGGTATACTTTTGTGTTTTTATGTTTATTTGCTCCCCATTAGGGGGGCACCTGACATCTGTGGCAAGAAAAACTGATGTAATGGCATAGGCTGCATCTTTTATACCCCTGACGACCTGACATCATGGAAGAAGGGACAGCAACCGATGCATGACCCAAGACTTTGTTAATCAGGCTGACTGAGGGCAACCTGCCAGTAGATTACCAACGTCATTACATCAGATTTTCTTGCCCCAGATGTTAGGTGGCCCCCTAATGGGAAGCAAATAAACACAAAAACACAAAAGTATACCTCCAACCAAAAGCAAATACACCAAAATACAGCATTAGGGCCAGCTACAAGGCCCCGCAAGACAGCAGTGGCAAAGCCAGCTCTGGATTTAGAGAAAATTGGTAAATAATAATGCTTGGTGAAAGTATGTACAGAACTCCAGGTAGCAGCTTCTAGGATGTCTCTGGTAGTAACACCTCTGAGAAAGGCAGCAGAAGTAGATGCAGCCCTGGTGGAATGAGATCTAATCCCCTGGGGGACAGGTTTTCCATGGTGTTTATAGCAGAAATGAATGCAATGGCTTATTCATTTAGAAATGGTTTGCTTTGAAATAGCCTTCCCCTCTGTCCCCGCAGCAAATACTACCAGCAGTTGTTCAGATTTTCTTCGAGATTTAGTCCTATCCAAGTAGAATCTAAGTTGTCTGTGCACATCCAAGGAATGCAGAATCTGTTCCCCTTTGTTCTGTGGATTGGGAAAGAAGGTTGGCAAATGAATGGAGTGATTAAGAGCCACACTGGAAACCTCCTTGGGCATGAAGGATGGACTGGTCCTGAGAGATACCCTGTCCGCATGAAAGATGATGAAAGGCTCCACTGCCATAAGGGCCTGTAGTACAGATATCCTTCTAGCTGAAGTGATTGCTAAAAGGAAGGCTGTTTTCCAAGACAGAAATTTTAACTCTGCAGTAGCAGCTGGCTCGAAAGGAGGTAGAGTGAGTTTCTCCAAAACAAAGTTAAGGCCCCAGGCAGGGGTAGGAGCTCTTCTGAGTGGTCTCAAGTTTTTTGCCCCTCTGAGATACTGCTTGAGCAGAGGATGAGAGAAGAGGGCAGGTTCTAGTTTTACCAAAGGGGATGACAATGCACTTTTTGGTACTGAACTTGAGGCCATGGCTCTGACACCAGGCATCTGTCTCCGTGAGGCCCTTCTGTAGGATGTCCACATCATTTGGGGACTCGACTATGGCTCCTAGTTTGCAGTCATCTGCGAACTTCATTAGCCAAAGGCCTTCTGTGTTAGCCTGTACTTCAGAGAAGTAGATACCGAACAGGAGAGGTCCCAGGACTGAACCCTGTGGTACTCCACTTGTCACTGGTTTGAAGTCAGATTTGGAGTCTGCAACGTTTACAGTGTGGGTTCTGTCAGTGATCCAGTTGGCAACCCATCTTGTGATGTAAGGATTTATACCTAGTTTAGTGAGTTTATCTATAATTCCAGAATGGGGGATGGTGTCAAAAGCCTTGGCGAGGTCAAGATAGGCTGTGTGAACCACCTTACCCTCGTCTACAGCTTTGGTGACTGTCTCAAAGAAGTCAATCAGGTTCAGGAGGCATGATATGCCTTTTACAAACCCAAACTGTGTGGGGTCCAGAGATTGGAGGTTACCAATCTCTTTGTTTATGAGTTCCATGATGATACATTCCATGGCCTTACAGACTAGGCTTGTCAGGCTAATAGGACGATAGTTCCCGGGATCAGTGGTGGCTCCCCCTTTATGAAGTGGGTTAACTGTTGCTGTGTGCCATTCAGTGGGCACAAAGACTGATGTGAGGCTGTAACTGAACATGGTGCTTAGGTGAGGTGCCAGTTCATTCTGAAGTTCATGTAAAATGCAGCCTGGGATGTTGTCCAGTCCCATGGATGTTGTGTTTTTGGCTTTAGAGAGTTCAGCTTTTAACTGCGTAATTGTGATTATAGGGACCATGCATTCTTCCTGTATAGATATGGGCCCTTTAGGGGGTGAGAGGGGGTAAAGTTAGCACTGAACCTATCTGCCAGGATGTTGGCAATATCAGTTGGTTCTGTAATTTTCATGCCTTTGTGCTGTAACTCAGAGCAGATCTGGGTGTTGCCATTGAGATTCTTGACATAGCTGTAGAATGCTTTGTGGTTCTCCTTAGAATCAGTGGTGATTTTGTTTTCGTAGCTAGCTTTGGTGGATCTTATAAGGGATCTTAGCTTCTTACTGAGGCTGACCAGGGAGCTCCTCCACTCATGGGATTTTACTCTCTTTTGCAACAGCTCTTCCTTCTGTTGTAGAGTTTGTTTATGGCAGGGGACCACCAGATTGTCTTCCTTTTTTTGGAGGATAGCATATTGGTTCTGTTCAGGATAGCACGATCCATGCACTCATGTAAATGTTTATTGAGTGCATTTGTGTAGGATTCAGCAGTCATAACTATATTGTCCATCTGCATGGGTGTCATGAAGTTCACCACTTCTGTCTTAAGAAGCATGAAGTTGGCTTTGGAGAAATTTTTTACCATGGTTTCCTTAATGAGGGGTGGGGGTGGGATGTGGATATCTAGGGTGATTATCTTATGGTCGGATCTGTCCAACAAGGAGTTGACTTCAGGTGTGGAACACGGTCACTCATGTTGGTAATGACTAGGTCTAGGATATTGTTGCCCCCGGTAGGGATGTGGATAAGTTGATCTAGGGCATGGGAATTTATGAATTCCAGAAAGCGTTGAGCAAAGGAGTTTGTACATGAGTAGTTTTCCCAGTTAATGGTGGTGTAGTTGAAATCGCCCATTGTTAGGGTGTTTGGTTGAACCCTAATATTTTCCAGTATATAAAGAAAAGAGGAGTGGGAATCCTGTGGCATGGTGTAGGATCTGTAGCAAGCTACAGTTTGGATTGCAGTTTTGCCAAGAATTAGTTGCACTTGGATAACCTCAGATGCATTATGCTGAGCAACTAGCCTGGAGGTGTGGATATCCTTAATGAATATGGACACAACTCCAACTTTGGTGTTCTGGTCCAGGTTAGATGGCCGAAAAGTGTGGTATGAGTTATAGCCTGGTAATGCAGGGGTGCACTCTGGAGCATTGAAGCAGGTCTCAGTCACTGCACAGATATCGATGTTCTCCATTTTTAAGGAGTGCCTCGAGGGAGTGCATTTTGAGATTTAGACTTCTTGCATTGAGTAGCATTACCCTCGGTTTTTGCTTGCCTGTTCCATATATATATATATATATATATATATATATATATATATATATATATATATATATATATAGTACTTAAATCTAATAGGGAACTGCAGTAATGTTCTTCCTTCAGAAAATAAATCTTTAACCAACATAGACTATAATTGTTTGTGTCAATATCTGATAATTAATTTAAAACTTTAATAAGATAGCTCTAGGCATATTATTAACAGGTAAATACATTGTAACTTTAAACAATCTAATAAATGGCACTGACTCTTGGGATGACAGGTTCATAGATAAGTGCTAGGCAGTCAGTCTATAGACCAATATTAGGTCAACCTATAAACCACATGAAAAATCCCCTCCGTCCTCAACATTAGGTAGATCAGGAAAGAATACCAGCCTGACCATCCAATTATTTAGGTTTACTTTGAAAATGAGAAGTGTAATGCCCAGCTTGACATGTAATGGAAGTTTGTTTCAAAGGTGGAATTTAGCCTTTCCTTAACATTTAGTTCGTTTAACCAGATATTTGAGGGACCATTTGTTCTACAAAGGAATAGGCATTGAGGGAGGATCAGATTTTCCACAGCTCACAAGGCTAGACAGAGTTTCATGACAGAGTCCAAGTGCAGAGAAAGGGCTTCTAGTCTGTATGCATAACTGAAGATTTTGAGGGCACTGATCTTTCTAGTTTGGAATATCTGAGGTTTCTCAAGTTGTGTTCATAGCTTCTTAGTTGCATACCAGGTTACTGACCACTGGGGCCTTTTTCAGCCTAGTCATGCTTCTCAAATCTATGAGAAGTGCTGATACCCTTGATAGTGTGATATGTTTACAAATATATACCAGATGTGGCATTTTAGCTGTTGAAGCATGCACAGAGGGGAATTTAAACTTCTTTGGCTATAGAAGGTATACATTTGTAAATTTAGATAGGATGGACAGAAGGCTATTTGAACTAATGGTCAAAAGATAAGGAATTATCAACAATAGTGCCTAGATTGATTATGAATGTGTCTGATCAGAGAAGTACATTTCCTTATTTTAAGAAGTGGAAATGTGTTTTTAACAAAATTAATTAAAGATATTTTTTTCATATTTCATTTGAGACCATTGTCCTTGTTCTGATTGTTAACATAGCCTAATCCATGCTGAGACACCTGTGAGTCTGTGGAAGATCTGATCTTCCTTCAATTCCTATTCCTTTGCAGAACATCAGTCTATAATTTACAGTCATCTGCAAACTTAGACAACCATAGGCTAGAAGGGCCATCCTGAATGGCTGAGAAACTGATGCTAAACAGCAGAGGGATCAGCACTGAGCCCTGTGGTACTCCAATAGTACTTGTTTAACTGGATTCTGTAAGACAACGAGTTAGTTATCCAAAGCACATCATATAGAGTTATATTCAGATTATCCAGCTGTCAAAAATGACTACAATGCGACAAATGCTAAACGCATAGGACAGACCCATATATGCTGTGTGTACTGCGTAACCACTATCAACTGCTTCAAATACTTTTTCAAATAAATCAACAAGGTTAAAAAGGTAGGACCTGCTACTGACAAAGCCAAATTGATGAGGGCTAAGATACTTTCACTTTCCGGCTTAATAAGGTCTGAGGTAGTGTGCTTTATAGATTTACATGACACTATTTTAGACTTATGATTTTATACTTGTCAGGGTCTATGGTTGGACCTCCCTTGTGTAGTGACGTTACCAGGGGAATGTTAATAATGGAGAAGCTTAAACGTAAAAGCTCAAGTAGGTCTTCAGATAGGCCTTATTTGATAAAGATAATCACACAACTTAGTATTTTATCAGTATTTTATCAAGTGCCATGGAGAAGGTGTTGCTTTTGAGAAGATTGACAGGACTTGTTTTATGGTAATTAATGGAAGGGAGGGGGTCTTGGACAATGACATGTGTGGAGTACTAATATCTGTGGCTGCAGTTAAATTTGCACAAAATTGGCAGTTACAATGTTACCTATTTCCTTTAGGTCAGAGTGGGGAGTATTACTGTGGACTGCTGTGAACAGTGTTGTGTATTATTTCATAACTTGCTGAAATACATGGAATGCATAAAGAAAGAGTTGCAGTTGTGTTTGGTTTCAGTAAGTATTTAAGTTCATAATCAGCTTAGGGCTTCTTATACTTCTCTTAACTTCTTTAATAATTTGCTTTAGTGTACTATTAAAGTAGATATAAAGCAAGTCATTTTTAACATTAAGCACTTTATTTTCCTTGTTATACAATTCATGTATTTATTTATTTGCTTACTCATTTATTTATATGTGTTCTACCACAGGGGGATTGTATTTACATGCTAATTATATTTGGGGCAGATATATCCTGTCATCAATACAAATATTTAAATGAAAGTAGAAGCCAGAGGAGTATTCAGAGGCTTTTGCTATGGGATCCAGCAGAGAAGGATGGCAACAGAATGTATTTGGGTCATCAAGAAATTAAAGACAGTTTGTTTTGGGGATGCAGTAAACTAGGAGGCATTTTAAGGAGAAGCACAATCAGTTTTAAAGGAAAAGACAGTGATTTATGGTCTGATTGTATGAGGAAATTATATATATATATATATATATATATATATATATATATATATATATATATGGATGTGTGCTAGACATGATCATATTCATGAGGACAAAATCAGGGGTATTTGGACTCCTAGTAGGATTACTAATTATTTGTACATAGGATTTAGAATTCAAAGAAGTGCTAGATATATGAATCATTTGCAGTGCTGATCAACCATTTCATTTATAAATAGTTGAAGCCCGATTAGAAGGCTGTAAATTTTAATGAGGATTTCAGCCAAGGTGCTAAGATAACTATTTTCCTCAGAAATGGACATACAGAGTGTTCTATAGCTAACTATGAAGTAGTTATTAATATTTTAGATGATTTGGATACCTAGGAGTTCAAACTTGTTGTCCTGTGGAATTAATCCTGAGGTGATGATATCCTTGGCAAATGCTGATATTCTGTCACAACTGCCTGTATATTTAAAGTCATGACAGATGTTAAACCTAGATACAGAAGGAGTACTTTAATTAATTTGAATCCATGTCACTATAACTACATGTATGTGAATGTGTTCAAGTTGCAGGATAGTCTGAAGGTAAGGCATTATTTATTAAAACTGTTAGCACCAAGTGGAGTCACTTTAATGTGTTCCATATTTGAATTTACTAGGCTGGATTGCCCTCCAGGTGGACTCTGTTGAAACAAAGACACTATGTGGGCATCAAAGTCTTTAACCAGAATATAAATGCCAGGGTAAGAGAGGTGCAAACCATCCCTGCTAAACCAGAAATGATTATCAGTCATCTCCTGTCCCAAGCTGGAACATACTAGAAAACTATAGGATGACACAAGCTATATGTCTGCCTATTAAAGTCAATAATATTATCTTTCAATCATAGTGTAATTCTTTCTGATAGCAAAGTAGCATTCAAGCAGTGTCTTTCTAGCTTTAGACATTTGCACCACAAGTTCATTCGTATGCTTCTGAATGCCCCCTGGGTAAACTGCTTAAAGACATTCAGCCCCACATGGGTAATTATCAGATCAAAATTGCTTTTTCTAGAATTGTGGTATCTAAAAGTCCCTGTTACACCCATGATCCTGGCACAAGAAAGATGGCTGTCTGCCACTGTGTTCATATCCAGCCTGCTTCCACCCTGTTCATATCCAGTCCTATGAGAGTGGTATGTCTATATGCCTGACAGTTGAGTCACACATTACATTAATATTACTTTGGGTGGATGCATTTCCAGTGGGCTTTCAGTGTTTAGAGTCCCCACTCTTGTGACTCTTAGAGGTGTGTATACTGAATATTGGCATACATGGTGACAGTGGGGGTGTTGTGTGAAATAATTTCTGATGTTTCTTAGTCCTTATTCTGAGAGGCTTAGATAGTGTTCTATTAATAACTTAAGTGTAAACTGATGTAGTTAAGGAACTCTGATGTGTAGATGGGTGTGCTGTACTTACTGAATGTGTTCTGAGATGAGAGCCAAGTTCAATAGGTACTTACCTCTCACACGTATTGACTTATTGGAAGGTAGCTATAAAGGATTTTCAGTTGACAAGAAGCAGTCACTGTACCACCTCACAATGCTTAGTGCTATCAGGATGCCTAGAGCTACTGAGATTCCATAATGTCCACTGAAGATTCAAGGGTATGAAGAAACCCAGATGGCTTTAACTGGGAATAAAGGTGATAATATAGGATATAGTTAATGGATAGAAAGTATAAGATGTGACTACTGCAGTATTCACAAGCGCAAGAAACGTAAATGTAGGAGCAATTAGATAATCAATAAAAAGGGGAAAATTTATATGTGATAGATTTACTGAGTTAACTAATTAGGTCTCTACCTATTTAACATTAACAATAAGCAACAGAAGCTTAAAGGCTCATGGTTCAGTAACTGCAGAAAATAGCTTGATATAATCTAAAGGAATAGCTCCAAGAGCACTAAACGTAATGCAAATACTTTTAAAGTGCAGTGTCTCAAGCTCAGATAGCATAAATAAAAAGTACACCAGACAAGTTATACAATATTCTCTGGTGAAGTATGTACAGCAGGAATTTTAAATGGCATGGCAACACAGTAATCAGTAAGAAGCCAAAATGCAATGGCATTAATGAACAAAAATCAAAATGTGCAATCAGTAACTGAGATAATATGTTTATTTGGCTTTTACCTACCAGATCGCAACAACAGGCAATGCTGCAATGTTAGGTTAAATATTTCTAGTAGCAAACTTCTTCTTCTTCTTTCAGCTTTTCCCAGTTAGGGGTTGCCACAGCAGATCACCTGTCTGGTCATGATTGGCAGTGGAGTTTTACAGTGTCGAGTTGCCAGCCTGGCACCCGACGTTCCACAGAAGGCACATGCACGCACTCACACCTAGTGCCAATTTAGAGTGTCCAATCCACCTACAGCATGTCTTTGGGATGTGGGAGGAAACTGAAGCATGCAGAGGAAACCCACGCAACCACAGGGAGGACATGCAGACTCCACACAGAAGGTACCCCAGCCGAGGATCAAACCAGAGAACCTCTTGCTGTGAGGCGGCAACGCTAACCGCTGCACCACCGTGACCACCCATTTCTAGTAGTAAACAATAATATAAAAAAACAAAAAGGCATAATCAGTTCACTATTATTTAACAGTAATGACACTACAACCAAGAGAACAACATGCATCCAGATGAAGTATAGTCAGTAGGTTAAGATAAAAAGAGAGGCAATGATTTCACAATATATAATTAGGCAGTAGAAAAATCTGTCCAGAGAAAGCAGTGAACTTTATATTGTCTACAACATGGGAGAAGAGGTTACCTTTCCTGTTGTAAAATAAGCTCATATGTTGGTTACCCAGTAAAATTAAAATTGCTTTACACTAGAGTTGCACAATAGCACATTCAAACTGGGTATTTAAAGTCTATAAGGCCCCCTCCAAGGAAACTGGCCAATCAAAATCCAACCACCAGCCCCAGAGAAGCTGGCCAATTAAAAACAGGCATTACATTTCTTCACTGGAACTCAAGCTGAGGTTGCTGTCACATGAAAGGCTCTGCTCTTAACATAGGCTCAAACATTGCAG
This sequence comes from Protopterus annectens, assembly GCF_019279795.1. NCBI lineage: Eukaryota > Metazoa > Chordata > Ceratodontiformes > Protopteridae > Protopterus > Protopterus annectens. Next base: position 1,424,839,636 of record NC_056732.1, read on the forward strand.
ACCCAGTTTTGGGAAGTCAGTGAAGTGGAGTGCACTGAATCAAAAGGAACTCACATTATAAAGGGTTTGCAGACTCCTCTTCCTATGGAGCTGAGTCATGAAACTATGAATCTGCATTTTATTAATCAGCCTAGATACTAACAAAACATTTAATACCCTCATTGTGAGTTTTTTTTAGTCTGCTGCAGTGAATGGGCCTTCCAAAGGAATGTTAGCCTGTGATGAGAACAGATGACAAGTCTTACTATATAAATAAATAAATACATTCATATTTGGCACGTTTACAATAACTAGAGGCAGCAAACAATGTTTCACACGTTTTCCTTTGTTGCTCATTTTGACCATAAAACCTCTGTCCCAAGCAAACAATAATAACAGGATTCTAAAAGATTTGATAGCTTAACTCTGCAAGAAGCCAAGTTATCTCTCTGTGCAGATGTACTGAATTTGTTCAGACAGATCAGTGTGGAAGTAATACTGAAAGGACTCAATCATTTTCTGGAAATATCTGGCTTACCATTTAATCAGTGTACATATCTCACATTTTCCTTTAATTCTGAACATATATAACATCTGGATTCTAAGCTTAAATTAAAATGGAATTGATTAAGGATACATATATATAGGAATTCAGCTAGCTAAATACTTAGTGTAGTGCACTTCAGTTTTAACTCCAAATGTTTTATTGACAAATATGTTTAATTGAGCACCAGCTGGATATTTACTGGCCTTTTGAACAAAGAATCGCAATCATAAAAATGTCTGTACTTTATAACTCACTTTTTTCAAATCACTGTAAAAGATCATCCAGATGTGTTTCCTAAACTTTTAGCTACGCTTCTCCTGAAATGTCTGTGTCTCTCCTAAAATGCAAACTAAACCTGCAGCATCATATAAAAATTACGAGAATAGTAGTGTTGACTGAATATACTTCTATATTTTAAAGCATGCATGATTAAACCACCACTTCTTTGTCTTGGCCCAGAGCATCATGCTGCCTGTAGCAATATATATGCACATTGTTTAGCGTAAAGACCCAGTAATGTAAATAACATGGCATTATAGGACTAGACTAAAGCTATTACCAAATCAGATCTAAGCACCACATAAATTAATGAAATGCTATAATGAACAAATAAAAAAAATAAAAAAAATATATACTCTTCTCGCCTTCAGCTTTGTGCCTCTGGATATTTATTTTTGAAGTCCTGCATAAAGTAATACTCATATTGCCTCACCCCCCCCCCCCAAAAAAAGCAACATTAGTAGATTTGGAGAATAAGTGTTTTATGTTTTGTCTTCAACAAAACAGTTCACTTTGAGGTAACTCTGCAAGTTAAATTCAAGCTGCAAAGGGAAGGCTGTTTACTCATTCACCAACGTACACAATTAATTTCAGTTAAAGTACATATCATTCTTGTACAATACTAGAATAAAATCCTAAATTTATAAGAATGGTTAATGAACATTTAAAACGCCATTTCAGTTATAAGAATTATCTTTCCATGATATTTAACTTTTGAGAGATCTTAAAAGTTCATCCACTAATAAATGTTAGAAATATAATATGAATCCGTTTCCATCTTTCCAACTTTCCATCAGTTCCAGACATTATATGCTTGATCCTTAAATTTCCTTATAAAGCCTTATCATTTCCATAGTAAGACACCTCATTTTTGGAGCTTTGTGAGTAGATGCAATCTTACCCAAGAACAGCATTTGAAAATATTTAGGAAAAAAAATCTGATCAGAGATTTTGAAATTGCCAAGATTGGTTAATTGGAAAATGAACCTATATGTTCTATGAATGATCACTAATTACAGAATTCTGAGAACATATTCAGATATTTTTTGTAGGCTTTATGATATGAAAGATTCTCATTGCCCACAACAAATAAGATTATTTCCTACCCTTATTCCCTCATGTTTATTTAAAAGGCAACATTTTATTCTTTGGATTACGTTAGCTATAGCAATAATATGTATTGCCTAACACTGGAAGTACTTATCTAAAACTAGGTTTGAAAAGTGATTGGTAAGAACAATTTATTTACAAGAAATGGCTATGGTAGAAATGCTTTACAGAGTGTTTGCAGAGAATCGCTAATCTATCCATTTATGCGATAGTGATGGGCTATAAAAAGAGCAACAATAAAGACTTATAAAACATAAAAAAAATTTGGACTTTCACAAAATATGTAGCTGGAACACTTGTATATCCTTCAGGGGTTATTATAGCAATAACCCATGGCTGGGTGTGGGTAATGCTGGTTTGACCCATGGTTTGTGTGGTTAGGTTATAAGGGTGAAGCCCAAGTGACCAGACAAAGCCAAGTGGGGGTAAATCCAGCATTACCCACATCCAGCTATGGATTATTGCTATTACATAATGTCATTATTTAAAAAAAAAAGTTACTTACGTTTCTTAAATAATGTCCTTGTATAAGGGCATTCTGATGCTCTTCTGCTTTTTTCCGTGGTATCATGGGGCTTTCTTGATGTACTGTGCATGCACATGGGACTCATGTTCCCATACATACACATTACATCTATGTTGTGGAAAGGAAGCAATGGAGAGAGGAAGATGTCCATTGTTTGTTTTTTTTTTTAACTAAAAAAAAAATGAAATATGGAACCGTTGAGACTAGAGAGACAAAGTATAGAAAATACAAAGATAATCAGGAATGTTTCTCTAGTTTTGCATAATATACTGACATTGGTTCATGTTGCAGCTGTGTATATAAATCGTTTTATGATTGTTATTTAAGCAATCTGATTACAAAGTCTTTATTTGATTTTTTGACTGTCACCAACCCTGTTGTTCCTATTATTCAACGCTTACCTAAGTTACACAAAGATGGAAATAACCCAACATTTTGACAGATAGTTTCTGGTCAAGGTTGGGTCACATGTTCTTTGTCAAAATATGTTGAAAAGAATTAAAGGCCAATAACTGATGTCTCAATATGTAGTAAAGGATACTAAGCAGCTCTTATTTGATTTAAATAGGACTTTGGGGAGCTCATCTGAACAATTGAGTGAATATTTATTGTTATCCATTGATGTGAATTCACTCTTTACAGTTATACCCCATACTTATGGGTTGGAAGCAGTTAAGGAATAGTTGGGATTACATAGCACATATGATAGAAAGAAAATAGATTGTCTATGTATGCTATTAGAGCTTATCCTAGACAACATCTTTTTATTTGGACAGAAATATTATTTACAACTACTTGGCATAGTTATGGACTCACCTTGTGCCAATAGATACGCCAATATGATGCTTGCGTTGTGTTTTATCCCAAGAAAAGCTTGCCATGAAGATCATCTTTTATAAGAGGTTTGTGGATGACATTATACTGGTTTGGAGGGGCAGCAAGGGAGAACTAGTAGAGTTCTTTACATTCCCGGATACCACCACTGATTGTTTTGCGATTAACTTGTTCAATTTCTAATAAAGAATTATCTTTTTTTGGATGTCACAATAGTAAAGGAAATGAATGGGATATTCATCACGAGTTTATATAGGAAGGATTGCAGAAGAAATAATGTCCTAAGCAGAGATAGTATGCATCCTAATTATGTGTATAGGAATATTATAAAGGGTCAAGCTATGCACATATCTAGACTGGATATGAGTCAGGAACAATTTGATAAAGATATGGAGACCTTTAATAATGAACTATTACAACATAAGTATAGGAAGATTGAAATAGATGTAGGTTTCAATGAAGTTAGGGCACTACGAAGGGGTAAGGCTAGACCATATATTTATGGTGATAGTCAGATTCCTTCCCAGTCTTGTGAAAAACCCATTAGAAAAACCGTACCTATTCACCTTGACTTTACTGGAAATACGAAGAAGGTACAAGAAGCAGTGTATAGGAATTGGACCATATTACAATCAGATCCTGATATAGTGGGGATTGTTGGTGTTAAGCCTAATTTTTGTTATAAAAATAAGAAAAATCTTAAGAGACTGTTATGTCAGCCCAGTAACAAAAGAGAGAAAGTATATGGTTTGAATAAATGTAGGCATTGCTGTATATGTGGAGTATTGAGTCAAGATAGGACCTTTATACACCAGAGAACAAATAAGAAATATGAGTTTAGAGTTAGAGCAAACTGTGAAACAAGGAATTTGATATATTTAGCTGTTTGCTTCAGATGTCCCTCCTTCTATGTGGGAATGACTACTTGCTCACTGAGAGATAGTGTTAGGGAACATCTAAGGGCAAATGGGGACCCGGAAAGCAGTGCCCTAGCTAAACATACCCTGGATAAAGATAGAACACATCATTTTTCATTCAAAGTGGTAGAATGTATTCATCCGAAGTTACGGTTGGGTGACATAAAGAACAGGTTACAACTAAATGAACTGAGATGGATAATAGAACTGCAGGCTGAGAAGGAACCAGGGTTGAATGACACAACGTGTATTAAACCTTACTTAAAAATGAGACACTAATAATAATAATATATAAGCTACATTAGTATATTTTCATAATCAGTTTTTATAATACAAATTTTTGCAGTTATTAAGTGTATAGGATATGTAAGGATTTGTGAGTTTTATTAACTGAAAATGCATTTCTTCTATAAGTGGATTGTATTAATTTAATTGATTAATAAGTTTGTAACTGATTGCCTGATTGCTAGTATATATATATATATATATATATATATATATATATATATATATATATATATCACCAGTGAGGTTGTCTCCTAGAAGATGAAAGGATAACTAATACACACAGTAAAGTACAATTTCCCTTAACTGCACACAGAGATCACAGTCAGTCTGGGGCTGGTTGCTCCCTTGCTCTCCTGGTCCCCATTAAGACTCCTCACTGGCACAGCTATTGGGTCAAGATCTCAGCCTAGCTGGCAAGCTAACCTCCAGTACCCTCTCTGTCCAACCAGTGCTTCGTCTCCCTGCCCAGGAGGCCGACACACACCTACACTTTGAGATAAGTATTTATACAATGTCACAGAAACTCCTGGGAAAGGTTGATACAGATTCTCTAGCTGTGCTCCTTTACCCAGAATATAGAGTAGTAATTACTGCCACCACCAGCTTATAATTATTAGCTACCCAAAGGCCCTTAAAAGGGTGTCCAATTATTACTGTGCAATATTATTATTATCCAATTGGTAATGTGACTATTCAGTCTTAAGGCTTATTAGAGTGGCTTATTATGATAACCTCTATAAATATGCAATATACTCTAAAGCCTAACTTGTCTACACAAACCAGCCACAGGTAAAAGTTTTTAAAAATATTTAATAATAAATAATTAAAACACAAAACAATACTACTACACCACAGAGATATCTAAGAGTTCAGAGATCTCACAGAAACTTAAAACAATACAGTAGGACAGATCTGATGTCAAAGAAAAACACTTAATCTAACTTTCTAATCTTTAGCTAATCTTAAGAGAAAACACAGTGCTATAATCCTACTTACATACATAAAGAGCATAAGCAGTACTGGGGTTGATGGTCCAAGACAAATGCTTTCAGTCTCTCACTGAACAATAATTTTTAAAGCACTAACTAACAGCTCTGCTAAGGCCCTCCCAAAGTACATCATTTTGACACTTAGGTTTTCCCAGTATTCACATTACATCATCTTGACACTTAGTCTGGAGTTTCCAGGCCACAAACTGCATTATTTAGCAATCTAACACCTGCTTAGGAAACTACAACAATAAAAGACATTTCACATGTATACTCTAACAATTATTCCTTAAGTTAAGACAATAGAAAGAATGCGTTCAGCCAGATGTTTCGGCACCACATGTTTTTTAGATAATTGTAACTTCAAAGAACATTTGAAATGCTTGGCTTGATTTTCCTTACAGCAGATGGATGGCAATGTTGTAACAATCTTGAAGTTCACATTTTACAGTGTTTTCTTTCATTTAAAAACACAAGCCTGTATTTTACATTTATTTATACAAATGGTAGAATTATGTATCAAATTCTATTTGACTAGGCTGGCAGCCTTCACCCATCTTTTCCCAAACTTCACATCTCTTCCCCCCTGGAAAACCCAAGCTAGTTTTTCAAGTGACACTTGAGAAATGCTACTTGATAGGGTTAGGTCTCTGTGGGTGTACCTCGTCCCATTCCCTGCCTTGAGAGCCCATCTGCATTGGCATTCCTACTCCCATTGCGGTGCTGCACTGACATATCATATGCTTGCAACCATAGGCTCCATCTTAGCAACTTGGCATTTTGTTGACTGGCTCTGTTTAACAATATTAGAAGGTTGTGATCTGTCATTATAGTGAATTTTCTTCCATACAGATAAGGCTGAAGTTTCTGCAATGCCCACACTATAGCTAGACATTCCTTTTCTACAGCTGCATAACATTCCTCCCTGGGTTGGTGCCTATGACTAAGATAAATTACTGGGTGCTCTTCCCCTTCTGAAGAAATCTGGCTAAATATAGCCCCCACCCCTTGGTTTGAAGCATCCACTTGCACAACAAATTATTTGCTGTAATCTGGTCTGGCTAACACAGGGGGTCATCCCAAAGCTTCTTTAAGCTTTTGAAATGCCTGCTCACATGCTGGGGTCCACACTACCTTATCTGGCTTGTTCTTCCTTGTCAAGTCTGTGAGGGGAGCAGCTATGGTACTATAACTAGGGATGAACTTTCTGTAGTATCTTGCTGTCGCTAAGAATGCCCTCACCTGCTTTTTGGTAACAGGTGCAAGCCATGCCTGAATAGCTTCCACTTTGGCAGGTTCTGGCCTTATCTTACCACTCCCCACTCTATGTCCTAGGTAGAAGACCTCAGTCATACCCACCTCTCATTTGCTCAGCTTAATGGTCAACCCTGGCCTCTGTAGTTTGCCCAGCACCTGTCTGACATGCTGAAGGTGCTCTGGCCAGGAATGGCGTAGATGGCAATATCATTTAGGTAAGCAAGGGCAAACCCTCCTGCTCCTGCTAGGATATTATCCACCAGCCTCTGGAAAGTCACTGTGGCATTCTTCATCCCAAAGGGCATCTTTGTAAACTCATACAAGCCAAAAGGAGTCACAAAGGCTGACTTCTCTCTAGCACTGGGAGTCAAAGGCACCTGCCAGTAACCCTTGGTAAGATCAATGGTTGTAAGATAATTAGCCCCACCCAGCTGCTCTAGGGCTTCATCTGTCCTAGGCATGGGGTAAGCATCCGACTCTGTGTGACTATTTAATTTCCTGTAATCTACACAGAACCTGGTGCTGCCATCTTTCTTTGGCACCAACACCACTGGTGAGGCCCAGGAACTATTGGCCTCTTGAATCACCCCTAGTTCCAACATCTCCTGTACCTCTTCCCTCAGAGTCTGTCTGACTCTATCAGTCACCCTATTAGGGGCTTGCCTAATAGATCTTTGGGATCCTGTATCCACGTGGTGCTGCACCAGGTGGGTGCTCCCTGGTTTCCCAGTGAACATGTTCCCAAATTCCTGCAAAACTGCTCAGATTTCTCGAACCTGGGTAGGAGGTAGCTGTTGGGACATTGCTACCCCTTCCACCGAGGTGTTAGCCCAAGCCTCACTGAGGAGATCAGTCCCCAGATCTCCCTCAGACTCCTCCTGCAATCCACTGCAAATGCTCAGCACAAGGGCCTCCCTATCATGGTAAGGTTTCATCATGTTAACATGGTACAATCTGTGCCCCTGCTGTCTGTCTAGCACTTCCACCATGTAATTAACATCACTTACCTTTCTTACCACCTTGTAGGGTCCCGCCCAAGCTGCTTGCAACTTATTGTGTCTGACAGGAATGAAAACCATTACCTGCTGCCCCACAACATACTCTCTAGCTCGAGCATTCCTGTCATACCACACCTTTTTCTGTTGTTGGAATTTTGCCAGGTTCTCCTGGGCCAAGCACATGAGTTCCCTGAGCCTTGTTGTGAGGTTTAGGATGTATGCCACAACAGACTCCTTGTGAGACTTACACTCACCTTCCAACTCATCTCAAATTAAATCTAGAGGTCCCCTCACTCTATGCCCATACAGCAACTCAAAGGCTGAAAAACCTGTGGATTCCTGAGGAACCTCTCTGTAAGCAAACAACAGATGGGGCAAATATTTGTCCCACTCCCTCTTAAACTGATCTGCAAATGCCTATAGCATGGACTTTATTGTAGAGTTTAACCTCTCAACAAGACCATTAGTCTGGGGATGGTAGGGGTTGGTCTTCATGTGCTTCACCCCACAGGACATCTGCAGACAATCCAGCAAATCTGACATTAAATTGGCACCTCGGGCAGTCAGTATTTCTTTTGGGAAATCTACCCTGCTGAAAATCTCTAGCAAAGCATTTGCCACCTTTTCTGCCTCAATGATGGACAAAGCCACTCCCTCAGGGTATCGTGTAGCATAATCCACTACTACTAGGATATACTTTTTCCCTGTGGAGCTTGGGGTACTCAGAGGACCCACAATATCCATAGCTTCCCTCTGAAATGGCTCCTCAATCACAGGCGAAGGCATCACAGGAGCTCTCACCTTGTCTCCTGCCTTGCCTACCTTTTACAACTGCTCACAGGTCCCTAATACATCTCTGGATATTCCAGGCCAATAGAAGTTTCACATAATACATCTCTTTGTACGTTCTATGCCCATATGACCTGCAAAGAGAATATCATGGGCTATGGCTAGAAGTGCCAGACGGTAGGCTTTAGGCACTACCAACTGCTGCACTCTCTCACTTTCTAGCCCTACCTCAGGGGTCCACTTTCTGTATAGTAACCCATTGTCCCAGTATACATATTCCCCCTTCCCTTGAGAATCAGGTGCCTCCCTAGCTACCTGCCTCAGGCCATGCAATGTGAGGTCTGAGAGCTGTGCCTGTCTCAACTCCCTCCTTGTAACACTTCCCAGCTCCCCTTCCACTGGAAGTCTGGTATGCTCTGACAGTGGTGCCTACTTGTCAGCCTGGATACTACTACTACTCACCTCTACCTTTGCAGTTACTGTGTCCAAGGGAACATCAGTACCCACAAGCAGCTGTGGCTAACATTCAGTCTCACTGCTACAGTGTAGCTCACTCCCTGAAGTAACCACCTCAGCAGACCTGGCTGCAAGTATGTAGTTTGTCTGGGTCTTCCCCAGGCTACCAGACCCGCATGCTTGTCTCCTAGCCTCACTGCATGTAACTGCATGAGTACATAGTACTGCCTCATCCAAATCCTTCCCTCTCAGGACATCTGCAGGATGGTAGTTCCATACCCCTGTTGTCTCAAGACAACCCACTATTGGCATTTTGTCTTTACCACTTACTGGCTCCCTCACCTTTGGTTCCATACCTTGCCTCCGTGGATACCTGCATGCCACATGTCCCACTGGATGCATTCAAAACATTTCACCCTAGGTCCTGGACATGTACCTGGACTAGTGGCTTCCCCTGCTACTGATGGATTCTGTTTGGGCAGTCTGTGCTGCCCACCATGGGTTCCTTTAGATCCATGAGCAGTATTGGGGGTCCCCTTCCTGTGCAGGGCTGCCTTGTTGGTCAAGTATATGTCTCCCTTCTTCCCCAACTCATCTGAAGTAGCACATTGTCTATCAGCTAACCAGATCCTCATGTCCTCAAGCAAAGTGCTAAGGGCTTGTTCACTCACCAAAAGGTCTGCCAGCCCTTCAAAAGCAGTGACTTGACATCCACTCACCCAGCTATGAAAATAAGTGCTCAGTTCAGCAACATATTCACATACATTTTCATTTGCCTTGCGTCTATACTCACAAAACCTTTTCCTATACATTTCAGGTGTTAGCTTAAAACATTGTAACAGACATTTCTTTACAGCAGTTTATTCAAAACAGACAGAGTCAGGCATTTGCGATATACAAGTTAGAGCTTTCTCACTGAGTAAGGGGGTCAGGAACCGTACACAGAGCCTTTGGTCAACACAATACTGTTTGCATACCCTTTCAAACATGTAAATGAAACTATCAAAATTATCCACCTCTTTAAATTGTGGAAGAAATTTACTGACCTGTTGTGCTTCTGGGGTCCAGTTAATCCCTTCTCCATTACCTCCATGACTCTGGCAAAGAGTCAGCATTTCCCTCTCATGCTTCCTCTGACGCTCCTTTTCTTTGGCTTCTATCTCCAAACGTCTGGCCTCCAACTCAAGTCTCTTTAGCTTTCCACTGCAGAAAGGTTGAGCTGTCCATTCTCTGAGGATATTGCATCTCCACTGCCAGTCTGATTGTTCTCCTGGATGCTGTTTTCTGATGCAGCTGGAACCAAAGTTGCAATAAGATCTGCCTTAGGTTTCCATGCACCAGTCCCCTAGCCTGGCACATCTCCAGCAGCTGGCTCCTTGTTAGCTTTCCATACTCCTGTGCTGACATGCTGCCTGCTCACCCTGACTAACTAAGCTAACAAAAGAAATAAAACAATTGTGATCTGAACTCTAAGTATACTCTCTATGACTGATTTAGAGTACAAAACACTTTCAGAGATCACTGTACCTAAGCTACAGGATTCACTCTACCCACACCACTGCCAAACACTTGTGAGGATATCTTATCCCAACCACTGCCACCACTTCTGAGGACTGTGCCCTGTCCCAGCAATCAAGGAGCCTCAATCCTCACCACTAACACCAGGGAGGTAATCTCCTAGAAGAGGAAAGGATAACTAATACACACAGTAAAGTACAATTTTCCTTAAGTGCACACAGAGAACACATTCAGTCTGGGGCTGGTTGCTCCCTTGCTCTGAAGGTCCCCAATAGGACTCCACACTGGTTTAGCTATAGGGTCCAGATCTCAACCTAGCTGGCAAGCTAACCTCCAGTAAACTTTCTGTCCAACCAGTGTTCCGTGTCCCTGCCCAGGTAGCTGACACAAACCCACACTTTGAGATAAGTATTTATACAACTTCACATACACTCCTGGGAAAGGCTGACACAGATTATCCAGCTGTGCCACTATACCCAGACTATATGGTAGTAATTACTGCCAACACCAGCTTAATAATTATCAGATACCCAAAGGCCCTTAAAAGGGTGTCTAATTATTACTGTGCAATATTATTATCCAATTGGTAATGTGACTATTCAGTCTTAAGGCTTATTAGACTGGCTTATTACAATAATCTCTATAAATATGCAATGTACTCTAGAGCCTAACTTGTCTACACAAACCAGCCACAGGTAAAAGTTTTTAAAATATTTAATAATAAATAATTAAAACACAAGACAATACTACTACACCAAAGAGATATCTAAGAGTTCAGAGATCACATAGAAACTTAAAACAATACAGTAGGACAGGTCTGATGTCAAAGAAAAACCCTTAATCTAACTTTCTAATCTTTAGCTAATCTTAAGAGAAAACACAGTGCTATAATCCTACTTACATACATAAAGATTATAAGCAGTACTGGGGTTGACGGTCCAAGACAAATGCTTTCAGTCTCTCACTGAACAATTGTTTTTAAAACTCTAACAAACAGCTCTGCTAAGGCCCTCCCAAATTACACCATTTTGACACTTAGGTTTTCCCAGTATTCACATTATATCATCTTGACACTTAGTCTGGAGTTTCCAGGCCACAAACTGCATTATTTAGTAATTTAACACATGCTCAGGAAACTACAACAATAAAAAAACATTTCACATGTATATTAACACTTATACCTTAAGTTAAGACAATAGAAAGAATGTGTTCAGCCAGATGCTTCAGCACCACATTTTTAGATAATTGTAACTTCAAATAACATTTGAAATACTTGGGTTGATTTTCCTTACAGCAGATGGCAATGTTGCAACAATCTTGAAGTTCACATTTTACAGTGTTTTCTTTAATTTAAAAACACAAGCCTGTATTTTACATTTATTTATACAAATGATAGAATTATGCATAAAATTATATTTGACTAGGCTGGAAGCCTTTTCCCATCTTTCCCCAATCTTCACAATATATATATATATATATATATATATATATAGAGAGAGAGAGAGAGAGAGAGAGAGAGAGTTAAGTCATTTTGATGAAATGTATGGTCTCATAAAGCATCTCTGATGTGAAAGCACTAACCAAATTAAATAGTTAAATTAAATAGTTTTATAGTTCCTGCTGAGTTTCTCCGTCTTTCTAATTTGTGCTGAAGTTCTGTCTGTTGGAATAAGAGGAGTTTATCTGCAGTGGCCTCCTTTCAAAGAGGTTTAAGGTACTACACAGTTGAGATACTGATTTGCCATGGTCTTTTTGCTGGTGGTGCCTATGTGGTTTACTGTGTGAAATTTTTACCTGGTGCTTTGTTACTTAGAGATGGGAGTCCTCTTCCCCTTGTTCCCTTGTTATTCGTCTTCTATCCTTTTCCCTCTTTAACTGAAAAAAGAAATGTTAAAGAAAGTATATAAAACAAGGAAAATAAACCACTATAACATTACAAAACAGCAATTAGTTTTATTAATAAAATATGTGAAAAAAATCACAAATTCAAAGCAAATAAAAAGACAATGTCCTAGATTCCAAAAGATTCCCAAGTTCCACATAGGATTTGCTGGAAAGCTTGTAATATTCAAATACATCACAGCCTGGCAAACATCTCAGCATAATGCAGCCAGAACAGGTAAGGAGTAATGCCAGCACAACTGCACTCATAGTCAAAAATACATATGCCAGTGAAACAATGCCAATAAGTATATATATATATATATATATATATATATATATATATATATATTCCAATTAGTAAGGCATGTGTTGGACAGGTATAGATAACCAAATGAACATGTCTGTAATATATGGAAAACACTACAGAATATAAACGTGCATTAGCAATATTCCTGTTAAACTTCCAATATCCACAATATATTGCAGATTCTGTTGCAACTCACAGAAAAGAAGTATGTGCTATCTATCCATCTATCTATCTATCTATCTATCTATCTATCTATCTATCTATTTGCAGAATCTATTGCAATCTGCAAAACATTTAATCAAAAATATTAATTGTGGCAAAGTGGCATTCACAGCCACATTTCCATCGCTAACCATAGCTACCAAAAGGTGATAGAAAGCAGATGTGAGATGAAGATGAAGAACAGAGCCATACAAGAGAGATGTCTGAAGATGAAGGTCAGGTGGAGAATCTTGTGTAATATTTTTTGGTGGTAAAAGACCCCTATTTTACTTTTTAGAGAATAAAAACTATGGAAAAGCCACAGAACAAGGAGGCAGGGAAAGGAAGAAAGAAGCATATAATGTTTATCAGACTACAGAATGGACAAAAATCAATGATATACATAAAGGATAGCTGAGGTACACAGACAACACACACACATGGACTGCACCACATGGGTTAAGGACAGATGATGTACAAAATAAGGATGCATACCAGCCATGGCTGAATAGTTTTAAATAATGTGAATAAATGCCTTGAGCAAATTATTTAAAGAAATACCACGGTGGCATTTCAAGTCTCACCACCAACAGTGGAGTCAAAGGAGTACATATCGGGTATGTCTGTATGTGAGGTTTTACATTGGCCTTCATAAGTATTTGCTTTTTGACTACTATGGATTCTCATTGCTCTCTAGGGGGTATTGCACCACCTATGAGGATGCTGAATATGTAAGTCAAAATCTCTAGAATTTGTCAATATTATTAGATATTTGTCAAATTATTTGACTCATATGCTGCTTCATATGCCATCTGTCAATGTGTATGACATACATCATCACTGTATTTGCAGCACATCCACTTCCTGACTCCTCCTCAAACCTATCCACTGATCCTGAGGTGAAATGTGATATGCATAACTCTCAACTGTCCTGATTTTCAGAGAATGTCCAGATTTTTCCTCATATTTTTGGTCTACTACTCATAAACGTTGGAGTTTTCTGACAAATTACTGAAGTTTCACAGCACTAAATAATGACATACATTTGAGTTTCAGACTTCATATCCTTTAGAAATGCATGGCAACACAGATACTTTTATTCTTGCAATTTTATATGATTATAAAAGACATATTTAAAATATGTCCATATTTCTGGGCCTTTAGCTTACCATTATTTTTAGCTTTGTCCCAATTTCCTGTGCCAAGAAGTTGAGAGGTGTGGTGGTGTACCTCATTCTGATACTATGGTGAGTGGCACACAGAACACATTGAATTTGGTTCAACATTGTATAGCCCTGGATTGGACAGTCCTGTGGTTCATAATACAGCCTCTGACTGGTAGGATGATGTGGCCAATTTGATGATGTAAGGGCATCACATATTGATGATGATGATGGCAAAGACTCACTGTCCCCAGCTGAGACTTTAGTAATGGTGAGTCTGCCCCACAATGGAGTGATACTGTTCATCAGATGGCATGTCAGAATGAAGCTGATATGCATGCATACATGTCAGGTGGTGTACACCTACTCTTACAGGCACATGAATGTTCACATCAGTGTTATGACAATGATGTCTGTGTGTTTGCTTATGCTACTCAGCATGTACCACACCAGCTGCATATGTTATATGAGGGTCAGGAGTGCAGGCATGTGGAGGTCACGGCATTACTGGCTGCACAGCATCATAGTGTGGTATCTGTTGCGTGCTCTGTTGAATGCCTTCTTTTGGCTGTGTTGGTTAAGTAGAGTAGTACAAAGCAGGTATTACATATCCTGGAACACATGAACAGATTTCCTCCAGTGGGGAGAGGCAAACTCCCTCTCAGTAACCCCACACATGTCCCTCGTACATCACTATGCCACAATGTGTACAGAGATCTGTTGTTGGAGACACTATTCAATCCCCAGTAATCATGTTCAAACATACAAATCACAGTACTGCTCATACCTGCACTGTTTTCAACCTGTTAATGCCATTAACTATACCTCCTCAGTGCAATAAGTGAGATGTAGCTTGCTTACAGTGGTTTCATGATTCCTTTTAGTCTGTAGCTATCTTGATGTGTTCATTACTGTAGCACATATATGTCTATAGTGCTTGGCTGATGATATTATGGTTAGGGTATGTATGATGTTTTATCTGGACAACTACTGGCCTTTTTCCTGCATGTATGTGCTATTGTTTCATAATGGTTTCCAGACATGCCAGGAGCAGTCAAGACCATGGTGTGAGCCATCAACGTTTGCATCCCAGACTGCATTAGTGTAATACTGACAGTTAATTGAGTGTGAGCCCTGTTGTGCCATCCTAATACTGTGGCAGTGTTACGCATACTAAGAACCAGACTCCAGAGTAAGGAAATACAAAAGAAATGACTGCTACAAGACCATAGAGATCATACAGAGGAACTTTAAAAAAATAAAGAAAAGCTGTTAAGCACCTTCATCCCAAACACTAGCAACTTCTTCAGAACTAAACAATTTTACAAAATACAAGACTTTTAAAGTATCTGTTACAGCAAGCCCACCCCTACCAACCAATCACAGAGTACTAAAACATTTAAAAGATCCTTAAAGAAACATCACTATGTATTGCAAAAGAGATGTATAATTAAACTTAGTAAACCAGACTTAAATCAAATTGCCATAAGAAGAAGTCCCTAGTGTTTTGGAAGAAAGCACTTAACAGTTTCTTCTTTATTTTTACTAAAGTTATTTGGGATAATCTCTATGGTCTTGTAGCAGTCATTTCTTTTGCATTTCGTTATTGTGGCACTGTTGACCACTGTGTTGACTATTGCCTACTTTAGCCTTTTACTGTTTTATCAGTTGTCTGATGCTGCAGAATTTTTATATTCCTATAGGCTGTATAGTAGACTGGTGTCAGCTTGTGTCATTTTGTACATATTTGTACTTGTGGTGCATCTTTTAATTGTTTACCTACCTTAATGTTTAACATGCTGTTCACCATTTCACCTACTTTTTACATACATCAACCATAGCAATGCATAACTACAGCCTTGATTCATACATTTAACATTCTATTGTTATCTCCCATTATGTCATGCACAAGTATATTTCATTGTACATACTAGTGATAATTGTGGCAATTTATTCTTGTAATATTTCAGTTCCCACCTTTGATATAATTTTGAAGAAGTGTACTTTCCATGTGTGCATTTTCATTCATTCCTGTTTACACATACACACACACACACACACACACACACACACACACACACACACACACACACCCACACACACCCACACACACACACACACACACACACATGTTCAATCTATACATATGGTGAGCCTTCTAAAACATTGTTGCTTGTTTGATGGGTATGTCATACCTGTCTTTGATGCTTTGTTATATTGCATTTATTTATACACCTGGAAATTCTTGCTATTGCGGCAACTATGCATTATATCATTGCCTGTGATTGAAAGGACAGGCATGTGATATAAGGATAGGCATGTGATATAACTGAATCAGGTATGTGGCTTTATGGTTACACCTTCCCATGATAGCATTGCAGCTGCTTCCTGCAATTTAGGTTGTTGTTCTATGTTGTTACACATTCTTATGATGTGTGTATTGCAACTTGATATTACTGTGCAATTTCTCACATGTAGGTTCTGTACCTTATGGTACATTCCCTTGACATGCATTCCTATAAGCATTGGCATAATTTCAGTGGTGTTGCTATATACAGACAATAACCATGCATAAGATTACAGCCTACTTTGCCATCAACAACTTCTGTTATG
Organism: Protopterus annectens; assembly: GCF_019279795.1. Classification (NCBI taxonomy): domain Eukaryota; kingdom Metazoa; phylum Chordata; order Ceratodontiformes; family Protopteridae; genus Protopterus; species Protopterus annectens. Next base: position 1,424,856,291 of record NC_056732.1, read on the forward strand.
TGCACCTTAGCCGTGCCACACACAAGGCAGCATGGTTACCTTTGGTGAGATTTACCATGCCTACAGTTGTTTGTTGCTTCCTGTTGGTCTGTAGCTATCTGGATATGTTCATTTATGTAGCACACATATGTGTATAATGTTTGGTTGATGATATTGTGGTTTAGGCATGTTTGATATTCCATTTGGACAACTTCTGGCCTTTTCCCTGCAGTTGTGTGCTATTCTACTGTAATGGGGCAACACTGTATGAACATAACTGTTTTATCTGTGTACATCTCTACATGTGTTGTTTGTCATGACTCAGAGCTGTAAGCCAGATTCTGCTGTATTGCCTGAACTAGAATGCACAGCCGTAGCCTTGGTCTCCCATTCCTCGTTTCTCTTGTACTTATGTCATCTTGATCATCATGTGATAGCTCAGATAGTTCTACATCAGACAGCTATGTTCATGGGACAGTTCACCCATGCCTAGAGCTGGTAGGCCACTATATTTCATTGTTAGCATGTTATGCAGCACATGGTGACCATCTGTGATGCCTTGTCTAGTGTGTATTGCAGTGCACCCTGGATGTGTCCAGACACCTGAATTTTGCTTTCTGCATACTAAGCACATACTCAGTTGCATTCTGTCTCATGATATGTGCTTCTGTTGTATGCATCCTCAGCAGGCACTGATGGGGCTCTGTATGGCATCATAAGCCAAGAATCCAGTGAATAGCTGCAGTCACCTGTTTGTAGAAGTTAAAACACACATTTAGCCCCCTTGCTCACTGTTTACAGGTCTGAATTCTGATTACATCATTGCAGTGGTCCTATACTTACCAAGTAGGAGCTCCTCTGGTAATTCGCCATGTTGGAAAGTGGCCCTCAGGCCACTTTCCCTCCAAAACTGGCAAACTTTCTTATCTATAGGCAGCTGTGAAACAAAGCTAAAAATTAGTAAATGCTGATAAAAAAAATGATTTTACACAATTAGCCAATCACAAAACCAATCCAAAAAATTACTGGAAAATGATCTCATCATTTCTTTCCTCTGGGTCCAGTCAAAATCCCTTACCGACCACAGACAAAACACCAGCTGAAGTTGCTAATATGTTTAATAGCCATTTTATAGACAGCATAGCTAAATTAGTTACAGGCTCTAACTCTATTACAAATGCTAACTCCACAGATAATATCATTCCGTCCTTCTCCCAAACATCCACTACAGACAACATAAACTCTTCTCTCCCTTGCCAAAATACATCAACACTTAACACTCAATCTCCTGCCTTCTCTCTACAACCTGTACCCACTACATTAATACGTAAACTTCTCAAACTAAAATGTTCTTCCTTTTCTTTGATAATGTCCCATCAGAGTACTTAAAACTTGCTGCTGAGTCTATTTCTTATCCATTCAGTAAACTTATCAGTCGATCCATCAGTGAATCCCAAGTTCCAAACCTTTGCAAGTGATCTAAAATAACCCCTCTTCACAAAGGAGGAAAATCAAATGAAGTAACAAACGACATACCCATCTCTATACTATCCCCTCTATCAAAACTACTTGAAAAATATGTATACTTGCAATTACTAAACTACCTTATCCATAACAACCTTCTTACACTCACCCAACATGGATTTAGGCATGCACATAACAAAACAACCACCTTCACCTCCTTTACTGATATAGTAAACAAAGCCAGGGACTCAGGACAGTTACCCTCCATAATACTACTAGGTCTGTCAAAGGTTTTTGACATGGTATCACATGACAAACAATTACTACTGCAATTCTCATCACTAGGATGTTCACAACTCTCCCAACAATGGTTTAACAGCTATCTAACCAATAGACAACAATGTGTTAAATGGCAAGGTTCCCTACCACAATACCTGACTAACAAAACAGGAATCCCAAAATGGTCCATACATGGACCCCTCCTGTTCTGTTCAGCATCTTCATCAATAACCTACACACTGCCTCCCTGCATAGCATATTACTCCAATACACCGACGATTCCACCATCATACCAGACTTTCTGCAAATAATACAAAATGCCTTTACCTCAATAGAATCTTGCCTAACTGAAGCACAGTTACTGCTTAACCCCAACAAAACAAAACTTCTATGTTTTACTCCCAAAACATTCTCATCTGAATTTAAAATTTACTCCCAAAACAAAACCACTTGAATCACCAATACAACTGAAGTTGTAATACATGCTAAGCTACTAGGTATCACCATGGATCACCATACACAATGAACTCACATTTGAACAGCATATACACAATGCTATTAAAAATAACCACTTCAAACTTGGGACACTATACAAGCACAACAACTTCATGGATCCCTCTACCAAAAGAATGCTAGCCAATACCTACTTAATCCCCTTTCTACTATATGGAGCTTGTATTTTATGAACCTGCACTTGTGCCTAAAATATAAACGTCAGTCCTGCTCCTACAAAATCATTAAATTTGCCACAACCTTATCATACAGCTCCCATGACTGCAAAGCTCTTACAGAGCTAAACTGGCTTGAATTCCTACACCATCTTGACTATCTGCAACTATCTATCACACATAAAATAACATACAAATGTGATACCTGTCCCACCTTAAAATCTATCCTGCATGGCTACATTCCTACCAGAACTCCCCGTTCATTAGACAAAGAACTAATAAGTGTACACAAACCTAATAGAAGAGCCTACCAGTGTCTTTATTCCTATACTATAGTTAAACTATGGAATGCTTTACCAGAACAAATTACTAGTAGAGATAATTCCAAGAAATTCAAGATTACGCTAAAAAACACCTTCATAGCTACACACATTCCTGTGCTCTAAAACAAATATATAACCCACACCTCTCCCTCTTAATCCCTCATACTCATCTTTCTCCCAAACTTTCATTCCATCACCCACCTGTGCCTCTTTTTTTCTTTTTACTCACTCACCTCCAACTTCCTCCTACATGCTTCTCATACCTTGTTACCCCCATTACCTCTCATCTTAAAACTCCCTCCTGCCCTCATTTCTACTACTTTCCTACTGACGTATTCCTTAACTCAACTCTCAAACTGCCAACAACTTATACTTACTCTCTCCTCTAACCCTCTACCTCATTATCACTAGCAATGTCCTTCAGTATAAACCACCTTCACTTTCTCCAATTACTATCAAATGTTTATTGCATTACTTATTCTTGAATCTGCTTATAATCTACCAGCAAATGTATTTTTTACATATGCCCTTCATTTATATTTTTAAACAGACTCTTACTGTAAGTTCTATTTCAGCACCTCCAGGGTAACTCATTTACAAATTATAATAACAATTTTGCAATTCTACATATGTTTTCTTTTATATTTATGTAATATATTTACTCAGTTTAAATGTTATTATTAATCATTGCTGGAGGTTTTCTCCCGAGGCCTCCACTGACAATGTTTTTGGCCCAGCCAGACTTTCCCAGTCACCAAATGTCAATAAATAAATAAATATAAATGATCACATCATGCTAACTATCAGGATGTTTTGCCATGATATTGATAATGAGGCCATCTGCAGAGCACACAACCTGACAGTTGAGTGATAGCCCCCCCCCCCCCATTTCTGTTGATGTACGTCATCTGATACAGGAGTTTTGATTGGTAAGTGAGTGCAGTCAGTTGTACCGAGGACACAAAGAAAGTCGACAATGAAAATGAACTCTCATTAGCAGTTTTGCACTCTATGACTGTTACTTGGAAGTATATGAATTCATCCACTTTCATGCACATTACTGCCAGAACTCTCCCAGAATACAACCAGTCTAGAACTTTCCTACAGCATCACCCATATGCCATCAGAATTTGCCAGAGGCAGGTATACCTAAAGTAAAACACAATTTTGTTTCTACCTGGACTGGGTTACCCCTCTGCATAAAGACATGCATGGTGCATACATCCTGCCTACAGCCTGCACCAGCACTCTGTCTAACCTGTACCCAGTCTATTATATCTAGGTCATAAAGCTGGGTGTAGCTTGGCTTGGTGCCTTTCTGGTTACATTCAAGGATGCAGTTGTAGATTGTCCTGTAGTACAGCTTGTAGTACCCCAGCCTGCTGTAATGCATTAAATGCAGCTTGTGTTTTTTAAGTATTATTCTACAAAATCCACAGAACTGTTTAGAAATTTGTCAGAAATGAAAGTCAAAGTGTTAAGCACAAATGACCTCCCCCGAGTGCTTTCATAAAATTGATAAACCAGTAAATGTACACCAAAAGTAAGTAAACCACAAACTGTAAATCCACAAAACCTTGCTGTAGTGCAAGAACAACCACTGGAACAGGATTAAACACTTTTATTCATGAGTTAATCACTTTTGTTCCATTACAGAACTTCTTCAGAACTCTTTTTTATGCTTTCATAAAATTGTTGGCACACTGTTCTTCATAAGTTCATAGGTGATTACTAGATAAACAGCCCAAAAGCCCTTAAAAGCCTAGCCACATTTATCCAAGTCTCACAATTTACTAATAGCTAGGTGAACTAAATTCACAGAGGTTTGAGCCTACACTATGTTGTCTAATGCCGACCACTTCTGTCCATGTGGGACAAGAGAGCCACCCCAGGAGTAAATGTATGAATATCCATACATTGATCCAGGCTGTGCTTAAAGAGAGTTAGCCCAAAAAAATGTTCTGTGCCTTGCTAAAGTCCAACCAAGCCAAGTCAAGCTATGAGAAAGTCCAAAAAACACGGCTGGACACTGCTAAGTCTTCCAAATCCTCCAAGTTTATTAAAATGCCAAGATACAGAATAAAGGATGAGCGCTTTCAGGTAACAGCCCTTCTTCAGATAAAACATCTCACTCCTCAGAAAATATAAGATTTGGAAGACTTAGCAGGGTCCAGCCGTGTTTTTTGGACTTAAAGAGAGTTAGGGAAGAGCTTCATTTTACATGAATGGGAAGTTTGTTCCAGAAAAGAGGTAGCCTCTCAGACATGTATCTTTCTGTCCAGCATGATTTATTCATGTCAGAGTCAAGGTTAAGGTCCTTGGAGTGAGTGACTTGTGTGCAGCTGGATTTACAAATGTGCAACATTTCTGTTCAGGCCAGGTTGAAGATGACCTTGTAAGCCAAGCACAGATCACCCTAAGTAGTCTGTATGAGGCAGAATACCTTGACAGGACTTTCAGTTTTTCCACACAGGGTTTGAAATGAAGGTGGAAATATTTAAACCCTGTACCTTAGTCACACAAAGTAGCTTATTAACAAGTTGGAGCATTAGTCTTCGGAGCCAGTTCCAGACTCTGCTGCATTTGATTGTCAGTAGGTACATCTGTTTTGTTTTGAAGTCCAGTTGGCATGAGCAGAGACCACAATTATCCTACACTACATATATTATTACTCACACTTGTCTTTCCATCTATTATGGAATCACATCCACTGCAAATATGGCAATGTCTTTCTTTGGCGAGCTGTGCTGCCAGCAACTTTGTTTTGAAATTTGGCCAGGTATATTTTCTACTCACAAGAAAGCCCAGAAATCCAAAACATTAATTATTATAAAGATTAATAAATACAACTTCATATAAATGTAAAAGTTTCAGATAAATAGATAATGTATTTTAACTCTTAAAATTAAAAAGTATTAATTGCTTGAAAAGGATAGTAAGAACATTTGTTTGCCTACTTTGTATAGGACAAGGTATCTCCTGGCCTTCATGATCATTTGCCTAGTATTCTTATGTTTCTCTGTTTTTTTTATATAAAATAATTCAATTGTATAAATAAAAAGAAAAACGATTTCACAGGAAAGGTGAGTAATACTTTTAAACTGCATGCAGCTATGAATGACTACAAAACTAAAACTAAACTCCAACAGAGTGAACATCATTACTGAAAAAAAACAGAGGTCACTAGCAACAAAATGCTTATTACAGTGATGCTAACACTGTGGTGCTCAACAATGCCAAAAAATTACAACTGTTGGAGGTCTGGTACATGCTTGTATTGACCATATTTTGTGCAGATTTATATGTATTACAGCTCATTGCATTTAGTCATTGAGTTTGCTTTCTGCTGTTATTCCATTGCGCTAATGAAAACAAATGTGTTATCTCTATTTTCTGAAAAAAATTCATACCATCAGAAATGATGAGGCATTTGATGCCTCATGTAAAGGAAGGTAGAGCTGGGCATGTTTATTTCAGTTCTTGTCTTTATTACTGCACCTTTCATCCAGTATCTCCAACTCATTAACACATTCACTATTGAATTATGTTAGATAGGAAGAAGCAGTTACTGAGACCACAGCCAGCCAGAAATACAAAGTAATGTGAAATAAAAAAGAGAAACAGTAACCCGTGTGAAATACATTTAAAACATTACACTATGCTCACAATGTCAAGACAAATTTCTAAACAGATAAAGCTATCAAACTAAATACATTGTGTATAAATCTGAAAAAAAGTGCAGTGAGATTACAATCCATTAACACGGAAATGTCACAATATATTAATTTGTTCATCTCGTAAGAATTGTGCTGAGTGTAGATGGAAGTAGTATTTGACAAACAGCCCTGTTCCAAGAAATATTATGGGTTGTATTATCATATATGCTGCAGTGTGCAGCACGGAGAGCAGCAGGAAGCAGTCAGTAGGAGTCAGGACTAGGACATGTGACATAGAAATGGGTCACCTGTGTTCAGTCAGCTTAAGCAGTTAAAAAAAGAAAAGGAAAGGAAAAGAAAATAAGGACAGGTGGAACAAACGGATGAAAACAGAGGACAACAGCATAACTTTTATTGATTTTCTGTTAATTGCCTTATACCTGACAGCCTCTGCATGCATTACTGTTTTTTGTAACACACTATCATATAGTGCCACAGGTGCTAAGAATTTATTATGGCTAAGCAAAATAAAGGAAAAAAAGAAAGCCAAAAGGGGAGCAAAGGTTCTTTGATTGAAATGTAGTATTCTGCCTATATTCTATACAAGTGGGCCAGAAAACTAAGATCCCAGTGCAAATCACAATAACATGGAATCTAGTAACTATGCAAACAGCAAATGTAGACGCTACAAGAAATATATCTATTGATAAGAGATAAGAGAATCATGCACTGCAGTAGTGCATAAAGAAATAAAACTGAGGCTATCGAAAACCATAAAACACCAATTAAAATCAAACTGCTTTACCTCCAGAGAGAGGAAATGCACAAAATGCTCTCTGAATGTTACTAAGGGCAGCAGGAATAGTTTTACAAAGAAGTCTGGATCAAAGGACTGGTAACTAATGGAAAAAGTGGGACCCCACGTTTCACGTCGTTATGAAACCAGAACCACCATGACACATGTCAGCACCCTGTTTCATATGAAATCCGTTATACAGCACAAATCAACTTTATAAAGTGTGTTAGGAAACCAAATCTATCTAGGACCAAAAATGAAGGCCCCATATTATCCAAACAAATGCTTCCTTAAATTCTTCTTCACTGTTTATAAAATCTGCATTCTAAAGGCCTTGGTATTAATGTCAATCACTTTTCTATCTGAGAAGTGGCATTGCTTCCATACAGCATTGAACTTCTGGCTTGGTTCTTGTTTGGAATGCCTTGTGTGCTGAGTCAGCAACTCTTCCTTACCTCCATTTGGGTTTTGCTGGATGCTTTGTTTTCATCTCATATCTCAAAGATGTTTCATAAGGCAATTAACTGCTATGATTGTCTTAGTGTATACATTCTGGATTGGCTGAATGTCCACCTTGAGTCCAGGTTCATTGCGTAGCCCCATTATGTGTTGCATGGACTCTGAGTTCCTCCCCAACTTTGAACTGGTTTAGCCAGGTAACTGAAGAATTAATGAGTGAATGAATGAATGAATTTGTGTCAGGTATCAAGCCTGCCTAGCCATATTGTACAAGACTAAAAACAAAAATAATAATTTACTCTGATTTGTACATATCACCATAAGGAGTTTTTTAAACAAATGTTTAATTATAATATAGAGTGATAAACACTCCCAGACAAGTGGGACTCAATCAGCATTAAGAGCATAATCATTACATGTCTTTTCCAAGAAGGATGTGTGCTGGGTGTTAATGACAGAATGTAATCTCAAATGCATGTCCCCACTATGGATGCATCTTATGTATCATCCATCAGAAACTGTACCATTCATCTTCTTCAGTCCATTCACACTTCTACAACTCAAATAGGCTACAAGGAGCTGCCAATGTCTGTCACTGCAGTGATTTGAGTCCAAGTAAGAGATGTAATTGTTTTTGGAGGAGTTACTACTGCAGCCAACTGCGGTGGTGGTGCTGCGGTAGCATTGTCGCCTCACAGTAAGACGTTGCCCTGTTTGATTCTCAGCTAAAGCGTCTTCTGTGTGGAGACATGCGTGAATGGGCGTACCTTCATTGAAGGTTGTGCGTCAGAGCTGGCAACTCGGTACGTAAAAATCTACTGCCAATCATTAGTGGACCGGAGTTCCGCTGTGGCAACCCCTAACCAGGAAAAGCAGAAAGACACAACAACTACTGCAGCCAACTGCTTCATACATAGTGTAAAAATAATATTAATGGGAAAATAAAAATTACTGCTTATAGTAGCTGGATTTTTCAAATCCTTGACCCCTTGTAAGGATCACCTGGAGTTTATTCATATGTGCAGTATATCCAAACATCCTGATGTGGCTGTCTAAAACTGCATATAAGTTCACATTCGCATTTTATTAACCTGCTGATTAGCTAAGGGTGGATGTAAATCAATAAATAATGAGACTTAAAACACGTGTTGTTGTACAATGACAAATCATCCAAAATCAAAGAGTTACACCGGGAAGCATAAAAAGAATTAATAAAATACAGATGAAAGAAATGTGTTTTTCTGGTTCTTTTAAAGCTGTTTATTGTCAGAGCATTCAAAACCTACCCAGACAGTAAGTTACAAAGGTAAAGTTTCTAATATTCAAAAAGCATAAAATCCACTGCCTTAGAAACACCAACAGCCCCTGAGTCACAGTGCAGAGGGGGTGTTGGGCAGTAAGCTACTATCCAATGCTTTAGATAAAGGCACAAAGATCAGATTCTTAAAAATGATGTGCAACCATATTGGCAGTTGTGTGGTGCAGTGGTGTAGTTGTAAGCATTGTCACCTCATAGCAAGAGGTTTACTGGCTTTATTCTCAGCTGGGGTGCCTTCTTAGTGGAGTCTGCATGTCTTCTCTGTACTCATGTGGGTTCCCTCTGGGTGCTCCAGTTTCCTCCCACAGTCCAATGACATGCAGTAGGTGGATTGGACACATACCCCTCAACCTGGAAACATCAAAAATCTGGATAAGGGCCATGAAAAATAGGTACAAATCTGTATGCTGATTAACATCTATTTTGCATACATAATTGTGTAACCCCACCCACTCCAATGGAATTGTGGGATACCAACTTTCAAACACAAACTGAAGAACAGACAACCAAAATATGGTGCCAGAGTTCCCCTGCAGCCATTCCAATGTCCAATTACTTGGCTATTTCGCCCCATTTACCATAAACACTAATATGTGCATACTGCTTTACTTCTGTGCACAAACACTAAAAGACATCTGATAAACAAAGCAATATTGTCTCACAATTGAAATAGACTTGGCATTAAAACTTCTCTGCCCTTGAAACTCACATTCATTGAAACAGCATTGAAACCTGCACTGCATCCAAAGAAAATGCATCTGGCCAGTGGTGAATAAAGATTACCTTTACTTCTGAACTTGCAGTTTTAAAAACACTTTTTTTTTTACTTTGAAGTGCTGATCCTGGCTGTTTTCCTCCCCTTCAGATCAATAGGGATGAGTTTGCACTCACATGCTTCGGGCATCGCTCCAAAGCACTGGGCAACCTTTTGATTGAGCTTTCAGTACAGAACTTAATATAATATAAGCAAGTTGGTGGGTCTTTTTACTTGGTGCTAGCATGTAAAAGGAAAAATAACTTCAAAATGATCAATACACGGCAGGTTCAGGTTAAGGCACTTTAATCTTGCAGCAAGGAGACAAAAACGTGCTAATACAGAGTTTGTCTAACTAGAATCAGGAAGTGAAACTACTCTTATACATTTCTTACAAGGTATTGCCTACTAAGCTGACGTAATAAATCACAAGTTCTTTCAATATTATTTCTCAGCAGCTGTTTGTCCATGATTTTCTGCTGGCATATCAAGTTTACAAAAAACTTCCTAAGAAAAACAACGTGGCCTTGATGTCCACTGGTCAGATACAACTTTTTCACTATGTAATGTTACTATTCAAGGTACTATGGCTAATTCGAGCACAAAGCAAGTACAGATTACAGTTCACTTCTTCAAGCAGTCTTTGTCTGATGTATCTCTTCTTTTCCACAGCTGTGCATGTTCTCATAACACGAACAGGGCTGATTGTTCATATTTAATCACATTATAGAAAACAGTATTGTTCTATTCATTCACTATTCATTCATTTTCCTGACCTAGCAGATAATCACCTGCTTCTCAGTACATTTCCAAAAGGCATAAACATGAATTTTGCTGTGCTAGCAAATACTAGGTCAGAGTGCATCTTGCAATTTCAGAAAGCATACTGCAGTTTGAAAAAGCATCTTATAATTTCATACAGAATTAAGTTGTACATAAAATAGAATGAAATGTGTTAACCCTTTTAGCTTCTAATAAGCACTAAACATATACATTAATACAGATTTTTATAACATTTCCCCCGTTAATACTTTTATTCTATTTTCAAAAGCATAAACAGTTGCTTCTTCTCCTAACCTCTTTCTGTTTAGAATTTGCAGTTAAGAGAGTCATTCAGTTTAAACTTATGAAAGCGTTTCAATCTTCAACAGTTCTTCAATTTCAGTACTTTGATATAAAGTCTCAGAAACTGACATGTCTATAAAATCTTTTATCAATCTTTTCATGCAAGGAATACCACAACAAACACACACTCCTAATAGGAGTAATCCTACACAAATGGCAATCAGGATGTTCATTAGGATGCTACCCCACCCCCCCAAACAAATTCTGGAAAAAATCCGTCAGTGGTTTTGGGCCTGGTTTTGTCATGGCCGACACTTGCTGAATCACCTCAAGATGGTCGTTTATCTCATGGTGGTTGTCAGGAATATATGAACAGCACTCCTCTTTTATTAAAGTGCATGTACCACCTTTCACCGCTAGGGTGAAGTCAAGAGCCATGCGGTTTTGAAGCATCACCGTTCTCATAGCATTCAGTTCATCAGTCATTAACTCAAGAGCAAAAAAAGTTGCATTACTCATTACTTCAAGAAGTTTGGACAGTTTTCTCAGCTCCCAAATCGATTTCACTGCACCATATGCAGGGGCTATACCTGCCCACGATATGATAGTGTCACTCAAGTCCATGTGTGTCAGTTTGTCTTTATTTTTTATGGAATTATGGTTTCTCCAGCCTGCTTTGATTCTTCCCACTGGATTTTCAGGCCTTCTGATTGGATTTCCGGTTTTCTTGGTGACCTCTCTGACATTTCGAATCTTTCCCTGAGGTAAGACTGCAGTGTGTCATATGGCCGGAACCAGGTAACCCAAAAAACAACTGCCGGACCAGTTCTCAGGTAACCATTTGTATGCCTTTTTCCCACAAACAAAGTAACAATTCTCAACTTTAGTATTAATATACACTTGCCTTGCATGAAACATTTTCTTATCAATAATAGATAGTTGTTTTAAAAGTACAGGATTACGCTGTATTTCATCAATAGTCTTATGAATCGACTCAAGATATGAGTCATAGTTTGTATCACAGATATAACCTGCATTATTGGCTTTGGTATAACATTTGTAAGGAATAGTCACATTACAATTACTCCAACCTACCTGAACAGTATCATTTTTGTAAAAACATACAATTCCCTTTTGTGTAACAGGCAGGTACAATGCTATTTTGTCTTGTGATTTTACAGTTGTAGTATCAAAAAGCAAATTTTCCCAGGTCTCATTGACCCCTAGGGGGACAGCAGTCATTAATAATCCCCCGTATGCTGTTGGTATAGCTGTACAGATCCAGCAATTCGAAACATGAAAAGTTTCAGCATACACATATTTAATTGCTTGGTAAGTGTTAAAGTTCGGATGCCAGTCTATGAATGTTTCACGTTTATTCAGTTCAGCTCGTGTGGCTGGAAAAAGGAAAGGCCATAACAAAAAGATTATTGTTATCAATATGGTCAACAGAATGATCATGCAATACTTCTGAGGTTGTTCAGCATTTCTATTTGCTCCGTATCTTGTCATTTTGTTCTTGTGTAACAGTAACAATTTTTTGTCCAGTTCAGTTTTTAACCAATTTACAGTGTTTCAGATGAATCCAGGATGCTCGCTCTGTGATCTTGACTGCAGTGGGTGTTGACAGTAGCACTTGGTACGGCCCTTCCCACTTCGGTGTGGTCCAATTCCTCTTCTTAATTACCTTCACCCAGACCCATGTGCCTGGGACTACTGCTGCTTCCGATGATCTGGTTTGTTCTTTATCTGAAACAGAATTCAACTGCAAAAGTTGTTTATTACTTAGAAGTCTTCTCATGTATTCTGCAAGTGAACTGTCAGCCTCCTGGTCTGCAGGCATGAGAGGTTTCCACTGAGGTATATAATATGCCCTCCCAAACAGTATTTCAAAAGGAGTTAGCCCCTTTGCATTTGGAACAGTTCTCATGCTTAACAATGCCAGAGGCAGGCAGTGCACCCAGTTCTTCTGTGTCTCGCTAATCAATTTCCTAAGCTTATTTTTCAGAACCCCATTATGCCTCTCTACTAATCCTGCAGATTGGGGGTGGTATGCACAATGGTTCTTTAAAGAAATTCCAAAATAATGGCTCAACTGTTGTATGGTTTGATTTACAAAGTGTGTGCCATTGTCACTGTAGATCTTTTCCGGTATGCCAAATCTAGGAATAATTTCGTTAACGAGGACTTTTGCAACAGTAGCTGCATCTGGATTTTTGGTCGGAAAAGCTTCCACCCATTTGGAAAACATATCTATAATGACAAGACAATATTTCTTATTTTCACATTTGTTTAGTTCTATGAAAGCCATACAGATAGTATGGAATGGGTATGGTGGTGTTGGGAAACTCCCTTGCTTAGGCTTCATTGCCCCCTGTGCATGATGCCTGTTACAAACATGGCGTGCTGCACAAAAATTTTTTGTGTAGTTTGTAAATCCATATGCAGTGAACACTCGGTTCACTAACTGTACCATCTCCCCTGTTGAGACATGGCACTGCCCATGGCTCAACAAAGTTGCATATCTAAACAAGTTAGACGGCAAAATTGGTTTTCCTTCTTTGGAGATGTACAGCCCTTTCTCAAGAATTGCTGCTCGTTTTATCCATTTCTGTTTTTCTACTTTTGTAGTAAGTGTCTGCATTGTTTTTAACATTTCTAAATCTAAAATCTCAGAAGGTTGTAATTCCTCACTCAAAAGAAATACTTCTGAAGCTGAAGCTGCCTGCTTTGCAGCTGTATCAGCTCTCGCATTACCTTTTGAAATCCTATCCTGTTGCTTAGTATGAGCTACGCATTTACAAATAGCTACTTTCTGAGGTAACTGAATAGATTCTAACAAATCTAAAATAAATTGTGCATGATTAATCGGTTTACCAGTAGATGTTATCATTCCTCTATTTTTCCACTGTTGTGCAAAAACATGTACAGTAGAAAAAGCGTACTGGCTGTCAGTAAAAATATTCACACATTTACCTTTTGCCAAGGTACATGCCCTTGTTAAAGCAAGCAATTCTGCTGCTTGTGCAGATAAGTTGTGTGGTAAAGACTTTGCTTCTAAAATCTCAGTATCAGAAACTACTGCATACCCCACTAGATTCTGTCCTGTAGGACCCCTTCTGCATGAGCTGCCCACGTAATATGTCACCTCGTCATCATCCAAGGGAACATCCGTTAGATCTTTTCTAGGCAGTGTCTTTAGCTCAATCTCTTGCAGGCAGCTGTGTGGTGTGCCATCTGCAGGGGTCGGAAGCAAGGTAGACGGGTTTAAAGTTGTACATCGTTCAATTGTCATATGAGGTTGGCTCAAGAGTATAGTCATACAGGAAAGATGTCTAGCAGGAGAAAGATATGCTACTTTTTCTTGCAGTAAAATAATTGCAACTGCATGAGGCACTCTCAATGTGAAAGGGTGGAACAACACTACTGAGGCCGAAGCCTGTACTGCCATTGCAGCTGCAACTACTGCTTGTACACAGTGGGGCAGGGATCGTGCCACTGGGTCCAGCTGTGATGAATAATAAGCTATGGGGCATTGATTATCCCCATGCTGCTGTGTTAACTCTGATGTCATGTAACCTTGCTTGCAATCTACAGTTTGGAAAAAACGTTTATGATAGTTTGGTAATCCTAAAACTATTGAGGATGCTATCAGTTGTTTCAGTTTGCAGAAAGCTGATTCTGCTTCTGGTGTCCATTGTAATAAATCTTGTGCTGCCATAGGCTTCTTGTATATTAAGTTGGTCAGTGGAGCAGATTCCAAAGCATAGTTTGGAATCCAACTCCAACAGAAATTAGTTGTGCCCAGGAAGGACATCATTTCCTTCTTGTTAGTTGGTTTGGGTGCTTGTAAAATTGCTATTTTTCTATCTTCATCTAATGTTCTGCCTTCTTTGGATATTACATATACCAGGTATTTAACCTGTTTTCTCCAAAGCTGCAATTTGTTTTTGTTTACTTTGTGTCTTTGAGTGACTAGAAATTGTAATAATGCTATGGTATCTTCCCTGCATTCTTGCTGGGTGGGGGCTGCCAGCAGGATGTCATCTACATAAAGTAGAATTTGACTGCCTCTTGGTGGTTTAAATCCTGCCAAGTTGCTTGCCATCTCTTGTGCAAATATTGCTGGGCTTTCACAATACCCCATGTGGTAGTCGCATGTATGTGTACCTTTTCCCCTGTAATGTGAATGCAAACCAATGTTGGCTGTCAGGGTGTATCTGTATTGAAAAGAACGCATTGCTAATATCTACCACAGAAAAATACTTCTGTTGAGGTTTTAAATCATTCAACAAGGTGTGTGGATCTGGCACCCTAGGTGCTCTAGGTATTACTGCATCATTAACAGCTTGTAAGTCTTGGACCATACGCCATTCCCCGTTTGCTTTCCTAACAGGAAATAAGGGTGTGTTACATGGTGAATCAGGAGATTCTACCAGTACACCTTCCTTAAGTAAAGCTGCTATTATAGGTTTGATTCCTATTTCTGCATCCTTCCTTAAGGGATACTGTCTCTTTTGAGGTCTAAATGCTGATTTTGGCATAATAGTAACTGGTCCTGCTGTACAAATTAGTCCTACATCTGATTTCCCTGTTGACCAGAGAGTTTCTGGAATGCTCCATAAAGCTTTTTCTTCCTCTTCTAGTAAGAGTGCTAATCAGCTGTCCTCGCTAGACTGCAAGTGTACAGCTGGGTGTTTCTGCATTATCCAATTTTGCTTCTGCTTTTGTACTCCCTGTTCTGATAATTCTAACTCTGTTTGTTTTTCCCACTTAGTGACTTTTCCTCCAAGATCTGCCCATTTCACATTCTTGTCTTTAGTTAAACTAACATGTGGTAATCGATTAGATTTATAGAGTGCAAAGAATTCCTGGGGCAATGAACAGCTAACTACACTGTTCCCTTCTGTGTCCCAGTACAGATTACATAATACTAATCTGTTTGCATGTTTTTTAAACAGTTCTTGCTCATACTCCTTATCAGGTCCTGGTGTGCTACAATAATACAGAGTACAGTGCAACAAATGCTGTTTATCAGTGTCAAGGGAGGGGAACTTACTGATGGCTGCGTTCATCAGTTCTTTGGTTACTGCCCCTGGACCAGTCATGACTAAGTCCTGGCTGTACCAATAAAATGTTTCACCCTCCGGTCGCACCACAAAAGTATCCATTTGTCACTGTGCTTCCATACCCTGCATAGTCGGTACTACTGCTATGCCAAATATCTGCATACAATCTCTGCCCAAAAGGTTCACTGGGCATTTTGCAGAAACAAAAATTTTGCTTTTCTGGGTCATCCCTGAAACAGGGTCAGTTATTGCTATGATATGGGAGAGTGGCTCCCGATACAGCTGTACATTAGCTGCCTTCACTAATATGTAATCAAGTGATTCTGAATTTTCTGGTAGTTTGGAAGGATGTATCAGGGTTCGTGAAGCCCCTGAGTCGCACAGGAATTTAACTTCCCTCCCCTCTACCAGAAGTGTAACTTCCGGTTTTGTGTCTGCTAAATAGAGCTCTAGGCTCAATAATGCTAAGTCCAAAAGTTCACTTTCTTCACTATCTGTGATTTCTTGTACTTCCTCTATTTCTTCTATCACATTCTCTATTCCCTCTATCACATTTGTATTTGTCTTTTCTTGGTTATTCCCTTCTAGTGATTCTTGACTATCATATAGTCAGTCCTCACCCTCCTTATCTTCCATGGCTACCTTCTTGTTTTGCTTACAATCCCTTTCTAAATGTCCCTTTTTTCCACATTTAAAACACTCACCTCTTTTCTTTCTCTCTTCAAATTCTTCTGATCATTTGTCAGATTGTTTGTTTCTCTGGGCATTTTTCTTGCCCTTTTTCCCCAGACTGTACTACATAAACTTCTGCTCCATCTTCTACAGCAAATACTTGGGCTTTCTTTTTTTTTTTACTATTAAAATGCCTTTCGGCATGCCTAGCATATTCAAGTAGTGACTGTAATCTACTTGTACGATGGTCTATCATGTGCTTTGTAATAAATCTGCTTATAGGCAAAATACTGACTTTCAAAAATGCATTCTTTAATTGCTGCTCATATGGGGAATCATGTGTTTGATCTTCAGGTACCTGCATTCCACAATGATTATTAAAACACTCTAATAATCTAGCATAATATTTGTCAACAGTTTCTCCTTCCTGATGAATGCATTGATTAATGCAAGTCCAGTCTGCCCTAGGCTTCCATTTCTCAGAGATTCAGTCTGTCAGACCTTTCACTCTGTTATCCAGTTCTGCGTTACTATGTGGGAGTGGCTTATGTTCTGCATCACGGAGATTCCAGTTGCCACTGATCATATGCCAATCTGGACCTATGATCTGTCTGACTACCTTTTCTACTTCTTCTCCATTCAAATGATAACTTAACCTCATGCCCTATAAGTCTTCTAAGAATTTTCTAAAATTAACTTTTGGATGGGGAATTCCCTCTGAGGCTTTCCAGATGTCTTCCGGTGTCCACGGTCTATATACTAGGAGAGTTGGGTCCTGTCCTGCTTGTCCTGCCTGCGGATTTGGTACTTCTATGAATGGACATATCTCTTCTTCACTCATAGCTCGTGAATTTTTGTTTATTTCATATAACTCAGTATCCCCTCTTAAGTTACGTGTTCGAGACCTAGTCTCGATGGGATCTCTAACATACGGTCTTGGCTTTTCGGTAACAGCCGGGTATAGCGGAGGTGGATCAGCTTGTCCACTCACTTCATATTCTGGTGTGGGAAGCGGAGGGGGTGGAGGGGCTGATGCTATCACCAAATTATTGTCTTCTTTATCTAGAAACATAGCTTTTGAATTATTACTTTTCTGTTCTCTACAGTTTGCTTCCTCAATCCACCTGTGTGCCTGAGGAATACCCAATTGACGTTGCCTTTTTACCTGACCTTTTGCATCAGTTTTAAGCTGTTTGACAAGTTTAATAAGCGAGGATTTTTCTAATTTACCATTAAATTCATATGTATTAACCCATTTTGTATAGTATCTAACATTGTCGGTACGCTGTAATTGCATATATTTTGCATCTTCGGTTAGCGGTGGGTTTTGGGAACTTTTCGTGCACTTATTACCCATATTGTTCTGATTGTTAAAAAATGTTACGTAACCCTTCTTATTCTCATGTGGTACCACGATTTTTCTGTTTCATTTATCTAGAATAACTGTCTTACCTATTCTGTTTCCCTGATCTATGACAAGACTGCAATCTTTCTGTCCCTGACTTGTACAACAACAAATCTCCTGACAGATATTTCCAATCAAGTCCCTCATCTAAAACAGAAAAAAGGTAAATCTCACCTTACCTGAGCCTCCGTGATTGACCCACTCCTGGTTCGTACAACAACTCATCCTCCAGGCACAGATCAGAAAAGTGGCTGGCCTCTTTTGATCAACAATTCAGTCGGAGGTCTTTCAAAGCAGAAGAACTGATGTGGTTTCTTCCTCGTATGGTTTCATGCCACCTGGCCCATCTGACCTGAGGCGAAGTGAGAGTTTCCGGTCCGAAGGACCAATTTGTCAAAGGAAAAATAACTTTAAAATGATCAATACACGGCTGGTTCAGGTTAAGGCACTTTAATCTTGCAGCAAGGAGACAAAAATGTGCTAATACAGAGTTTGTCTAACTAGAATCAGGAAGTCAAACTACTTTTATACATTTCTTACAAGGTATTGCCTGCTAAGCTGACGTAATAAATCTCAAGTTCTTTCAATATTATTTCTCAGCAGCTGTTTGTCCATGATTTTCTGCTGGCATATCAAGTTTACAAAAAACTTCCTAAGAAAAACAACATGGCCTTGATGTCCACTGGTCAGATACAACTTTCTCACTATGCAATGTTACCATTCGAGGTACTATGGCTAATTCGAGCACAAAGCAAGTACAGATTACAGTTCATTTCTTCAAGCAGTATTTGTCTGATGTATCTCTTCTTTTCCGCAGCTGTGCATGTTCTCATAACATGAACAGGGCTAATTGTTCATATTTAATCACATTATAGAAAACAGTATTGTTCTATTCATTCACTATTCATTCATTTTCCTGACCTAGCAGATAATCACCTGCTTCTCAGTACATTTCCAAAAGGCATAAACATGAATTTTGCTGTGCTGGCAAATACTAGGTCAGAGAGCATCTTGCAATTTCAGAAAGCATACTGCAGTTTGAAAAAGCATCTTATAATTTCATACAGAATTAAGCTGTACATAAAATAGAATGAAATGTGTTAACCCTTTTAGCTTCTAATAAGCCCTAAACATATACATTAATGCATATTTTTCGAACACAGCAGCAGCAAAATTTTAAATTGATTATGAGCTAAGCAAAGTAATTTACTCAATGCAGTTATCTGTGTTAGCTTGAAAAATAAATATTTGTATTATTTATTTTATTTTTTCTACAAGCTTGGGAGTGTGAAAGAAAAAATGTTGCTATATTTTGCAAAACAGAAGTAGCTCATTTAATTACTCCGTGGAGGATTCCAACCTGACTGCACTAACTTTGGTTACAATACAAGCTTCCCAGAAAGCAACATAGCTTTCAACGACTTTGCTGAAGAATGAGGGACAAACTCAAAAAATAACGAAGCCAAATGCTTAAATTGCGACAAATTCTAAATGTCATATATATTTAGAAAGTTACTAGAATTACAAGTTTCACATTTGCAACATCATAGGCAAAACCAAAGAATAATAAAGGACAAAGGTTGTAATTTGGAACAGATTTTAAATATTGTTTGTTCTACATGTTTAGTAAGTTGCTAGAGTTATAGGTTTTGCATTAGTGTATTTTCTAAAGATACAAAATATGACATTCAAACGTCTATCATTATCTGGTTGCTATTGCTTTGATCCTTAACTATCTGCTAGAAAACCACATAGTGTTTGAGGAACAGAACAAAAATATGAGGGAAAATCAATGAGATTCTGTGAAATCAGGGACAGATGGCAGGCGTGCACACCTGTTGAAGGCTGCAGCAACTGCATTAGCTGGTGATTTGTTGGTATGATATAGTTTTCTTTTTGGGTTATGATGAGATGACGCACTCTTTTTTCTTTTTAATCAGTAGACCCTTGGTTTGGTTCTTATTACTTTTTAAGCTGTCATAAGCCAAGTAATAGATACTTTAAGTACTAAACCCATTCAACAAAACCTTTGTTATATGAAAATGTATTATGTTTGTGGTGCCTTTATAGTCTGTGTGTATACAAGCCATACTGACTGTATTGTCTGAATTGTGTTAGATGCAGAATATGTTATATGCCCTGTGTAGATAGATCAAATCTTTCTCTTGATTAAAGAGTGCAGCGCTACTTCCTCTGATTAAAATATATATGGGAGCATTAGTATAATGCAAAGGATGGACTGAAATGGAACGGATAGATATCGCAGGAGACCTCATTGCATGCACAGAGGTTAAATGCATATGTGTGCATTGTTAGTGATGTGTGCATTGAAAAGACAGATATCTTACTTATTTATTTGTTTATTTATTTGAGGTGGGGGCACCAAATGAGGACCTCTAAACTGGGTCCCAAATGTCAAAGTTACAGCTCTAATATGCACACAATTCTGTTATATACACACACACATACACACACACACACACACACACACACACACACACACACACACACACACACACACACACGCACACACACACACACACACACACACACACACACACACACACACACACACACACTGTTCCTTACCTAATTCCCAGCAAAGTCCCAAGCCAGCAGTGAAAACGGCAGCAGATTTAAAGCAAAGTCCCAAGCCAGGTGACAGCACGGCAGCAGATTTAAAGCAAAGTCCCAAGCCAGCAACGAAAACGGCAGCAGATTTAACCTCAAAGCCAACTTATACAAATTGGCAGCATAAACAAAGCCAGCATTCTTCTCTCGGCAGCACCAAAGTCAGCAGTTTCTGTCCAAAACAGCATTCTCTCGGCAGCAGCAGTAACTTCAGTTATTTTCAAATTCTCGGCAGCAAAGCACTTCCCGCCTGCTCGCAGCCAGCTGGAAATTATGATGCGAGCTCCTTGAGCTGAATTTCGACTGGCTGGTAGTGCTGACGGAGCTGACGTCATTGCGCATGTGATGATGTCAGCTCCGACAGGGCGAAAATTAAAAAAATAAAAAGCCAAAAGCAAAGAAATCGGAAATGAAGGGGTGCCACTCGGGAATTGTGGCACCCCTTAATTTGGACCCCAAAACTCGGTAAAAACCGAGTAATTTGGGAAGGTTGGGAGGTCTGATTGGACACTCTAAATTGGCCTTAGGTGTGAGTGTGTGCATGTAAGAGTATGTGGTGCACCCTCCAAGGAGGGATGGGCCCTGGGCTAGCAACTTGAGCATGTAAATCCCATAAATGCTACAGAAATGAGTGCTGAAAGGTAGTCATTGCCCAATGTGCCACATGGTGCACAAACCAGATAGAGAGAGTGATATTGGCAAATAGTGAAGGCACTGGCTCTACAATATAGACATAATATGTTGATAATGATGAGTATCAGTAAATAGAAAGGCCGCATAATTTTGCACTATATGGAAATGGTCCTGTTTACAGTCTGAAAGTCAAGGTATAATGAGCTGCAGTTGCTAAGCATTTATTTATTTGCTTATTTATTGATTTACATTTGTTAACCTGGTAGTATCTGATTGGGCAAGTAGCCCATTTTCAGTGGAGACCCAGGGAAAAAAGCTCCAAGAACAGTAACAATTAAAGAGTCCAAGTAGTCATGAACACAAATATTAGCAAAATAATGCAATCGACAAAGTTACATAAGAAAACAAGCAGTCATGAACACAAATATTAGCAAAAAATGCAATTAACAAACTTACAGAGAGACAATTAGTTATGAAAAAGACAGCAATAATATAATACAGATATATACATATCTATCAGAGAATAAGCATGGGATTATAATAGTTGCTTAAAGGTGCATGAGAAAGGGAGTTGGAAGTAATAGAAGAACAAAACTAGCCAGGAGCAATACAGGGGCAGAACCAGTTGCTACTGAGATAATCTTTTAGGCTTTTTTTAAATGAGGACATATTGGGATAGTTTTGGATGTGCTGAAGAAGAACATTCCAGTTCTCAGCTATTTTATAGGAATAGAGGGAGTCATAATGATAGTAGCGAAACTGGGTAATTTTTAGCATTAGTCTATTGGAAGAGTTACGGTGGACCAGGCTTGAAAGTACAGGGCAGTTACTCGGGTTGTATATGACTTTATGGGCAAAAGTAAGTTGGTTTAGTGTTAACAGGTTGGAAAGTTCCAGCCAGCTGAGTTGTTGAAGAATGGAGCAATGATGATTATTGGGTTGCTTGGCAGCAAACTTCACTATTTTGTTGTAGCAGGCTTCTAGGTAATTAAGGTCAGCCTTATATAGGTTGGTGAAGATATGTGAGCAGTAGAGTAGGGTAGATTGCAAGTGAGATCTAGCTGTGGCTAGTCTGGCTTGGTCTGTAAAGAACAGTTTGGCCCTATAAAGATCTGATTTGATTGTTAGGGGAAATGTATTTATCAAATTTTAGTCTATCATCTATAGTAACTCCTTGGAACTACTAGTATAAAGACAAAGCCTGGACAGTAACTGCTGGGTCTTTGGATAGTCAAAGGTGCCCAACAAGGCATTTTGCACATTTGTGGTAACAGGCAAATGTAACAACAGCTGAAAACTTTATTGTTAGCCTGTTATTGAAAATAATCTTAAGACAGACCATGGACATTAATAAGAAAAACCAAGCCTAAGGCCTCCAGTCCATAAAATACAGACATTTAGGGACTAAGATATGAATCCCCAAAAATGGCATGAGTAGCCATAGCAATTGCTTTGGTTTTGCTGACAATGATCTAATTAGAAACTCACTAATAAATAGATACAGACCAAGTCTTTTAGTAAGTAGTCCAGTGCAGACACAGACTACTGAGTGAAGGAAAGATAGAGATTTGTGTTATCAGTGTTACACTGAATGATAGATACAGCCCAAGTCTTCTAATAAGGAGTCCAGTGTAGGTACGGACTGAAGAGAGAGAGAGAGAGAGGGAAAGGTAGAGGTGTGTGTTATCAATGTTACCCTGACATGGAAAACTATTTCCTCTGATAACATCATCAAGGGGCAGCAAGTCAATTGTGAAAAGGATGGGCCCTAAAGTAGATTCCTACAGCACACCAAATTCTGAAAACTGATTTCAGAAACCATGATCTTTGAATAACTAGAGAAGTAGAAGGTGAACTATTATTCGAAATCCATTCCAGTAATACCTCAGTAACTAGAAAAGATTTTCTAGTAAGGTGATACAGGTTCATAGGTTCACTATGGCTCTTACAAGAGTAAATGCAAAGCCCAAACCATTTGGGTCCCAATTGTCATACAGTGGGAGGCATGTTAGTCGACAGGTAGCTAAGGATTTGTAAGGGGAGGGTTAGTTAGGATAATACTTTTCTTATTGACAAGCTCTGTCCTTGGACATAGTGACCAATTTCCCATCCAATTGTCAAGGTTTTGTTTAAATAGGGTCAGGGATGAACTCTATTTTACATTGATGGGAAGCCATATAATGAACCATACTAAAAACTGAGGTCAGAGTGACAGACCTACAGTCAAAAGCCAGCACACTAACCGTGTCCCTTCCAGCCCTCACAAGCAAATGATTAGACCAAAGGAATGTGACTTGACACAATCCATGGATGAAACCAGACTTATATTACATGATTAGACAACATCAACCAGACTGTCAGTTGTACAATGTCCAGCGAAATAATGCATCATAGCTCATAAAAACTGCCAAGGTAAGTGACAGGATGAAGCTGCCATGCTGAAGGTTTATACTTCAGAAAAAATGTTTCGTTCCAACTGATTTATGAGATAGACTGGTTTAGTTTAGGTAAATTGTTTTAAAGTTTTTAGAGGCTCTTTATTATGTGTGAGACCTGAAAGTGCAGATTTGGAAAGTCAGAAAGCAAACCATGATTCAAACAAAAATTAGTGAATATTTGACTCTGCTGCCTTGTATTTTGGGGGAGTGTCCTACTCCATCTCTTGACATGGAAGTGCAAGACAGTCCACAGCCCTGCTACACACACACACACACACACACACACACACACACACACACACACACACACACACACACACACACACACACACACACACACACTCATTATATACGTGCATACAGTTGTGTATATATATATATATATATATATATATATATATATATATATATATATATATATATATACAGTGGCTATAAAATGTGTACACACCCCTGTTAAAATGCCACGTTTTTGTGATATAAAAAAAGAGACCACAATAAATCATTTCAAAACTTTTCCCACCTTTAATGTGACCTATAACCTGTACATTTCAATTGAAAAACAAACAAATCTGTTAGGGAAAAAATATAAAAAATAAAAAACATACAATAAGCTGGTTACATAAGTTTGCACACCCCTAAACTAATACTTTGTTGAAGAACATTTTGATTTATTTGCAGCATTCAGTCTTCTTGGGTACACACCTGCCATAAATTATCCCCAAATAAAGTTCAGCTGTCCTAGTTGGATTTTCCTGACATTTAATCAGCTGCCTGCTACAGCAAAAGCCATGGTTCACAGAGAGCTTACAAAGCATCAAAGGGATCTCTTTGTCGAAAAGTATCAGTCAGGAGAAGGGCACAAAAAATTTCCACAGCATTGGATTTACCATGGAACAGTGAAGACAGTCATCAAAAAGTGGAGAAAATATGGGACAACAGTGACGTTGCAAAGAAATGGACATCCCTCAAAAAATGATGAAAAGACAAGACAAAAACTGGTTAGGGAGGCTGCCAAGAGACCTACAGCAAAACTGAAGGAGCTGGAGTTATTTTTGGCACGTACTGGTTGTGCACTACATGTAACAACAATCTTCCATATTCTCCTTATGTGTGGACTATGGGGTAGGGTTGCAAGACGGAAGCCTTTCCTTACACAGAAAAGCATCCAAGCCTGGCTAAAATTTGCAAAACAATACATCAAGTCTCCCAAAAGCATGTGCGAAAATGTTTTATGGACTGATGAGACCAAGGTTGAACTTTTTGGCCACAATTCCAAAAGGTATGTTTGGCGCAAAAACAACTTTGTATCACCAAAAGAATACCATCCCCTCAGTGAAGCATTGTGGTGGCAGTATCATTCTTTGGGGTTGCTTTTCTTCAGCTGGAATTGGGGCTTTAGTCAAGGTGGAGGGAATTATGAACATCTCCAAATACCAGTCACTTTTGGCCCAAAACCTTCAGGCATCTGCTAGAAAGCTGAAGATGAAGAGGATTTTCACCTTTCAACATGACAATGGCCCCAAGCATATATGCAAATCAACAAAAGAATGGCTTCACCAGAAGAAAATTAAAGTTTTGGAATGGCCCAGCCAGAACCCAGACCTTAATCCAATAGAAAATCTGTGAGATGACCTGAAGAGGGCTGTGCACAAGACATGCCCTCGCAATCTGACAGATTATGAGTGCTTTTTCAAGGAAGAGTGGGAAAATATTACAAGTCAAGATGTGCCATGCTGATAGACTCCTGCCCTAGAAGACTGAATGTTGTAATTAAATCATAAGGTGCTATAACAAAGTATTAGTTTAAGGGTGTGCACAATTATGCAACCAGATTATTGTATGTTTTTTATTTTTAATATTTTTCCCCTAACAGATTTGTTTGTTTTTCAATTGAATTGTACAGGTTATAGGTCACATTAGAGGTGGGAAAAGTTTTGAAATGATTTATTGTGATCTTATTTTTTTTATATCACAAAAACCTGCCATTTTAACAGGTGCATGTACATTTTTTATATCCACTGTACATATATACATATATATATATATATATATATATATATATATATATATATATATATATATATATATATATATATATAGGTTCATAGTTGTCCCAAGCCCGGATAAATGGGGAGGGTTGCGTCAGGAAGGGCACCCGGCATAAAATTTTGCCAAACCATACATGCAGAAAACAGTACAGAAATTCATACCAGATCGGTCGAGGCCTGGGTTAACAATGACCGCCACCAGTACTGTTGGCAAACAGGGTGCTGGCGGAAATTGGGCTACTGTCGGCCGAAGGAGGAGAAGAGGCGGAAGGCATGCCTGAAGGCAGGTAAAGGCTAGGACTGTGATAGCGAGGGTCAGAATTTTGAATGTTGGCAGTATGACTGGTATAGGGAAAGAGCTAGCTGATATGATGGACCAAAGGACGGTTGGTATATTGTGTGTGCAAGAGACCAGATGGAAGGGGAGCATGGCTAGGTGTATCGGAGGCGGTTTCAGATTGTTTTATCATGGTGTGGATTGGAGGAGAAATGGCATAGGCATTATCCTGAAGGAACAGTATGCTAAGAGTGTTTTGGAGGTGAAAAGAGTGTCGGATAGAGTGATGTATATGAAGCTGGAAATTGTTGGTGTAATGATGAATGTTGTTAGTGCATATGCTCCACAAGTTGGTGTGCGATGGATGAGAAAGACCAATTTTGGAGTGAGTTAGATAAAGTGGTGATGACTGTACCCAAGGGTGAGAGACTGGTGATTGGAGCTGATTTCAATGGGCATGTTGGTGAAGAGAACAGAGGGGATGAGGAAGTGATGGGTAGGTATGGTGTTAAGCAAAGGAATGCAGAAGGTCAGATGGTAGTGGATTTTGTGAAAAGGATGGACATTGCTGTGATGAATATATATTTTAACAAGAGGGAGGAGCATAGGGTGACATACAAGAGTGGAGGACGATGCACACATTATATCTTATGTAGAAGGGCCAATCTGCAGGAGATTGGAGACTGTAAAGTGGTGGCAGGGGAAAGTGTAGCTAGGCAGCATAGGATGGTGGTTTGTATGATGACATTGGTGATCAAGAAGAGGAGGATGAGTGTGAGGGCAGCATCAAGGATCAACTGGTGGAAATTGAAAAAGGGTAATTGTGAGGTGATGTTCAAAGAAGAGTTAAGACAGACAGTGGGTGGCAGTGAAGAGTTACTGAATAGCTGGGTAACTACAGCACAGCTAGTAAGAGAGATGGCTAGAAAGGTGCTTGGTGTGACATCTGGAAAGAGGAAGGAGGACAAGGAGACCTGGTGGTGGAATGATGAAGTACAGGAGAGTATAGAGAGAAAGAGGCTGGCGAAGAAGAAATGGGATTGTCAAAGAGATGAAGAAAGTAGACAAGAGTATAAGGAGATGAGGTGGATGGCAAAGAGAGAGGTGGTGAAGGCTAAGGATAAGGCGTATGAAGAGTTGTATAAAAGGTTGGACACTAAGGAGGGAGAAAAGGACCTGTACCGATTGGCTAGACAGAGGGACTGAGCTAGTAAAGATGTGCAGCAGGTAAGGGTGATAAAGGATAATGAGGGAAACATACTCACAAGTGAGGAGAGTGTGTTGAGCAAATGGAAAGAGTACTTTGAGGGGTTGATGAATGAAGAGAATGAGAGGGAGAGAAGGTTGGATGATGTGCGGATAGTGAATCATGAAGTGTAGTGGATTAGCAAGGAGGAAGTAGCTATGAAGAGGATGAAGAACGGAAAGGCTGTTGGTCCCGATGACATACCTGTGGAAGCATGGAGGTGTTCAGGTGAAATGGCAGTGGAGTTTTTAACTAGATTGTTTAATGAAATCTTGGAAAGTGAGAGGATGCCTGAGGAATGGAGAAAAAGTGTTTTGGTACCAATTTTTAAGAATAAGGGTGATGTGCAGAGCTGTAGTAACTACAGAGGGATTCAACTGATCAGTCACAGCATGAAGTTATGGGAAAGAGGAGTGGAAGCTAGGTTAAGAAGGGAGGTGATGATTAGTGATCAGCAGTATGGTTTCATGCCAGGAAAGAGCACTACAGATGCAATGTTTGCTCTGAGAGTGTTGATGGAGAAGTACAGAGAAGGTCAGAAGGAGTTGCATTGTGTCTGTGGATTTAGAGAAAGCATATGACAGCATGACTAGAGAGGAGTTGTGGTATTGTATGAGGATGTCGAGAGTGTCAGAGAAGTATGCAAGAGTGGTACAGGATATGTATGAGAGTAGTGTGACAGCGGTGAGGTCTGCAGTGGGAGTGATGGATGCGTTTAAGGTGGAGGTGGGATTACATCAAGGATCAGCTCTGAGCCCTTTCTTATTTGCAATGGTGATGGACAGGTTGACAGACGAGATCAGACAGGAGTCCCCGTGGACTATGATGTTTGCAGATGACATTGTGATTTGTAGTGAGAGTAGGGAACAGGTGGAGGAGACCCTGGAGAGGTGGAGATATGCTCTAGAGAGAAGAGGAATGAAGGTCAGCAGGACTAAGACAGAATATATGTGTGTGAATGAGTGGGAGGATAGAGGAATGGTGAGGATGCAGGGAGTAGAGGTGGCAAAGGTGAATCAGTTTAAGTACTTGGGATCAACAGTTCAGAGTAATGGTAAGTGTGGAAGAGAGGTGAAGAAGAGAGTACAGGCAGGATGGAGTGGGTGGAGAAGAGTGTCAGGAGTGATTTGTGATAGACCAGTGAGAGTGAAAGGGAAGGTCTACAAGAGGGTAGTGAGACCAGCTCTGTTATATGGGTTGGAGACAGTGGCACTGAAAAAAAGGCAGGAGTCAGAGCTTGACGTGGCAGAGTTGAAGATGTTAAGATTTGCATTGGTTGTGATGAGGATGGACAGGATTAGGAATAAGTATATTAGAGGGTCAGCCCAGGTTGGAAGGTTTGGAGACAAAGCCAGAGAGGCAAGATTACATTGATTTGGACATGTGCTGAGGTGGGATGCAGAGTATATTGTGAAAAAGATGCTAAGGATGAAGCTGCCAGGTAACAGGAAAAGAGGAAGGCCTAAGATAAGGTTTATGGATGTGGTGAGAGAGGACATGCAGGTTGTTGGTGTGACAGAGCAAGATGCAGAGGACAGGAAGAAATGGAAACAGTTGATCTGCTGTGGCGACCCCTAACAGGAGCAGCCGAAAGAAGAAGAAGAAGAAGGTTCATAGTTGTATACTAGGCTAATGGCCCTGGGGCCTTTACAAGCCTAACCATAGGATTACCCTGGCATCGTGCCACCCGATCTTAGTTCCCAGTGCCTCTGTTGAGTAGAGCCACTGGCATTATCCCTGGGGTGATTTTTTTATTTCCCATCCACTTATCAAGAATTCTCTTGAAGAGGGTCAGAGAGGTGTCTGCTTGACATGTATGGGAAGTCTATTCCATAGTGTGGGCAGTCTCTGGGTTATAAACCTGCCCCTTCAGTACGTTCTGTTGATTGTGGTAATGAAGCTGAGGTCTCTGGAGCAAGTGGTACCGAGAGACTGGGATTTCTAAAAGAGCTGGGTCTGACATGGCTTTTTGTAAGTCAAGCCGAGATCGCCTCTAAGTAGGCAATAAAAGACAGAGAATAGTTTGAGTGTTTAAGGCCTAGAATCCTCTTTGTGAGGTACTTTTCCGGCTTCTTCAGTTGTTGCAGGTATCTAGTGAGGTACATGCCAAATGGGGCATTGTACTCGATGACTGGCCTAATGAGGGAAGAGTAGAGGGAGACACTGACCTCTTTCTTCCTGAATGCAAAACCCTTAGTATTGAGATGTGCCACACAGAAGGACTTTCTGAACACAGTGGCAAAGTGGTAATTAAAAGAGAGGTTGCTGTCAACCTGTGTTCCCGGATCTCTTATAATGCCTTCTGTGTTCAGTGGACTACCATCAATGAGGTAATTCATGGGAACCAGGTTTTTCCCAAAGGCCATGGTTCTGACACCAGTCGTTGGTCTCAGTGAGGCCATTCTGTAGGATGTCTAACTCACTTTGGGAGTTAATAATAGCTCCCAACTTGCAATCGTCTGCGAACTTTGTCAGCCAGAGTCAATTTGTGTTGGGCTGGACTTCAGAAAAGTAGATACCAAACAGGAGAGGACCCAGGACTGAACCCTGTGGGACCCCACTAGTGACTAGTCGGCCGTCTGACTTGGATTCAGCTACTTTCATGCTGAGGGCTCTATCTGTGAGTCAGTTTGCAACCCACCTAGTAATATAGGGGTCGATGTCTAGCTTAGTAAGTTTTTCTATGATTCCTGAGTGGGGAATGGCATCAAAGGCCTTGGCCAGATCAAGGTAGGCTGTATTAACCACCTTGACTTCATCCACAGGTCTGGTGACTGACTCAAAGAAGTTGACTAAGTTGAGCAGGCATGATCTACCCTTCATGAAACCAAACTTTGTTGGATCCAGAGTTTGGAGATTCCCTATATCCTTGTTTATTAGGTTCATGATGATGCATTCCATAGCTTTGCATATCAGACTCATCAGGCTAATGGGGTAATAGTTCCCAGGGTCTGTAGTCGCTCTTCCTTTGTGGGGAAGGATGACTGTAGCAGGGTCCCATTCAGTACGGACAAAGCCTGAGGCATACCTCTCAACCTCTTAGAGCAAAAAATCTGGAGAAAGCCTAAAATGATGGGGGGACAAATAGGGACAGATTTTAAATATTGCTCTTACAAGCTTAGAAAGTTGATAGAATAATAGGTTTTGCATTAGCATGAATTTTCTGAAGGATGTGGATTCTTAAACTCAAATGTTTGTCATTATTTAATGACTTCTATCCTCGGTTATTTGCCAGAAAAGTACAGATTTTAGGAGGAACACACCAAAAATATGAAGCATAAATCTGTACAGTTGAGAGGTATGGCCTGAGGTGAGGCTGTGATTGAATAGGGCACACAGGTGAGGTGCCAGTTCACTCTGTAGTTCATGTAGAACACAGCCAGGGATATTGTCAGGTCCCATAGAAGCTGTATTTATGGCCTTGGACAGTGCTGTTTAACCTGTGCAGCAGTAATACTGTGTGCCTGGCAATCTACTGGTACTGTGATTGGTGTTTTGGGAGGTTGAGAGAGGGGTAAAGTTGGCACTGAATCTGTCAGCCAGTATATTGGCAATATATGTTGGCTCGGTATAGGAGGTACCATTGTGCAGTACCTCAGAGCAAATCTGGGCATTGCCATGGAGATTCTTTACATAACTATAGACGGCTGTGTGGTTGTCTTTACTATATGCTGCAATTCTGTTTTCGTAGCTAGCTTTAGAGGATTTGATGAGGGATCTCAACCTTTTTCCAGTCTTGGGACTTCACCTTATTCCGCATCAGTTTCCTCCTTCTGTTGCACGTTTGTTTATGGCAGGGGACCACCAGATTGGCTTCCTTTTTTTGGAGGAAAGCGTCTTGGTTCTATTGGGTATGGTGAGATCCATGCATTTCTGTACATGTTCATACAGTGCATTTGTGTATGATTCAGCAGTCATGCAACTATTCTCCATTTGCATGGGTGCCATGAAGTTAGCCACCTCTGTTTTTAGGAGTCCAAAGTTAGCTTTGGATAAGTTTTTCATGGTGGTTACCTTTGCAGCAGTGGGGTGTTGGGGTGTGGGGGGGTGGGAGGGATGTGGATTTCCAAGGTGATTAGTTTGTGGTCTGAGCTAACCAAGGAGGACTACTGGTGTAGAGCAATGGTCGCCCATATCAGTAATGACCAGGTCAAGAATGTTACTACCTCTATTGGGGGGAAAAATGAGCTGGTCCAGACCATTGGAATTAATGAATTCCAGGAAACGTTGGGCAAGTGTATTGATACATGAGTAGTTTCCCCAGTTAATGGAGGGGTATATATATATATATATATATATATATATATATATATATATATATATATAGATAGATAGATAGATATATATATGTGTGTGTGTGTGTGTGTGTGTGTGTGTGTGTGTGTGTAAAATCCATAGTAAAAAGTGGCAGGAACCAGAAATGGCAACTAATCCAACTTTATTCACTAAAACAACCACGATTAGTGCTTTTGTCTGTAATAAACAGACTTCATCAGGTAAGAGTCACTTGACTAGTCCACCATATTTAAAACACACCCCATCATCGTGTGACTTACAATATATCACATTTAAAGACTCCACACACAATAATAAGCATTGTAAAATACATTGTAAAATACATCACATAATACTAACAGAACCACTTAAAAACATACTTAAAAAAGATGAAAAAATGAAAAGAATGACTAAACAGCAATTAAAATAATTATTAACAAATATATATATATATATATATATATATATATATATATATATATATATATATACATATATAGGTCCCATACAGAACGCCGGCAGCTCACAACACCGACACCCATATGGTCGATGCCATTTGGTTGACATTCAGAATATCGACAATGGGGAAATGCTATATCCCAATAGTGCAGAATGAAAAAATTTCCATTCTTGCTTTGTAGTGCAATCTCAGAGGTTGTATATTAAAGGTACGGGGAGAATGGGGGTGCAGGGGGCGTAGTCCCACTGCTAGCACAAAAAAGGAAATTTTATTTTCCTTTTTTGTGAAGCTGTGGCGTTGTCAATATTGTGAGTGTCGACCATATTGGGCTGTCGGTGTTCTGTAGGTGATCTATAGATATATATATATATATATATATATATATATATATATATATATATATATATATATATATATATATATATATATATATATATATATATATATATACACACATATATGTAAAAATACTCATGGACTCAAACCTGCATTACATTTCAATTGCCGTAGCAGTTCCTTTTTGTCCAAATGCATCCCCAAAAGACCACCCCTTGGATTTTCAATAAACTTTTCCAAAACAACAAATTTAAAAGAATGTGTAGGATGCAATTTAGTGTGCCTAGCCAAAACATTTGTTTCTTGTGCTTTAGAAATGGAATACACATTTTCCCTTATCCTATCTTTTAACGCCCTTTCTGTCCTGCTCACATAAAAAGCAGTGCAATATTCAGTTATCACCCTCTCCAGCAGAAAAAGCTAGTTTGAAAAGGATAGTTGGTTCAGGCAGCACGAATGACGTCATCATATGAAGTCTTTGTGGAAGAATGTTTTTTTGTTAAAATCCATGTTTTTGGTACATGGATATCCTGAAGCCTTTGTTGATTCATCTGTAGGTGAAGTCATGATTAAAAGATGAAACAATGTATATGTGCCTTTTTTAAAGCCACAGTTGATGCACCCAAGTAGGCAGGGGGGTTATCATTTAATGAGGGGCCTGAAGTAATGACTCAAATAAGTGGAACTGTTTCAGCTCTGATTAATAAGCACAAGAGTTCCTTTATCACCACTGTTTTTCTTTAGACCAATCTAATGAGCTTAACTCAGTGCAATGCAGACACAACAAATAACCTGTGACATCAGAGTAACTACATTCAGGTATTGCAAAATCATATTATAAGGAAAAGTTGCCTATAATATATTTCCATTACAAACATTCATATGTGGAATGTAGGAAAACTCAACAGAACATGTCAGTAATATGTGGAAAACACTGGCTGAATACAAATGTGTATCAGCAATATGCCAGAAAATGACAACTGCCTGCAAAATGTTGTGGATGTCGTCACAAAATGCAGATAGACATACACAAGAACATCTGATATCATTTGTGGAATCCATCATAATCTGCAAAAATTTTAATAAAAAAATGTACTAAGTAAGGCAAAGTAGCCTGACTGTCTAACAATGGGTGAAGGACAATGTGCCGGGAACACAAGTAAATAAACACACCCAAGGAAATAGGGTGATAGGAAAGCAGATGTGGGGTGAAGGTGAAGAAGAATGACTCAAAAGAAGGATGATGAGGTAGGAAGGTCATAGGAAGAATTGGGAGATAGGATTTTTTTTGACTTGAGTAGATCTCATTTTTTTTCCTTTTTTGAGAATAGAAGGTATGGAAAAGATATGGAAAGAGGTGATGGGGAAATATATGAGTGTAAACATGCAGCAAGTATCGCAAGCCATGAAAGGCAAAGTTTGGTAATATACATAAAGAATAGGTGATGTACACAAACAACACATACATATGGACTGTACAATGCGGATAAAGGAAAGATGACAAACAGAGTAGGGATGTATACCAGCCATGGTACACCTCAATAATATATTGTATGCCAATGCACAAAGCAATGCTAAGATATTGCAAATTGTGTGACAGTCATACCAAAAAAGTATGGCTCATGGTATGTGTGCATCAAAGATCACTACATGGGGAGTACTGACACTGCAATACACAAGGATATCAAGCATCATTGCCACGAGGATTTTGACAGTACAAATGTAAGCCATGAAACAGCAAGGGTGATCAAGTCCAGCCAAGGAAATGTAGGGGCAGAAATGCAGAGAGCAGATAAGAACCTCCAACCCTGCAGGTGATAGGCAAACATCTAACCATAGTGCCAAGCAGAGGACTGCAGCAATAAAGTCATGTGGCTGTGTAATAGACCAATAAGTATACACACCAGTAAAAGAGGATAGGTTCATATGTTCATAGGTTCATAGGTAGGTACTAGGCTCTCGGCCCAAGGGCTTAAATAAGCCTAGCCAACAAGGTTCCCTGGCTTAC
Organism: Protopterus annectens; assembly: GCF_019279795.1. Classification (NCBI taxonomy): domain Eukaryota; kingdom Metazoa; phylum Chordata; order Ceratodontiformes; family Protopteridae; genus Protopterus; species Protopterus annectens. The sequence continues at coordinate 1,424,890,553 of NC_056732.1, forward strand.
ACCACCAAAGAAAGTTATTTTCCTGTGCCCCTGTTGAGCAGAGCCACAGAAGTGATCCCCGGGGTGTATTTCCTATTTCCCATCCATTTATCAAGATTTTTCTTGAAGAGTGCTAATGAGGAACTTTGCTTGACATATATGGGTAGCTTGTTCCAGAGTATAGGAAGTCTCTGGGACAGGAATCTATCCCTCCAGCATGTCCTGTTTATTGTGGTGACAAGGTTTAGGTCCCTAGAGCGTGTAGCTCAGAGGGATTGGGATTTCTTTAGTTGTAGCATGTCCAACAGCTCTGGGTTTGACATAGCTTTATATGTTAGGCAGAGATCACCTCGGAGTAGGCGATATGTTATGGAGTAAAGCTGGAGTTTTTTTAGATAGACAGTGTAGGGCAACTGTTTGAGGCCAGTAATCCTCTTTGTGAGGTACTTTTGTGGCCTTTCCAGCTGCTGCAGATGTCTTGTGAGGTACATTCCAAAAGGGGCGTTGCACTCTATAATGGGTCAAATGAGTGTCGAGTAGAGGGGAACAATTGCCTCTTTTATCCTAGATGAGAACCCTTTTCTGATGAGCTGTGCCATGTAGAAGGATTTCCTGACTACTGTGGTGATGTGATTATCAAAGGAGAGACTACTGTCCACCTGGGTGCCCAGGTCTCTTATCACACATTCGATGTTAAGCAGACTGCTGCCTATGTGGTAGTTCATGGGTACAGAGTTTTTACCAAAGGGGATGACAATGCACTTTTTGACACTGAGCTTGAGGCCATGGCTATGACACCAGGCATCTGTCTCAGTGAGGCCCTTCTGTAGGATGTCCACATCAATTGGGGACACAACTATGGCTCCTAGTTTGCAGTCATCTGCGAACTTCATTAGCCAAAGGCCTTATGTGTTAACATGTACTTCAGAGAAGTAGATACCAAACAGGAGAGGTACCAGGACTGAACCCTGTGGTACTCCACTTGTCACTGGTTTGAAGTCAAATTTGGAGTCTGCAACTTTTACACTGTGGGTTCTGTCAGTGAGCCAATTGGCAACCCATCTTGTGACGTAGGGATTTATACCTAGTTTAGTGAGTTTAGCTATAATTCCAGAATGGGGGATGGTGTCGAAAGCCTTGGTGAGGTCTAGATAGGCTGTGTGAGCCACCTTACCCTCATCTACAGCTTTGGTGACTGCCTCAAAGAAGTTGATCAGGTTCAGTAGGCATTATCTGCCTTTCACAAACCTGAACTGGGTGGGTCCAGAGTTTGGAGGTTACCAATGTCTTTGTTTATGAGTTCCATAATGATACATTGCATGGTCTTACAGACCAGGCTCGTCAGGCTAATAGGGTGATAGTTCCCAGGATCAGTGGTGGCTCCCCCTTTGTGCAGTGGAATAACTGTTGCTGTGCATCATTTAGTGGGCATAAAGCCTGATGTGAGACTATGACTGAACATGGTTCTTAGGTGGGGAACCAGTTCTTTCTGAAGTTTGTGTAAAACGCAGCCTGGCATGTTGTCTGGTCCCATGGATGCTGTGTTTTTAGCTTTATAGAGTGCAGCTTTTACCTGCGTAGTTGTGATTACAGGGACTCTGCATTCTTCCTGTATAGATACTGGCCCTTTAGGGGGTAAGAGAGGGGTAAAGTTAGCACTTAACCTATCTGCCAGGATGTTGGCAATATCAGTTGGTTCTGTAATTTTCATGCCATTGTACTGTAACTCAGAGCAGATCAGGGTGTTGCCATTGAGAGTCTTGACATAGTTATAGAATGCTTTGTGGTTGCCCCTAGAATCAGTGGTGATTGTATCTTCGTAGCTAGCTTTGGAGGATCTTATAAGGGATCTCAGCTTCTTACTGAGGCTGACCAGGAAACTCCTCCACTCATGGGATTTTACTCTCTTTTACAACCGTTTCTTCCTTCTGTTGTAGAGTTTGTTTATGGCAGGGGATTACCAGATTGGCTTCCTTTTTTGGAGGATTGCATCTTGGTTCTGTTTGGGATAGCATGATCCATGCACTCGTGTAAGTGCTTATAGAGTGCATCTGTGTAGGATTCAGCAGTCGTGACTGCATTGTCCATCTGCATGGATGTCAAGAAGTTCACCACTTCTATCTTAAGAAGCATGAAGTTGGCTTTGGAGAAATGTTTTACTGTGATTTCCTTAACAGGGGGTGGGGGCGCTATGCAGATATCTAGGGTGATTAGCTTATGTTCGGATCTGACCAACAAGTAGTTGACTTCAGCTGTGGAACACCGGTCACTCATGTTAGTAATGACTAGGTCTAGGATATTGCTGCCCCTGGTGGGGATGTTGATATGTTTATCCAAGGCATTGGAATTTATGAATTCCAGAAAGTGTTGAGTGAAGGAGTTGGTACATGAGTAGTTTTCCCAGTTAATGGTGGGTAGTTGAAATTGCCCATTATTAGGGTGTTTGTTTGAACCCTATTATTTTCCAGTATATCAAAAAAAGAGGAGTGGGAATCCTGGGGCATGGTGGGAGATCTGTAGCAAGCTGCAATTTGGATTGCAGTTTTTCCCAGAGTTAGTTGCACTTGGATAACCTCGGATGCATTATGCTGAGCAACTAGCCTGGAGGTGTGGATATCCTTAATGAGTCTGGACACACCTCCGCCTTTGGTGTTCTGGTCCAGGTTAGGTGGCCGAAAAGTGTGGTATGAGTTATAGCCTGGCAATGCAGGGGTGTTCTCTGGAGCCTTGAGCTAGGTCTCAGTCACTGCACAGATATTGATGTTCTCCATTTTAAGGAGTGCCTCGAGGGAGTGCATTTTGAGGTTTAGACTTCTAGCATTGAGTAGCATTGCCCTCAGTTTTTGCTTGCCTGTTCCTGTTACTGTGGTGAAATTGTCATCTGAACCTTGCCTAAAAAGGCACTATATGGGCAGCAAGAGCCTTAGCCAGTATCCGGAATCCCAGGGGTGACAGGTGCAGGTCATCTCTGGCAAAGCATCATGGCCTGTCGACCATGTCATCCCAGGCAGAAGGATACTGGATCCCCTTAGAATGACACCAGAAGCTTAGGCAATTGTTGAAGTCAATCATTTCGTCCTTGTACTGCAATATCATTCTGGGTGAAGGCAGGACACTACACAGGGCTAGTGTCATACCTGCCTAGTCTACAAGATCGGAGAGCTCTTCCATGTCTCTTTTCATGTAGTCCAGGGAGGTACGCCTCAGGTCATTCACACCAACATGGACAATGACAGAGTCATATTTGTACTTGTTGTGGAGAGATGTGAGTGCGTGGGTTATGTGGTGGATCCTGGCACGTGACAGGCAGCTGACAGTAACCTTCTCCTTGTTTAGCCCAGTGAGTGGGACATCAGTGTGCCTGATTACAGAGTCATCTATGACTAGTGTGTTGGGTACGTTGTTTTGCCTTATGGGCTGTGGTGAGTGACAAACTGAGTCTGGATAAATGGAATAGAGATGTCAGTGAAGCCACTCCATACCAGAAGCACAACAGATAGTGCTCATGTATGAAATATAGATGTGTGATATGCAATTACATCACACAAGTCAGACATGAAGAAGGTCTTGTCACACATATCCACACCAAAGACATGAAATGTGAAGCATACGCTGATATCTATTACGAAATAGCATATGAATAATACAAAGTAAGGAATTTAAGCCTATGCATACATAGCTTTGCAGAAAGCACACAAATGTTTGGGTAATGCAACATACATAAGTAAAACATGAACACACATGGAATCTATTCAATTACTATCACCTTGTGTGTATATGCCTTGCATGTGTATGATACACTGACACAGTGGCACAATGTCATATTGTCACAATACACCTATATTGAAATGATGATACTTTACATAAAGGTGCACATGTACATGTACATATGTATATGTGGAACATATAGGTCAAAGCTATAAGGGGAAGGAAGATGGACAACATATGTCCAGAGTAGTAAGGAAATGTATGCATGAGAAAGCTGGCACTGAAGAGAGCAGAACAAGCATATCTAAGTAAATAAATTGCACATGCATGTGTCCCCAACACAAGATGGACTGCAAGTTTCCTGAAAGGTACATTAAAGGAAAGTGCGAACATTCAGCACATGCTGCAGTGTGAATTGATGATGGCTATTACCACATCTATGTACAAATGACACAAACAACACAGTACTGTACAGCAGTTAACAGTTAGCCTAGGTAAATAATGAAAATAGGATTATATATCACATATTCATATATACTGCTAGCAAACATAAGACAGCAGGTGGCATACTCACAGAAAGGGATAATAGAGCATGTAAATGGGTATATGAAACTAAGGCACACCGTCTGTGGCTGAATTATTCATTCATACTATAACACTGCAATAGGTGACTTTTGTGTTTGTGATGTTAGGGGCATAGAAATGTACAGCCATACAAAGAAATGCAGCTATAATATACATAATAAGACGTATGTTAACATGTGTAATTCATAGCCAAGGTGTATATATGTCAAATATAAGCCACAGGCACACTACAATGGAATTTGCCATAATAAGCGGACTGCACAATATGGTCACTAACTGCTTGTATCATTTCTAATGATAACATAATGGAATTACAAAGACATTGGGGAATGTCAATCCATGATGGTAACACCAGTAGGCAATGTGAAGGGCTATGGAAATGTTAAAGTCCGAAGATACATTATGACAGTAGAACAAAACTGTGCACTGCATGGCTAACAAGATACCATTAAACATCACAAACAAGTGCACACTGCCAATGGGACCTTATTTCACACCAAGGTCACTACTGGAGCAAATTCAGTGATATGACATATATGTAAACAGACATATTAAAATTAAAAAGTGACACACCAAGTGTGTACAAAATATGCACATATATCTTCCATGTGGATGTAGTCTCAGGCAAATGGCACTACAGTGGTATGTATGGAAAGTTATGAAACTTAACGTGTAATGTATCACATTTGTTAATGTCAGAATCTACCCATGAATGCATCTGAACACTGCCAGCAAGACAAGTGTGTCAGGCTGGCAGAATGCTCCTTGTGTCACATACAAGTGCAGAGTGGATCTGAAGTAACATTCCTGAGGATCATTAAACATGCATGTTTAATGTTTGCATTACGCCTCCATATTTGCTTGGTGTTGGTGCCATGAGTAGTGGTTTTCACCGAATATGCTGTATGCTAAGTAAGCCTGCACATTCAGCAGCACCTATTCACAGCCAGCACAATTGTTAGTGGCCATGAAGAGGTGTAAAAAGGCTTAAGCACACTATATAAACAGCAGGTTATACATATACACAAACCCAGTAAGCAGGAACGCATGGATAGCACAATACAATGCAAGGGCAATTGGAATGAAAGAATTAAGAGACATGAAAAACTAAACAAGAAAACTGTATTCAGATATAATTAGACTAGTGCACAAACAACAGTATTTAAGTAAATATTTTTATTTATACTAATAATGCTTTTCACGTAGTGACATGAACATAAATAAAAACAAAATGCTGACAAAGGAGGTAACAGTGTAACAAAGGGGAATTAATGTGATGAATGTTTATAAAATGCTGACTTTAGATAACAGTGCAAGACAGCAGATATATTACGGGACATTTGCATATACTGTAGTTACTGTAGATCAGGTAGTATCCAGAGAGACATCTGTTGTAACAAATAGTATGCAATACTACTCATCCATCATGCAAAAACAAAAATAAATGAACCTTACAATGGTTGTTTGAAGCACTTCAGAAAGGGACATTTTTTGGCTGTCTACTGTCACCTGTAACCATAGAAATGGTATTGTAAATAGGATCATAGGATCATCGGAAGTTACTAGGCTAAAGGCTCTAGGGCCCTTACAAACTTAGCAAAGTTCTACCCTTATTTCAATGATCAGCACGGATTGCCCCTGTCCAAGAGGGACACAGGTGGAGCACCCATGGTGAATTTACAGTTACCCATCCAATTGTCCAGATTGCATTTGAAGAGGTCCAATGAGGTGCTATGTCTGACATGAAGTGGGAGTCCATTTCAAAGGTGTGGTAACCTCTGGGACACAAATTTGTCCCTCCAGCAGGTTCTATTAATGTCACATACCACATTAAGGTCTTTAGAGCGAGTAACCCATTATCACTTGACTTGCAGATATGTAGCATTTCCAATAAAGCAGGGTCAGTAATTGGCTTCTGTGCAAGCCATAGATTGCCTCTGAGTAGTCTGTATGAATCAGAATAAAGTGACAGTCATTTCAAATGATACACATAGGACAGATGCTGAAGAGTTTGAATTTTGGGGTCTATATTATATAGACGAAACTTCAAAATCTTGAATGCTCATATGAGCGGAAATGCAGTAAATTGAAATTGCTATTGTGGGGGCTGTGCCCCCCCACACCCCGCTAAATCTATATTCCAACTCTGAGATTGCACTACAGTGAGGAAAGGGCAAATTTTCTGATCTTCACTGTACCTCGATCTCACAATAGCGATTATAAAGAACAGCATTTTAAACTTCTAAGCCATTCAAGATTTTGATTTTTCGTCGATCTAATAGAGACCCGAATTTTGTCTTGTGAGGAATCTTTGTGGTCTCTCCAATTGCTGCATGTGAAATGGTCAGGTACATACCAAAAGGGGCATTGTACTCAATTATTGGCCTGATGAGCAGAGTACAGAGAGGTTATAACTTCTTTTTTTTCTGGACAGTGCCCTTGCTTATAAGATGAGCAATATAGAATGCCCTTCTTACCACTGTGGAGATATGGTGATCAAAGGTAAGGTTACTGTCAATCTGTGTGCCCAGGTCTCTCACCACTGAGTGCATACTAAAGGTGTTGTTATTGATGTGGTAGTTATCAGGAACACCATACTTACAGAAAGGGAAGATAAATACATGTGTTTGCATTAAGTTTAAGGCCATGACTTTAGCACCAATCATTTGTTTGTGTAAGACCCTCTTGTAGGACGTTGATATCATTTGGAGATTTTATGATCGCTCTCAGTTTGCAGTCATCAGCAAACTATGTCAGCCACAGACCTTTCATTTTACCTTGTACTTTGGAGAAATAGATTCCAAACAGCAGAGGTCCCAGGACTAATCTCTGTGGAACACCACTGACTACAGGTCTGCTGTTGGAGGTGGATTTCCCTATTTTCACTATATGGGTTCTATCAGTGAGCCAGTTAGTGACTCAACTAATGATATAAGGGTTGCTACCTAGCTGGGTGAGGTTTTTCAATGTTGCCTGAGTGAGGGATAGTGTCAAAAGCCTTGGTTAAGTCTAGGTAGGCTGTATGCACAGATTTGGCCTCATCCAGGGGCTTGATGACTGTCTCGTAGAAGTCCACCAGGTTTAACAGGCATGAGCTCCCTTTGACAAATCCAAACTGAGTAGGGTCAAGTGTTTGGAGATTACTTATATCTTTGTTGATAAGGTCTATGATGATTCACTCCATGGCCTTGTAGATAAGGCTAGTCAGACTAATAGGTCTATAGTTCCTAGGGTCAGTGAAAGTACCACCTTTGCACAAGGGGGTAACAGTGGCCATTTCCCATTCAGCTGGGATGAAGCCAGAGCTTAGACTATGACTGAAAAGAGTACCCAGTGGAGTTGCTAATTCGTGTTTGAGCCCATGTAGGATGCAACCTGGGATGTTATTAGGTCCCATAGATGCTGTGTTTTTCACTTCAGAGAGGGCATTTATGACCTGGTCTTTAGAGATACAAGGTAGAGGACAGGTGGTAAGGAGGTCATGGGGTACTTATTGTGGGGACAGGGGGGTGGAGTTTTCACAGAACCTATCAGCTAACAAGTTAGCTATGTCCACAGGCTCAGTGTATGTGGTATCATTAACTACCAGTTCAGCTAAAATCTAGGCCTTTCCTTTTAGGTTACAGATATAGCTAAATAATGCCTTGTGGTTGTCCTTAACTGAGCAAGCTAATTTGGATTCATAGTTTGTTTTGGAAGACTTCATAAGAAGTCTTATTTGCTTATTTCAGCTGAGGAGGGAGTGTTTCCAGTTTAGGGCTCGCTCCCTCTCACTCTTAGACAGCAATTTCTTCCTCTTATTGTAAAGCCTGTAAATGGCAATTGTCCACAAGGCAGGTTTGCTCTTCTTTGAGGAGCTTAATTTGGTCCTATCAGGTACAGCCGAGTCAATGAAGTTATACAGGTGTTTGTATAAAGCATTGGTGTAGAACTCGGCATAGTTGCCAGTTCCATCTGAGGAGAAGGTGCAGTAAAGCTATTTATACCATCCTGCCATCCTCTTAGAGGTTATAAGCTACTTTGAAGAAGTGTTTTAGTTTAGTCGCCGCTGGGTCGGGTGGTCGGGTGTGATACTTACTTCGAATTAGACCGATTTATGGTCAGATCTCACTATGGAAGACCTCACAGTGGGGGAGTGCCACTTGTCTGGTCAGGATAAAACAGATGAACAGTTGTGTGTTCAGTTCAAGCATTTTTATTATACACAAACACATCAATAATGAGACTTAGTAGCTTAAATTTAAATAAACTTATAAACAGACTGACTCCTACACTCATACATGTTAACAGTCTGGCTATTCTCTCAAAATGCACTGCTGCCTCCACGTGCACACTATTTATATGCATGTGCCTACATCTGGAAATGCTTCTTAAAGTTACACACACATGCTCTGTTCTACATCCTCCCTTTTTGAGAAATAGATCATATACCAAATAACAGTATTCACTAACATGCCATTACACAGAAATGATCTTTTGACATGCATTTAGACAGAACTAAGTCTCTGACATGTAATCATACAAAATTAGACACATATAAAACAATCATGTCCAAGTTGCTGTGTATTTTACACTAGGCCTAGAAATATGACCTGATCATGTAATATAAAAAATAAGAATTGGATCTTGCAATGGGGACTGTCTTCAAGGAATGTTCAACTCTGGGGACAACAGGGACATAATCAGGAATGGGAATGGATACTGAGGCACGTTCTTCATTATGAACATTGTCAGGGTTGCTCTGAGATATAGAGTCTGTATCATGGTATGATGCTGTGATATAATTTCTGACATAGGATCAACTTGGATAGCTCGGCCATGAATATAATCATGGAACTTCGAACATGCAAACACAATTGCCAAAAGTTCCTTCTCAATTTAAGCATACTCCATCTTAGTTTGGGTAAGAGTTCTAGATGCATAGGTAACAGATCTGCCCTCCTGAAGAATAGCTTCATCAAGTCCTGCATCACAGGAAAGAACTACTGGTTTGTGAACATCATAGTACCTCAATGTAGGTGGGTTGGCTATATGCTGTTTAAGGTTATCAAATGCTCTCTGATGTTGTTCTAACCATGACCAGGAAACATTTTTACATGTCAGCTCTCTTAAATGCACTGATAACTCACTAAAGTCAGGGATAAATTTACCCAAATAGTTAACTATACCAAGAAAATGCAGTAGGGACTGGACATTGTCTGGAGCTGGCATCTCAAGAATGGCTGCTTGTTTAGAAGGGTCTGGTCATAAGCCTTTACTGGTAAATAAGTGTGACCTACATAAGTAACTTATGGTAATCAGAATTTACATTTCAGAGGATTAAGTTTCATGTTCACTTCATCCGCTCTGTCCAGAACTTTCCTGAGGTTTCTGTCATGCAATGTTTCACCGTTACTTCCAACCAGTAAATCATCAACTATTATAGCACATGGATAGCCCAAAAAAATGTGTTCCTTTGCACGCTGAAAGACTTCATTCGCAGAAGTTATTCCAAAAGGCATCCTGAAGAATCTGTATCTACCAAATGGTGTGCTGAATGTAGTCAGTAGTGAAGATTTGCGATCAAGCATTACTTGCCAAAATGAACTCTTTGCATCTAGGACAGAAAAAACAGTGACATTTGGCATGATAGCAGCAATCTTATCAACTGTGCGCAGAGGATGATGCAGTCTCTTTAATGCCTTGTTCAAGTCTTTTGGGTTAATGTTTATTCTTATTTCATCTGAACTTTTCTTATGAGCAATTACCATGGAAGACACCAACTCACTTGGTTCTGTGACTGGACAAATCACACCTTGCTGCACAATTTTGTCTGTTTGGACCTTGCTTTGTCCTGCATAGCTATTTGAACTCTCTTCACTGGACTGACTACTGGACTGACCTCTGGGTTTACTTTCATGGAGTACACAACTGGATGTTTGCCTAACTTGTCATTGAAAACATCAGCATACTTTGAGAAAATAGCATCACTGAAGCTGGAACTGGGACATGTGCTTACATGGTGTACTTCTTTAGCAAAAGAAAGCATTTTCATTCTCAAACTGTCTCTGAGACGTAATAATGACTGCACAGTTCTTCTAACTACATAAAATTGCAAGCTGTAACTGTTCCCAGCCGAATAGCATGAAAACAGTACTGAGCCTTTGGTTTGAATCTCTACACTTCCATAAGCAACAAGCTTTGCACAATTAACCAAATTAAGCTGCTCACCAGCTCTCACTCTAACAAAGGTTTTTGCTGACATCACATTACACTTTGAACCTAGAGTTACCACCTGTCCCTCTTTGGGCAGCTGTGTCCTGCGAAAAACTCGAAAAAATAGCAAATGTTCTGAGATTTTAGGACAAACAATATTTCCTAAGTTTTCTTTAATAGTTGCATAAAACAGTTATTTGGTATCTGAAACACCTAAATGTTATATTAAGTAGCATAAATAACTCAAATGCTACAAAAATAAGCTTTTATTTTAGCAAAAAAAAAATGAAATTCTGTCCTTTGCTCTGACCATGGGTATGTTTTGTCATGCAAAATCTCACGTTTTTACAAAAAATGTCCCACTTTGGGCATTAGAAAAGGAGACAACCCTATTTGAACCAGTGTCTACTTTGAGCTCTGTGGGTTTAACATTGATCAGGACAGTACAAAATACTTTATTCTTTACCAATAAATCAACTGCATTAACCTTTTCACCAACCACTGATACACCATTTACATAGAAAGTAGGGTTGCAGCTTTCTATATGATTAATTTGCTTTTTGACTGACTTTTCTTATTAATTGAATGAGACTTGCTTGATAAACAAAACATTTGAAAGTGGTTCCATTTTTTACACTTGTGGCATTGCTGACCAAATACTATGCACTTCTGTCTTTTAGACTCATGACTGGCACCACAATTTTGACAGTTAACAAGACTTGACTTGGGTTTTGCTGACTCACCCTTATACTCTACTGAGCATGTCCAGTTTGCTGAGCTAGTCTTGGAACTTGCTAGAAATTTACGGGTCATCTCTGGGAATCCCACAGGGGTTGCAGCTGCCATGTACTTAGGCCTGCTTCTGCTTGCCACATGCTGCATGCTGTCTACACTTGCTCTAGAGACTGCTAATACTAAGCTCTTGTCACTTGTAAGCAAACTTGTGAGCCTTTCTGTGAGCTCATGGATTTGACAAATCTCTATAGCTTTGCTCAACATTAAATCACTGTCACGAAGCAAAATCTTTGTCACTGCAGCACTATTAACACCACACACAAGCATGTCCTTTATTAATTCATCTTTCAAATCACCAGATATGCACATTTTAGCCTTATTTCTCAAGTCAGTGATATAAGCTGCAAACGTTTCACCTGGCTTTTGGTCTCTTCTATAAAATAGGTGCCTCTGTAATGTAACGTTTGTCTGGGGGTTGCACATTTCTCCAAATGTAAGCTTCAAACACTCAGGACCTTCCCTTGATTCAGCTGGTACAACAATATGGTGGGTTCCCCCTTCTCCTGCATATACTGCTGGTGCTTACACAAATGAAGGCTCTCTTTCAATGAACTCTGACCCAGCTAAGTTAACCAACATGAATGCCCTTATATGTGCATCTTTGTAGTAAAAGCTGCTTGTATGAAAATATTGTATTCCTGCTCAAATACTCTCCAGTTCTCTGCAATATAATGAGCAAACACAAGTGGACTGGGTCTGTGAAATGCCTCTGCTATATCAACACACAGTAGTGGAGGTGCTTGGAATCATTTATAAACATACACACATAAATACATGCAAGAACTTTATGCCAGAAGTTGTAATTATGCCCAATAGCACAACAGACTCTGAAACAATGCCAAATAAGTCTCTGTAGCAGAAGAATACTTTAAAATCACTGTACATTGTGAAATCCCTTCTTATTAGTGTAAGAAATACTTTGAAAGTACTGTAATTTGCAAACAAACTGTGCACAGCACAAAAAAGCTTAGAGTAAGAAACACTTAAAAATGAATGCACTTTGAAAATGAACTGTACACAGCACAGGAACCGTTCAAAATGGCTGTATTTTGTGAAATTTCTCTGTTCAGTGTAAGAAAAACTTTGAAATGGTGGTACTCTGCGAATAAATGCACACAGCACAGGACACTCTTTTGAAATGGCTGTACATTCACTGCACTTTGCAAAATAACTGTACTTTGCACACAGCAAACTCTTTGAAATAATTGCACCGTAATAAAGTACACACTCTACAAACACTTTGCACACTGTGAGATATTTCGAACAGCTCTTGTTATGTTTTGAATGGCTTTGGTCAATGCAAAATAGTAGTTTATGCCCAAAACAGGGTCTTTTACTAAAAACATGCCGTTGCCTTGCTCTTTAAGCTTATTTTGCCCTTTTATTGTACTTGTTGTGCCCATTTAACCTCTCATCATGCTCATTATACTTTTCTTGTGCTTGTTTTACTTTAAAATTACTCGTTATACAAACTGGAGGTCATTTTGAGCCCCATATGAATATTTCTGATAGTTTTATCAGATATTGTAGTTTTCAACATTTCATTTAATTAATAACATTTTCTGCTACTCGTTTGATTAAGAATATGTTTTGTGCCTTATGAATGCTCTGTTTCATTTTCTTTGCAAAATAAATAAGTTGCGCAAGTTTTGGTTACTTTAAGTTTGTTTCTGTCTCTTTTTGTTCATTTGAGCACTTTTATCACCCAACCTGCTCAATATACCTTCACTATCAACTCTGCACCTCATAGTTTGAAGAAGTTGCACTCCCAATCCCAGCCCTGACACCATGGCACTCGTCTGGTCAGAATAAAATAAACAGATGTGAGTTTGAATTAAGCAGTTTTATTACACACAAAGACATCAGTAAATAAACTTATAAACAGACTGATTCCTACACTCATACATGTTAACACTCTGGCTGTTCTCTCAAAATGGCACTGCTGCCTCCACGTGCTCACTATTTATATGCATGTGCCTACATCTGGAAATGCTTCTTAAAGTTACACATACATACTCTGTTCTACTAAATTGAGGAACATTTGGGCAAGTGAGTTAGTGCATGAGTAATTTACCCAGTCAATGGATGGAAAGTTAAAGTCACCCAAAACCAGGGTGTTCAGATGTATCTTGATAGACTCAAGTAGGTCCAAGCAGGCAGAGTGAGTGTCCTAATTCATGGAGGGGGTCCTGTAGCTGGCAATGACTTGAGCAGGTATCCTATCAACTGTTAACTGCACCTGACGTATCTCCAGGGAATCATATTGTTACCAATCTGGAGATGTGTTTATCTTCAATGAATATCGATGCACTGCCTCCTTTAGTTTTCATGCCTTCAGTTTGTGGTCTGAATGTGTGGAAGGAGGTGTATCCTGGTATAGTTGGGGTACTCTCCACAACCTTGAGCCGGGTCTGCATGACTGCACAAATGTCTAAATCTTCCAAGGGGAAGACTGCTTCCAATGAGTGTAGTTTTATGTAAGACTCCTAGCATTTAGCACCATAACCTTGACTGGTTTTTACATGGAGTTTTCACATCAGGAATTTTGTCCTTGATGCACTGACTAAAAAAGGCACTATGGGGGTGGCAAGAGCCTTAGCCTGTAGCCGAAATCCCAGGGGTGAGAGATGAAGACCATCTTTGGCAAAGTATCAAGGTCTGTCAATCATGTCATCCCAAGCCTATAGATACTGTCTCCCCTTAGAATGACACCAGAAATTAAGCCAATTATTGAAGTCAATTTTTTTTTTGTTTATATTGAGGCATCATCCTAGGTGAAGGTAAAATGCTGCTCAAAGCTATGGACATACCTGCCTGAGACATATAGTCCAAGAGCTCAGTCATGTCTCTCTTCATATATTTTAGAGAGGTATGTCTCAATTCTTTCACACCAACATGGACTATGACAGAGATATAACAGTACCTGTTTTTGAGAGATGTGAGTGCGTGTGTGATATGGCAGCTCCTGGCATGGGACAGACAGCTGACCCTGACCTTCTCCTTATCCAGCCTGGTGAGAGGTACATCAGTGTGTATCCCGATGGAGTCACCTATGACTAATATGTTTGATTTTGTGTTATGCCTTAAGGGCTTGACAGGTGAGACACTGATGTGCCAGCTATTATGTGTATTTTGTTCTGTAGCATGCTTGTGTTTGTGTTTGGTAGGTCTCTGGTATTTAGGTATGTTTCTGGTAAGGACCTCCACATATGTAGGTATGTCTGATACATGTTTGCGTGTAGTTGGAGTTGAGGTGTCCATGTTGACAACCATGTAATTGTCATAGGTACTGACAGGTGTATGAGAGAGCATGGATTCAAGGTTGTTAATATAGTTGCATATCTCTCATGTTGAGTTTGTGTAGACTAGGAGTAAAGGGTTGTCAGTAAACATGAGGCAGTTGCTACACTGCCTCAGGATGCCCATGTTGACCAAGCTGGCTGGAGAAACTGTGGAAAATTGTCTGTCCATAGTGTTAGTTAAATTTATATGATCAGAAAAGGAGGTCACACTTAGGAATGGCTATTGTGTGAGAAGTGTGATGGTACCTCTGAGGTTAGGCTTAATGTTCCACCTGCCAGTCAAGCAGGGCCATGGAAAACATCTAGAGGACTGTAAGCAAAGTGCACTGCTAAGGGAAAATTTAGCAAGCAAAGCGTTTGCATCTATAACCACCAATGGCAACCACTGCTATGTGGTAGTGCTCGATGGTGCACTACATGCAAACAAGTGCAAATGCAGGGCTTAAATAAAAGAAATATCCCTTTTAACTCAAACTAGCCAATAAGGATGCTATCTCTGAGCTCTAACCCAGTCACTCTCAACCAGGTGGGACCAAGTCAGCACTTTGTTCCCATAAGGGTGCAGAAGAGCCCTCTCCAGCAAAGATGGTCTGAATATGATTCTCAGAAGTTGCAAAAGAGACCCAGAAACAGAAAACCTAGAATTGAGCAATGCTACAGCTGAACTAGTACGGTTTACAGTAAAATGATGTGACAAAAAAAAGTCAGCTTGGGCAATTCAACCAGAATGCAAATACAATTAAAAGTGCTCATTTTTGAGTAACAATGACTTATTGTATAATTCTGTTTATATCCTGGCCGATACGACATCTGTGTATATGCAATGTCCTGTATTTTCCATATACACAACACGCATGATCAGTCACAAACTTTATAACAATCACAACATGCAGGTTGCTGACAAAAATGCTTTTTTCATTACTTCATTCATACTGTCCCTGGAATGATTGCGAGTATGTCCATTATTCTTCTAAATATTTCCGCATTGTCACAAGTATGCACAATCCCATAACAACAATCAGTTTTGTTTCCTTCATACACATAAGGCAAGGACATACTTATAGTTCTTTAACCTGTGTGCATGTTTTAACACCAATCATGTGGATACAAGTTATTGCCTCTGATTACTCCCACAGTATACATTATAATGACAGAGTAATTCCACACACCCACCACAGAGGTGTAGCTAGGCATTCTCAATATAAATCATGAAACACAGATATTCCCAAGCATGCCACAGAACAGGTATAATGGCAACCATTAGTTTAGGTTTTATGACTGCATTTATACTATCGTTCATAATTTACATTAATATAAAACATGTTTGGCTTCCACATGTGTAAAAAAAATTGTCCCTCTTCCTCCTTTGTTTTGCTGCTTGTGCTTAGGTGTTCAACTGTGTTTATTCTGCTGCATTTGTTACTGCTTGTCGGTAGCCTGAATCAATTGATGATAGTAGTCTACTGAATTGCTGCTTTAAATGAACTTTTTCTTTACTGTTGTGATTGTGATCTTATGCACTTTGGATTTCTGGTGCTCCTGTATTTTGTAGCACAGGCTGGATTCAGACTTCCTGAATCTGGACTGTTTTGTATCACTTAAGCACTAAAACCAATTATTCACTGAGATACTGTAAGATATAAGGCATCCGTTGCTTCCAGCTAACTCTAAGTGCTTGTATTTGCTCTTATATAGCACACTAATGAGCACACTGATTAGAATTGGACAGACCAACCAGCATGCCTGGTATAAATCTAGCACATAGCAAGAGAAAAAAGTCTGGCCAGTAAAGTGCCATTGAGTGGACAGACTCTTTTTTATTCATATGTCCTACAGAGACATACCTTTCAACTCTCCAGATTTACACAGAATGTCCAGGTTTTTCCTGCATATTTTTAGTCTGTTCCTCATAAAATTTCTGATTTCCTGACAAATCACTGAGGAGTGAAATCATTAAATAATGGCATGCATTTGAGTTTCACGCTTCATATCCTTCAGACAATGCACACTGATAGAAATCATATTATTCTAAGTTTAGAAGAGCATCATTTACAATCTGTCCCTATTTAGAGGCCTTTGTCCCCCATTATTTAAGGCTAGGAGGCTGAGAGGTATGTATGCAGGTTAGACCAAATACAATATAAATCAGGTCTATATTAGTTTTTCAAAATTTGTTTTCAGCTAACAAGTATTTGTCGACCCCTATTCAGTGAAAATCACTTCCGCAATTCACTGAATAATCCAAGGGCAAAGAAATATTTGCCCCACAGCATAACGAGCCTACATCTAGCTAAATTGAAACCACCCAAGTCGGGGGCTTCTCCCACCACACCCCTGATGTGGGGGTCTGTGCCCCCACTCCCCCTTAATTATATTTACCAACTCCGAGATCGCACTACAGTGGAGAAAAGTTGCGTAGTTGGCCAACTACATCTTTGCCTTGGAATATTCAGTGAAGTGCAGAAGAGATTTTCGTTGAATAGGAGTTGATGAATATGTGTTTTCTGAAAATAAATTTTGGTGAACTAATATAGACCCAAAAAATCAGGTGCATTCTGCTAAACTAAAGAAATTTACCTGATTTTTCTTGTATTTCTGTGCTGTCTTGACAGACACTCATACCTCAATTTAATAGTAATAAAAAAAGCAATGGAGATTAATTTTTCTTTGTTGCTTCTATTCAGCATCACTGATGTATCATGTAAGCATGGAAACGTAAGTCCCATACTCACGCGCAGTACAGCAACAAATGTGGAAGAACAGGAAATAATGTTGAGAAACATTATGGTGCCGTTAAATAATATCATTTATATAACAGCAATAACTGGATCGTGGGTGTGGTTAAATGAGCATTCACCTATGGTTGGCTTTGTTTAATCACTCAGTCTTTGCTCTTGTGATCAAGCTACACTAACTGTGGGTAAATCCTCATATATCCACACCCACTCATAGGTTCATAGATTAGTACTAGGTTAACTGCCCTTGTGGACCATTTTGAGTCTAGCCAATTACCCCATGTCAGAATCAAACCCTGAACCATGTGTTTGTAAGGCAAGCACATTAACCCTTATGCCAACCTCCCTCCCCCACTCTTTGATTATTGTTTAATAATTATCTGATATGCATAGTACTATTTTTCTAACTATAGCAGATGTGACATATGCACATTCAAAATGTACATAGGTTCTTAGTTTGCACTGAGCTAATAACCTTAAAGACCTTTTTAAGCCTAGATATGCATCTCTGACAAGTTCTGATACCCTTGGTAAGGGTAAGCAGGGGCTTGGGAAATTAAATATTTACAGGTTGCCTGTGTTTATTTGAGATATAGGTGCCAAACCAGGAATTAATTTCTTGTTGCCTATCCTATTGCTCAAGCTACATTTGACTTGGATTAGGGAAGAAAAGGAACTCTACTTCACATCGATGGGAACCTTTTCCAGAGAATAAGTAGTCTATTGGATACATACTTATCTCTCCAGCAGGTCATACTTATATGACAGGTAAGGTTTAAGTCTTTAGAATGGGTAAATTCTGGTTGTGTTTGTTTTGTAGATATGCAGGAGATCCATCAGGGTGGGGTCTGGCAATGCTTCATTTGCCATGTATAGATCTCCCCTCAGGGCATGGTATGTGGCATATGTGAAAATGCCTTTAGACAAAGGTACAAGGAAGTGTATTTAGTCCCTTGCAAATGGGTTGTTATTGAATGTTATGATGTATACCAATATGCACATGATATATTTATGCATATATCATGAATGGATAGTTAGCTCACACAAGACTTGGGAAAAACAAATGTTTGTGCCACATTATGTTAAGACATCTGCTAATGGGAAGCTTTAGCAAGCGAAAGGCTACAGTTATTTTTGACTATGATGCCTTTGTGTTACTGTAAGAAATGATGCAATGTGTGTCCTTCCTGATGCAAGTGCCACACCATACATGCTGACTTAAATAAGGGTGTATATCATAAATCCGAACGTGCAAATGTCCAAACGCCGAAACTACGAACTGTGAAGTTCGAAGTCTAAAATAACAAAGCCGTGGAACATCGAATTCTTTACCAGGGAAAGAATTTGGTGGGCCGTTTCTGCAGCTTTGTTATTTCTTCCACTGTGGTGTGATTTCAGAGTTGATATATTTAAGTAGGGGGGGTGTGGGGGGCAAAGCCCCCCACATTAGAAACAGTATGTTGTGTTTTGTACCAGAACAATGATTTTTTTTTTCCTGGGGAAAAAAAATTGCTGTTCTGAGTGTTCGGAGTTTTCAGTTTTTGAACATTTGGGTTTGCTATTTACATAGTCGAAGTTTAGACACTTCGACTATGTGATATAGACCCCTTAAATAAGTGTATTAAACTACAAATGTGAATGCAGTATATTAAAGCTGATATTCATCCCTGAAGTCAGCCTTGTTAAAAAATATTAAGAACTGTATGACACTGTAGTAAGATACTTCATAATGATTTGCATTGCACATGCACCAAATGTACACTGGCCTGTGTCAAATATTGTTATCCTCTGCTGTAGGTCACTAGCTGCAGTCTACAGATGTTGGCAAAACCAACTTTCCAGAGGCTAATTCAATTAAGTGCTGAACATGAGCAACAAATGACAACAAATATCTCATGACCTTGATAACTTCATAGTTTGCCTGCTAAACGGCGAACATCTATTACATCATTATACTGGGCATGTGCACAGGGAATCACAACAAAGACTAACATAACAACGACTATCCAACAAACACACACAGGCATGTTCACAAAGAATCACAACAAAGACTACAATGACATCAACTTCCCAACACAAACACACAAGAAAGTATCATAAAATATGCCCATCCACAGTTTGTGAAGATTTTGCAGCATGGCACACATTAAGAAATGTATAAAGCCTCATTTTCTATAAAGCCTTAGAGTGTGAACAAGAGAAAGACATTAATATGTAAATGTTTGTTTGAAGTCATGCAAAACAGATCATTATTACTGGGGAAATAAATAATGCCTGTGAGCATTCCTTGATGTACTCAGCATTTGCATCTTGCCGACAGCAAATCTCAGAGATACCTATCAATGATGCCTCAGAAAAAAGTATATCTTATGTGTTTTGAAGAACACACTTGAAGGTATTACATCACTATCTTATTGTAATGGGTTTGTCTCCCCTAACATGGAGTATGAGACCTAAGAAGTGTGGCCTTCTTAACTGTCATATCTACAGCCTTTGCCTAAGTCACTGTTGTCTATCACAATTGTCTGATAGACAGATATGATCAGATTCAATCCCCTGCTGATCATGCTGCACAGTTTACAAAACTGTACATTAACTGCAGATCTGGCATAGGAGATGGCAATGAAGGTTGTCCAAAATAATACAAATCAAGGTGGGAAAAGGCTTTTGGTGTTAATTTTTCCAATAAAAATTTGTCTGAGTGATGAAAAAGAAGCAGCTATGTTAACATTCATACAACTGTGAACAACCCAATTTCACTCTTGAGTGGCCAAGCTACTCAATTCTGTCCCCGTTGTTTTCTACGCATGCAGCCCCAGATTCAAATCACAGTCTGTGTAGATGTGCTGTATGTGTCAGAATTAACTGCATATTCCAGAGGAGCACTCTCAGTGCAAGAGTTACAGAACACTTATTTGACTGCTATGAAATCCCCAATGTGTTGATAGGTGTTTGTCCAGCATAAAAATGGGTAGAAACAACTAAATGCAATGTTGTGCATGTTACATCAGTACACTCTCATAATGTTGTTCTTTGCTGGAATTAAACAGCCACCTATGTAAGTTCACAAGCTAATTGACTATGTACTAAGCACATGTGCCACAGGCAGTCTTTCCATACCTATGAGACATGACCTATGTGAAGTCATGACATCATATCATTGTGTTTCAAGGCAGTTGTTCTTGGTAAAAGTGATGGTAGATACCTCCCCCACTGTAACTGTACAGGTCTACCTGAAAATGCCGTAATTTCTAAACGCAGATGACAAGAACATCGACTCCGGAAGATCGACAACGTAGAAGACCGACAGTTGATAATCCCGATGCTGAGAACACCGACATGTTAAGGTAAGTGTGCGATAGGGACGGACATTAGGGTCAGGGTGTGCGTAAGGTAAGTGTGTGATAGTGACGGACGTTTGGGTAGGGTGCGGATCGGGTAAGTGTGCAATAGTGACAGACTTTAGGTTTAGGGGCAGGTTAAGTGAGTTAGGGTTAGGGTGCAGGTAAGGTAAGTGTGCGATAGTGACAGAGTTAAGGGTTAGGGGCGGATTAAGTGAGTTAGGGTTAGGGTGCGGGTAAGGTAAGTGTGCGATAGTGACAGACCTTAGGGTTAGGGTTTGGGTTAAGGTTAGTGCATAGATAATTGTGTATGTAAGGTTTAGTGTAGGTTTGTAAGGTTTCTGTCGTGCTTGTGTTGTGTGTGTATTTTTCGGGCAAGGTATTTGTTTTGTTGATTATTGGGATTGTGGTTTGTCGGGCATGTGAAGTTTCATATTTTTGAACTTTCTTTTTTTTTTCAGTTTTGTCGTGTCGGTTATTTCATTGTTGGTGTTTTTAAATTATGTTTTAAAACATGTTTTAAAACATGTATTAATATATGTAATTTGATATGTATTAAGAATGGAAGCACTAGCACTTTAAATGGAATGAATGCAGTGATTTAATTAAGTAATTATGTTAATGAGTATAGTATTTAATGGTGTTCCTGAGGGCAGTTCTTTGTTCTGATGAAATCTACATTTGTCTAGATGAAAGCGCTCAACCAAATAAAGAAGAAGTATTAACTAGCACTTTACTGTCGTGGTTTGCTTTTGAATCCATCACAGGGAAGCAGATATTTAGTCTGTGTTTCATTCATTGGTGGACTGTTTCCCATTTTGGATTTTTTATCAATTGTTGGTGTTTTGGTGTGTCGATGTTATCAGGTAGACCCAACTGTACACATTACAACTGTGATAGATGCAATTTATACATAGCAGTATATTGATACATACTGATTTTATTCGTGCAAATGCTGAGAAGAAAGACTGATTTGGCAGAGAGGGTGGAAAAGTGGAGAGATCTGGAGACATATGAAGAGATTTGTTTATGGGACATTTCTGCACGTTTGCAGTATATTACTATTAGGGTTGTCATCATGATTTTTCTTCCAGGTTCTGTACATACAAGGGCAAAAAATAGTTGATTGCAAATGACAAAACTTAGGACCGATTTTTAAATACCATCCTTATAAACTTACACATTTGCTAGGGTAATGCATTTTCTAACCTATTTTAAGTCTGAAAATCAAATGTATGGCATTACATAATGACTTCAGTCCTCAATGATTTGTCAGCTATTCACAGAGTTTGCAAGGAACATGCCACAAATTAAGACATACTTTGAAAATCTGTTCAATTTAGATGCATTACTCTATACCATAAAGTGTTTCTAATATAGATGAAGAAAGGGTGGGAGACTGAAAACATGGTAAGGACATAAGAGGGATATTGCTATCTTAACAGCATATATAGCCCACGGTTACACACATACTATTAATATGGAAAATCTTTATACAATTTGTTTGACATACTTCTGGATTTGATCCCTTGACAGTCTATCGAATAAAGTTTACAGACCACAGGATTATCTCAGCTCATCAGATAGAAACTCATACTTTAAACATTAAAATCAAACATTTTAAGGTATCCTGACAACAGATTGAAGAATGGGAGAATGTAGACATCAGCTTTCATCATAGGTATATAAATTGCAACAACCCTTTAGAACCCTTAGGGTGTATGTGACATCCAGCAGCCTAACAGATAAGAGTAAATATATCACACTCTAGCACTTTTAGTCTGCTTTGCTATAGCATGGTGGACTTGAGCGTATTTGCATGGAAGTAAATGTAGTAGTGTGGTATAAAGCAAAAGCTCATCAGTTTTCACCATAAGACGTAAACTGCTTTTTTGCCATCCATTAGTATTTATGCTCAGTGTCAGGCATTATCAAATGCTGAGGACACAGAGTGATAACATAAAATAGGGAGAGTAGAGAGTAAGAGAGGGAGAGGTAGACACAGAAAATATTACTGCTTACAGGCCATCTTTGTTGAGTGTTACTCTTAGGTTTGTCGTCATCATTATTCTGTCATCCTTTCTGCAATAAATGTTCACAAAAGGGAGCATGCAGATTAAGACATAATTAAGACAGTGGGTTAATAAAATATGTAGTAATAATACTTACACACAAAATAGTCATTTAAAAACAGTCAATAAGACTTTGAAAAATCTTTGAATTAGAGTTCTTGACACTGTGCTAAAATTAGTCTACGCATTACCTCAACACACCACATTGGAAGTCCTTCTTCATAACATTTAAATCACAGAATTGAAGGGACAGTTACAACATATAGAAGCAAAGGATAATGCAGGCATTAGGCTGCATAACATTAATGACAAGTTTAAAATCCCATAAGGTGGACATTAATTACATGGAGTAGCCTAATAAATATGCAAGAGTAAAAAGTGATGAGACAGAAGGGGGAAGAGTGAAAGAGAGAGAGAGAGCATGATAGAGTTTTGTTTATTGGATATGTCTGGTCATTTTTATAGTGAGTTATTCTTAGGTTTTTTCCTCCTAATTAATATGTCATGTTCTGATCAATAAAGGGTTTGCAATATGAAGCAATCATGGCTAGGACAGTAGAAACAAGATTAACAAATAAGCAGGATAATGTTGGTTTAATAAGATACCCTTAAGGGGCTAATGCATGTTCACAAATGCTTTAATGCTCCACTGTTAAATGCTATCCTCTATTTTTCCTTCTCTTGCTTTGTACATGAGGAAAAATAAAGATGTTTGTACTTACACTTATAATACTAATATGAAATAACTTTAAATAATAGTGTAACATACATTTGGGCAATAACTTTAAATAATAGTGTAACATACATCTGGAATTAAACCCTTGACACTATGCAGAAACAGCAGTCTACATGTGAATTATCAAAACACACTACAGAGAAACTATTAGTTTATGACATCCATCAGCCAAAAAAAAATGTTATGATAACTGTCTAAAAGTAGTGCCTACACAGAAGTGAGCTTTAGCACATTTGTGCAAGATAATTGGACTAGTATGGGTGATGGAAAAAAAACATAAGTTTTTGCCATAGGACATGAAATGCCATTAACTGTCACTCAGCATTGGTACATGATGCCAAGCTCTGAACTAATGCTAAATACAAAAGGTGAAGATGTTTTGTGTGTGCCATTTGTACCCATATATGCAGTGTGTGATTCTATTTTTTAACAGATTCAATGTGTGAAAAAGGGGTTGATATGACAGTGGTGAAATGGTGGAGAAGCAGAGGGGAGGACACTGGAGAAAGAATAAAAGAATGTGCAAAATGGTTGTGGGAGAGCACCATAGCTATCCACTTCTTCACAACATAAATGTAGACTTGTAAACAGCATTTCACCAGCCTAGAATAATGTTGTATAGCAGTGTGTCAAGAAGACACATACATACAAACACATACATACATACAAATATTTCAAGCACAGGCATTAATGCCCTTCTAGCTTGCCAGTATACCAAAACACTTGTTCCATAATAAGTGTGCAGGCTGTTCTTAAAAATATCTAAACTAGTACGTTCTTCAATATAATTTGGTAGTCTGTTCCATGTATCAGCTGCTCTGTCAGAGAACCAATTAGCACACTTCTCATTCCTATAGAATATTCTATATAGGTTGTCTGATGATTCTCTAGCACTTGTTGATAACCCCAAACATTCCCAGAGGTAGTTGTCTCTTCTTCTTTCTGCTGCTCCCGTTAGGAGTCGCCGCAGTGGATTATCTGTTTCCATTTCTTCCTGTCCTCTGCATCTTGCTGTGTCACACCAACCACCTGCATGTCCTCTCTGACCACATCCATAAACCTTAACTTAGGCCTTCCTTTTTTCCTGTTACCTGGCAGCTTCATTCTTAGCATCTTTTTCCCAATATACTCTGCATCCCTCCTCAGCACATGTCCAAACAAATGTAATCTTGCCTCTCTCTCTTTGTCTCTGTTAGAAAAATATGTATTAGTGTATGTATTAGTAATATGCTTAGTGCATTTAAGGTTTGAAAAGGGTTAACACATTAATTCTATTTCACAGTGCATAAATCTGTACAAACTGCAGAAGCTTTCCAATCTTGTATTGTCATGAAATATGTGCAGTTATAATCTTTGCTTATGCTCTGAAAATTTACAGGGAAACAGATAATTTCTGCTTGTGTCAGGAAAATAATAAATAGATGTATCACTTGTATTAATGTTATGAGATTTAGACAAGGAGTTCTGCTTATGCTGTGAGAAACTACACAGCTGCAGAAGCTATTGATAATAAGAACAAAGACTGCTTGAAAATATATGAACTGCAATCAGCGTTTACTTGTGTCTAAGCTAGAAAAGTACCTTGAAATGTAACACATGTATTAGAACTACACAATAGAAGCTTGTAGCGGGCTAAAGCCCCCTAGGTCAGGTTGATTTTCTCAAATGTTTTTTATAAATCTAGTCATGTCAGCAGAAAATCTGAGTAACATCTGCTGTAGAACAATACAGAAAGTTGTGTTTAATTACGTCAACTATAGAAAGCAACGTTTTGTAGAACAGTATAAGAAGAACATACTTCCTGTTAGTTGTTAGGCAAAATCCTGTATGTGCATGTTTTTGTCTCCTTGCTGTAAGTAATAAAAGGTGCCATACCTGAACCTAATGTGAATTGGTCTTTGAAGTTTTTTTCCTTTGACAGATTGGTCCTTCGGACCGGAAACCCTCACTTCGCCTCGGATCAGACTGGCCAGGTGGCTTGAAACTGTACGGGGAAGAAACCACATTGGTTCTTCTTATTTGAAAAGCCCTCTGACTGAATTGTTGTACAAAAGAGGCCAGCCACTTTCTGATCTGCGACTAAAGGATGGGTTTTTATGAACCAGGTTATCAATCACGAAGGCTCAGGTAAGGTGAATCTACTTTTTTCTGTTTTAGATCAGGGACTTACACTTATATAACTATGTATTGTTTTTGTCAAGACTGTATTTTTACAAGTCAGGGACAGAAAAGATTACTGTCTTGTCATAGATCAGGGAAAACAGAGTAGGTAGGTAGTCATTCTGAAGAGACTATAACAAAATATGTGGTACCATGTTAAAAAATAAGAGAAGTTGCATAACGATTAAAAGGGTAGAACAAAATGGGTAATAATTGCACAAAAAGACCCCAAAATCCACCATTAACCGAAGATGCAAAATACATGCAGTCTCAGCGCGCTAACAATATTAAATA
This sequence comes from Protopterus annectens, assembly GCF_019279795.1. Taxonomy (NCBI): domain Eukaryota; kingdom Metazoa; phylum Chordata; order Ceratodontiformes; family Protopteridae; genus Protopterus; species Protopterus annectens. Next base: position 1,424,916,455 of record NC_056732.1, read on the forward strand.
CTATTCAAAATGGGTTAATAAGTATGAATTTGATGGAAAATTAGAAAAATCCTCACTTATCAAACTTGTCAAACAGCTCAAAACTGATTCCTAAGGTCGGGTAAAAAAGCAACGCAAATTAGGAATTCCTCAGGCATACAGGTGGATTGAGGAAGTAAACCATAGGGAACAAAAGAACAACAATTCAAAAACAATGTTTTTAGATAAGGAGGACAATAACTTAGTAATAGCATCAGCCCCTCCGTCTCTCTTACCAGAATATGAAGCAAGTGAACAGGTTAGTCCACCCCCATGATATCCTGTTGTCACTAAAATAGAGACATTATAAAAGTAAAATCATTTATTAGAGATCCCACTGGGACCAGGTCTCGAACATGGGCAGGTAACTCAAATGAAGGCATTGAGTTATATCAAATGGTTAAGAATTCACGATTTATGAGTGAAGAAGAAATATGTCCACTCACAGAAGTACCTAATCATTAGGCAGGACAAGATGGTCAGGACCCAGCTATTCTAGTGTATAGACCCTGGACTCCGGAAGATATCCAGAAAGCCACTGAGGGAATTCCCCATTCAAAAGTTAATTTTAGAAAGTTCTCAGAAGATTTACAAGGAATGAGGCTGAGTTATAACTTAAATGGAGAAGAGGTAGAAAAAGTAGTTAGACAAATTGTGGGGCCAGATTGGCACATGATTAGTGGAATCCCTGTGACGCTGCACAAAGACCCCTCTCACATAGCAGCGCAGAATTAGACAACAGAGTAAAAGGTCTTACAGACCATATCTCTGAGAAATGGAAGCCTAGGGCAGACTTGACTTGCATTAATCAATGCATCCAACAAGAAGGTGAAACTGTTGACCGATATTATGCCAGATTATTATAATGTTTTAATAACCACTGTGGAATGCAGGTTCCTGAAGATCAAACACAAGATTCCCCATATGAACAGCAGTTAAAGAATGCATTTTTAAAAGGCAATATTGCACCCATAAGCAGTTTTATTACAAAACACATGGTAGACCATCATACAAGCAGGTTACAGTCGTTACTTGAATATGCTAGGCATGCCGAAAGGTATTTTAATAGCAAAAAGAAAAAGAAAGCTCAAGTATTTTCTGTAGAAAATGGAGCAGAAGTTTATGTAGTACAGCCCAGGAAAAAGGGCAAAAAAAATACACAGGCAAACAAACAATCTGATCAACGATCAGAGGACTTTGAAGGGCAAAAGAAAAGGGGTGAATGTTTCAAATGCGGTAAAAAGGGACACTTGGCAAGGGATTGCAAGAAAAATAAGAAGGCAACCACGGAAGACAAGGAAGGTGAGGACTGACTATATGGCAGTCAGGAATCACTAGAAGGGGATAGCGGAGAAAGGACAAATGAAAATGTGATAGAGGGAGTAGAGGATGTGAGAGAAGAGATAGAGGAAGTGCAAGAAGTTAATGATAGTGAAGAAAATGAAATATTAGACCTAGCTTTATTGAGCCTGGAGCTCTATTTAGTAGACACAAAACCAGAAGTTACACTCTTGGTAGAAGGGAGGGAAGTCAAATTGTTGTGTGATGCAAAGCATCACGAACCCTGATACATCCCTCCAAACTGCCAGAAAATTCAGAGTCACCTGATTATATACTAGTAAAAGCAGCTAATGGACAGCTGTACTGGGAGCCTCTCTCCCGTGGCATCACAATAACTGATCCTGTTTCAGGATTGACCCAGAAAAGCAAAATTGTTCTTTCTGAAAAATGCCCAGTAAACCTCTTGGGCAGAGACCTTATGCAGCTATTTGGTATAGCAATAGTTCCGACCATGCAGGGTATGGAAGCACAGTGACAAATTGATACCTTTGCAGTGCAATCGGAGGGTGAAGTGTTTTATTGGTACAGTCAAGACTTGGTTACGACTGGTCCAGGGACTGTGACCGAAGAATTAATGAATATAGCCATCAGTAAGTTCCCCTCCCTTGACAATGACAAACAGCACCTGTTGCACTGTACTCTGTATTACTGTAACACACCAGGACCTGATAAAGAATATGAGCAAGAATTGTTTAAAAATCGTGCAAACAGATTGATATTACGTGATCTGTACTGGGACATGGAAGGGAACAGTGTGGCTAGCTGTTCATTGCCCCAGGAGTTCTTTGCACTCTATAAATCTAATCGATTACCACATGTTAGCTTAACTAAGGACAAAAACATAGAATGGGCAGACCTAGGAGAAAAAGTCACGAGATGGGAAAAACAGACAGAATTAGAACTGTCAGAAAAGGGAATACAAATACAGAAGCTGAACTGGATAACTCAGACCCACCCAGCCGTACACTTGCAGTCTAGCAAGAACAGCTGATTAGCACTCCTATTAAAGGAGGAAGAGAATGCCTTACAGAATATACCAGAAAGTCTCTGGTCAACAGGAAAGTCAGATGTAGGACTTATTCGTACAGTGGGATCAGTTACTATCACGCCAAAGTCAGCATTTAGACCACAGAAAAGACAGTATCCCCTAAGAAAAGATGCAGAGGTAGGAATCAAACCTATTATAGCAGCTTTACTTAGGGAAGGGGTGCTGGTGGAATCTCCCGATTCACAATGTAACACATCCTTATTTCCTGTTAAAAATGCAAATGGAGAATGGCGTATGGTCCAAGATTTACAAGCTGTAAATGACGCAGAAATACCAAGGGCACCTCCAGTGCCAGACCCACACACCCTGTTGAATGATTTAAAACCTCAACAGAAATATTTTTCTGTGGTAGATATCAGTAATGCGTTATTTTCGATACCGATACACCCTGACAGCCAGCATTGGTTTGCATTCACATTTCAGGGGAAAAGGTATACATATACACGACTACCACAGGGATATTGTGAAAGTCCAACAATATTCTCACAAGAAATGGCAAGCAACTTGGTGGGATTTACCCCACCAAGAGACAGTCAGATTTGACTTTATGTTGATGACATCCTGCTGGCGGCCCCCATCCAGCATGATTGCAAAGAAGATACCATAGTGCTATTACAATTTTTAGTTGCTGAAGGACATAAGGTAAACAAAAATAAACTGCAGCTTTGGAAAAAAACAAGTCAAATATCTAGGATATGTAATATCCAAGGAGGGTAGAACATTAGATGAGGACAGAAAAGTAGCAATTTTGCAAGCAACAAAACCCACTACCAAGAAGGAAATTATGTCCTTCCTAGGTACAACTAATTTTTGCCAGAGCTGGATTCCAAACTATGCCTTGGAATCTGCACTACTGACTGACCTGATATATAAAAAGTCTATGGCAGCACAGGACTTGTTACAATGGACACCAGAAGCAGAATCTGCTTTCTGCAAACTGAAACAGTTAATAGCGTCCTCATTAGTTCTGGGATTACCAAACTATCATAAACGTTTTTTCCAAACTGTAGATTGTAAGCAAGGTTATATGACATCAGTGTTAACACAACAGCACGGGGACAAGCAACGCCCCATTGCTTATTATTCATCACAACTAGCTCCAGTGGCACGGTCTTTACCTCACTGTGTACAAGCAATAGTTGCAGCTGCAATGGCAGTACAGGCTTTGGCCTCAGTAGTTTTATTCCACAGTCTCACATTGAGAGTGCCTCATGCAGTTGCAATTATTTTACTGCAAGAGAAGGTAGCATATCTTTCCCCTGCTAGGCATCTTTCCTGTATGACTATATTGTTGAGCCAACCTCATATGACAATTGAATGATGCATGACTTTGAACCCTTCTACCTTGCACCCAACCCCTACAGATTGCACACCACACTGCTGCCTGCAGGTAATTGAGCAAAAGACACTACCTAGAAAAGATCTCACGGATGTCCCCTTGGATGATGCCAAGGTGACATACTACGTGGATGGCTCATGCAAAAGGGGTCCTGCAGGACAGAACCTAATAGGATATGCAGTAGTCTCTGATACTGAGATTATAGAAGCAAAACCTTTACCACACAACTTATCTGCACAGGCAGCAGAATTGATTGCCTTGACACGGGCATGTACCTTAGCAAAGGGTAAAAGTGTAAACATTTTTACTGACAGCCAGTACGCTTTTTCTACTGTACATGTTTTTGCACAACAGTGGAAGAATCGAGGAATGATAAAATCTACTGGCAAACCTATCAATCATGCACAGTTTATTCTAGATCTTTTAGAATCTATTCAGTTACCTCAGAAAGTAGCTATTTGTAAATGCACAGCTCATACCAAGCAACAGGATAGGATTTCAAAAGGTAATGCGAGAGCTGATACAGCTGCAAAGCAGGCAGCTTCAGAAGTATTTCTATTGAATGAGGAACTACAACCCTCTGAGATTTTAGACTTAGAAATGTTAAAGACAATGCAGACACTCACTACACAAGCTGAAAGACAAAAATGGGTAAAACGAGGAGCAATTCTCGAAAAGGGGCTGTACATCTCTAAAGAAGGGAAACCGATACTACCATCTAATTTGTTTAGATATGCAGCCTTGTTGAGCCATGGGCAATGCAATGTCTCAACAGGGAGTATGGTACAGCTGGTGAACCGAGTGTTCACAATATATGGATTTACAAACTATTCTAAAATATTTTGTTTGATGTGCCACATTTGTAACAAACATCATGCACAAGGGGCGTTAAAGCCCAAGCAAGGGAGCTTCCCTACACCATCATATCCATTTCACACTATCTGTATGGATTTCATAGAATTGAACAAATGTGAAAATAAGAAGCATTGTCTTGTCATTGTAGATATGTTTTCCAGATGGGTGGAAGCTTTTCTGACCAAAAATCCAGATACAGCTACGGTGGCAAAAGTACTTGTCAAAGAAATCATCCCCAGATTCGGCATTCCGGAAAGGATCTACAGTGACAACGGTACACACTTTGTAAACCAAATCATACAACAGTTAAGTAAACATTTTGGTATTTCTTTAAAGAATCATTGTGCATACCATCTGCAATCTGCAAGGCTAGTTGAGAGGCATAATGGGATTTTAAAGAATAAACTAAGGAAATTAATAGCAGAAACAGAAAAGATCTGGGTGTACTGTCTGCCCCTGGCACTGTTGTGCATGAGAGCTGCTCTGAATGCAAAAGGATTGACTTATTTTGAAAAACTCTTTGGAAGAGCTTATTATACACCTCAGCGGAAACCTCTCATGCCTGCAGACCAGGAAGCCAACTGTACACTAGCAGAGTACATGAGAAATTTGTTGAATTCTAAACATTTGTTGCAGTCAAATTCTGTTTCAGATAAAGAACAAACTGAGACATCGGAAGTGGCAGTGGCCCCTGGGGAGTGGATCTGGGTGAAAACACTCAAAAAGAGAAACTGGACGACACCAAAGTGGGAAGGTCCATATCAGGTGCTCCTGTCGACACCTACTAGAGTCAAAATCATAGAGCGGACCTTGTGGATCCACCTAATGCACTGCAAACTGGTTAAGAACTTTGAACTGGACAAAAATCTTGTCACATGTCAAGAGCAAAAATGATAGAATCTAGAAAAATCCAAATAAAACTACTCGGAAGAGTTGGAGAAAACAGGAATGCAGAACAACCATTTCCTCAGAAGTATTGCATAATCATCCTGTTAACTGTACTAGTGACAATAATCTTTTTGTTGTGGCCATTCCTTTTCCCAGCTACACAAACTGAACTGAATAAACATGAAACATTGCTCATAGACTGGCACCCAAACTTTAATACTTACCAGGCCATCAAATATGTGTATGCTGAGACTTTCAATGTTTCAAATTGCTGAATTTGCACAGCTTTGCCGACAGCATACGGTGGGTTATTGTTAACTTCAGTCTGCCTAGGAGTCAACGAGACCTGAGAAAACTTGATTTATGATACATCAACTGTTACATCACAAGATAAAATAGCATTGCACTTGTCTGTTACACAAAAAGGGACTGTGTGTTTTTATAAAAATGATACTGTTCAGGTGGGTTGGAGCAATTGCAATGTGACACTAAAGCTAATAATGCAGGTTCTTATTGTAATACAAACTATGATTTATTTTTTGAATTGATGCACAAAACAATTGATGAAGTAAAACATGATTCTGTTCTTTATAAACAACTGTCTATAATTGATAGAAAACTGTTTCATGCAGGACAAGTGTATATTCATAGTAAAGTTACTACTAAAGTAGAGGATTGTTATTTTGTATGTGGTAGGAAAGCATACAAGTGGTTACCTGAGAATTGGTCCAGCAGTTGTTTTTTGGGCTACCTGGTTCCGGCCATACGACACACGGCAGTCTTACCTCAAGGAAAAATTCGGAATGTCCGAGAGGTCGTCAAGAAACCCATCAAGAATCCTGTAAATCCAGTGGGGCAAATCAATGCACGCTGGAAAAACCATCATTCTATAAGCGATAAACTGACACACATGGACTTGAGTGACAGTGTTATATCGTGGGCAGGTATATTACCAGCATATGGAGCAGTAAAATCGATCTGGGAGCTGAGAAACTGTCTAAACTTCTCAAAGTAATGAGCAATGCAACTTTTTCCACTCTAGAATTGGTGACTGATGAACTGAATGCCATGAGAACTGTAGTGCTTCAAAACCGCATGGCTCTCGACTTCACCCTAGCGGCGAAAGGACTGCTGTTCGTATACTCCTGACCATAAACATGAGATAGACAATCACCTTGAGGTAATTCAGCAAATGTCGGCCATGACTAAACCAGGACCAAATCCATTGACGGACTTTTTTCAGAGATTGTTTGGGGGGTGGGGCAGTATCCTAATGAACATTCTGATTGCCATCTGTGTAGGAATGATCCTACTGGGGGTATATGTTTGCTGCTGCATCCCCTGCATGAAAAGACTGATCAAAGACCTTATAGACATGTCAGTTTCAGAAACCTTATATCAAGGTGCTGAGTTTGAAGAACTGTTAAAAAATTGAAAATGCTTTCATAAGTTTAAACTGAATGACTCTCTTAACTGCAAATCCTGAGTAGGAAGAGGTTAGGGGAAGGAAAACTGTTTATGCTTATTTCTGAAAGTAGAATAAAAGTATTAAAAGGGAGGAAATGTTAGAAAAAGATGTATTAGTGTATGTATTAGTAATATGCTTGGTGCATTTAAGGTTTGAAAAGGGTTAACACATTTATTCTATTTCACACTGCATAAATCTGGACAAACTGCAGAAGCTTTCCAATCTTGTATTGTCATGAAATATGTGCAGTTATAATCTTTGCTTATGCTCTGGACATTTACAGGGAAGCAGATAATTTCTGCTTGTGTCAGGAAAATAATAAATAGATGTATCACTTGTATTAATGTTATGAGATTTAGACAAGGAGTTCCGCTTATGCTGTGAGAAAATACACAGCTGCAGAAGCTATTGATAATAAGAACAAAGACTGCTTGAAAATATATGAACTGCAATCAGCGTTTACTTGTGTCTAAGCTAGAAAAATACCTTGAAATGTAACACATGTATTAGAACTACACAATAGAAGCTTGCAGCGGGCTAAAGCCCCCAAGGTCAGGTTGTTTTTCTCAAATGTTTTTCATAAATCTAGTCATGTCAGCAGAAAATCTGAGTAACATCTGCTGTAGAACAATACAGAAAGTTGTGTTTAATTACGTCAACTATAAAAAGCAAAGTTTTGTAGAACAGTATAAGAAGAGCATACTTCCTGTTAGTAGTTAGGCAAAATCCTGTATGTGTATGTTTTTGTCTCCTTGCTGCAAGTAATAAAAGGTGCCATACCTGAACCTAACGTGAATTGGTCTTTAAGTTTTTTCCTTTGACAGTCTCCAAACCTTCCAACCTGGGCTGACCCTCTAATATACTTATTCCTAATCCTGTCCACCCTCGTCACATCCACTACAAATCTTAATATCTTTAACTCTGCCACATCCAGCTCTGACTCCTGCCTTTTTGTCAGTACCACTGTCTCCAATCCATATAACACAGCTGGTCTCACTACCCTCTTGTAGACCTTCCCTTTCACTCTCACTGGTCTATCACAAATCACTCCTGACACTCTTCTCCACCCACTCCATCCTGCCTGTTCTCTCTTCTTCACCTCTCTTCCACACTCACCATTACTCTGAACTGTTGATCCCAAGTATTTAAACTCATCCACCTTCACCATCTCTACTCCCTGCATCCTCACCATTCCTCTATCCTCCCTCTCATTCACACACATATATTCTGTCTTAGTCCTGCTGACTTTCATTCCTCTGCTCTCTAGAGCATATCTCCATCTCTCCAGGGTCTCCTCCACTTGTTCCCTACTCTCACTACAGATCACAATGTCATCTGCAAACATCATAGTCCACAGGGACTCCTGTCTGCTCTCGTCTGTCAACCTGTCCATCACCACTGCAAATAAGAAAGGGCTCAGAGCTGATCCTTGATGTAACCCCACTTCCTCCTTAAACGCATCCATCACTCCCACCGCAGACCTCACCACTGTCACACTACCCTTGTACATATCTTGCACCACTCTTACATACTTTTCTGACACTTCTGACTTCCTCATACAATACCAAAACTCCTATCTAGGCACCCTGTCATCTGCTTTCTCCAAGTCTACAAAAACACAATGCAACTCCTTCTGACATTCTCTGTATTTCTCCATCAACACTCTCAGAGCAAACATTGCATCTGTAGTGCTCTTTCCTGGCATGAAACCATACTGCTGTTCACTAATCATCATGCCCCTTCTTAACCTAGCTTCCACTACTCTTTCCCATAACTTCATGCTGTGATTGATCAATTTAATCTCTCTGTAGTTACTACAGCTCTGCATATCATCCTTATTCTTAAAAATTGGTACCAAAACACTTTTTCTGCATTTCTCAGGCATCCTCTCACTTTCCAAGGTTACATTAAACAATCTAGTTAAAAACTCTACTGCCATTTCACCTAAACACCTCCATGCTTCCACAGGTATGTCATCTGGACCAACAGCTTTTCCATTCTTCATCCTCTTCATAGCTGTCCTTACTTCCTGCTTGTTAATCTGTTGCACCTTCTGATTCACTATCACCACATCATCCAACCTTCTCTCTCATTCTCTTCATTCATCAGCCCATCAAAGTACTCTTTCCATCTGCTCAACACACTCTCCTCACTTGTGAGTACATTTCCCTCATTATCCTTTATCACCCTTACCTGCTACACATCTTTACTAGCTCAATCCCTCTATCTAGCCAATCAGTACAGCTCCTTTTCTCCCACCTTAGTGTCTAGCCTTTCATGCAACTCTTCATACGTCTTATCCTTAGCCTTCGCCACCTCTCTCTTTGCCATGCACCTCATCTCCTTATACTCCTGTCTACTTTCTTAATTTCTCTGACAATACCACTTCTTCACCAACTTCTTTCTCTGTATACTCTCCTGTACTTCCTCATTTCATCACCATGTCTCCTTGTCCTACTTCCTTTTTCCAGATGTCACACCAAGCACCTTTCTAGGCACCTCCCTTACTAGCTCTGCTGTAGTTACCCAGCTATTCGGTAACTCTTCACTGCCACCCAGTGCCTGTCTTAACTCTTCCCTGAACTCCACCTCATAATTACCCTTTTTCAATTTCTACCATTTGATCCTTGGTGCTGCCCTCATACTCCTCCTCATCTTCTTGATCACCAGTGTCATCCTACAAACCACCATCCTATGCTGCCTAACTACACGTTCCCCAGCCACCACTTTACAGTCTCCAATCTCCTTCAGACTGGCCCTTCTACATAAGATATAATCCCCCTGTGTGCATCTTCTTCCACTCTTGTATGTCACCCTATGCTCCTCCCTCTTGTTAAAATACGTATTTACCACAGCCATGTCCATCCTTTTTGCAAAATCCACTACCATCTGACCTTCTGCATTCCTTTGCTTAACACCATACCTGCCCATCACCTCCTCATCCCCTATGTTCCCTTACCCAACATGCCCATTGAAATATGCTCCAATAACCACTCTCTCACCCTTGGGTACAGTCATCACCACTTCATCCAACTCACTCCAAATTTTTTCTTTCTCATCCATTGCACACCCAACTTGTGGAGCATATGCACTAACAACATTCATCATTACACCATCAATTTCCAGCTTCATAAACATCACTCTATCTGACACTCTTTTCACCTTCAAAACACTCTTAGCATACTGTTCCTTCAGGATAACCCCTATGCCATTTCTTCTCCCAGCCACACCATAATAAAACAGTTTGAACCCATCTCCGAAAAACCTAGCCTTTCTCTCCTTCCATCTCATCTCTTGCACACACAATATACCAACCTTCCTTCTGTCCATCATATCAGCTTGCTCTCTCCCTATACCAGTCATATTGCCAACATTCAAAGTTCCAACCCTCACTACCACAATCCTAGCCTTTACGTACCTTCAGGCATGCCTTCCCCCTCTTCTCTTCCTTTGGCCAACAGTAGCCCAATTTCCGCCAGCACCCTGTTGGCCAACAGTACTGGCAGCAGTCATTGTTAACCCGGGCCTCGATGAATCCGGTGTGTATATCTGTACTGTTGTCCACATGTATGATTTGGCAAAATTTTATGCTGGATGCCCATCTTGATGCAACCCTCCCCATTTATTCGGGCTTGGGACCAGCACGAAGAAATGCACTGGCTTGTGCATCCCCAGTGGCTGGGTTCCAGAGGTGGTTGTCTCTAAATGTAGTTGTCTCTAAATGCCCTATATACTTGAATGGGATCTCCTCTTAGATAACTGTATAAGACACTGTACAAGTTCAGATATTTTAGTCTTTTATAATAACTTAAATTTTGACATCCATGGATGCCCTTGGTATATTTCCACTGTACTCCTTCCAGTTTACTCATGCTTGTTTACTTATAGGGTTTCCATTTTGTTACTCCATACTCAAGTTTGGGTCTAATGTAACTAGCAAACAATAACTTCATTATTTTTGATTTCCTAGACTTTATAAATCTTTTTATACAACCTATAGTTTTATAGCTATCATTAACCAATTGGTTGATATGATTAGAAAAACTCATAGCTGAATCTACCCATATACCCAGTTCTTTAAATGAGTCTACAGTTTCAATCACCGTGTGCTGTATTAAATATTCACCTTTCAATTTATGTCTCTCAAATCTCATATGCTCAGTCTTTGATGTATTTATCAGCATATTATTCTCCTGTGCCCAAATGGTCAATTTCATTAAGTTATTTTGTAGACATGCCTTATCTGTAACACATGTAATCAGTTTACCCAGTTTCAGGTTGTCTGCATATAGACTGTAGAACAGCTCAGATGAAAAAGTTAGGTCTGATCAATACAATTTAAACAAGTAAGAGCCTAGGACACAGCCATGTGGGGCACCCTGACTGTAACCAAGGATTTCATCTTTCCAGTTGCTGTATTATACTTGCCATGTCCTATTTGTAACCATGCAGCTATCCATCTTATCAAGAATACATCAATACCTAGTTGTACTAATTTATTCATCAGTGTTTTGTGTATGATCCTGTCAAATGCTGAAGTTAAATCTATATAAATTACATCACAGCACAATTTTTCAGTCATAGCTGTTATTATATTGTTATAGAACATCATGTTACAGGTGGTAATAGATCTGTTTTCAACATATGCATGCTGATATATGGTTTCAAGTCCCAACCTATCCAGTTCTGACAATAAGTTATCCAGTATTACCTTCTCCATTTTTTTCCACAACATGAAAGTAAGCTTAAGGGTCTATATGACTCTGGGTTTGTCCTACTCCCCTTTCCTTTAAAGACAGGTTTAATAAGCACATCTCGAATCTTGAGGAATCTCCCCACATTTATATGACATAGTGAGGCACAGTGGAGAGCTATGTATGGCTTGTAATTTTTTTTTCCTTACATGATTGTATCTAGCTGTAGATGGTTGATGATGCCAATGCTGTGGGTGGGCATGGCCATGATTATGACCAAGTCAGACATCAGGCTAGTGCATGACCACCAAAGCCAAAAATAGAACCACTGCTATAACATGGGAATGGAGGGCGTAAGGTCATTGTCCTACTGTACGTCTAGGCACATCTGGTACTAGCTTTCTACAACCACCTGCAAATGGGAAGTCCCCCTTTTTACTATTATTATACTGAAAGTGGATTTATCTCTACATTTTTTTAATTGCACTTACATCTATTATTGCTTAACTTCAGTTTTACATATCATAAGCTTGATCAGTTTTTCTTGTGTTTCTCTCTTTGTTGTGTTAATTGCTCATTATCACAGGTAAGCCTGTAACTGGCACGGTGGAACTCCTACCACCCAATGTTGGAGTATTGGTAGCCTCTGACGATGATGGTGGTGATAAAGCGGCACAGTCTGGGGATGTAGAAGGTCAGTCTGACACTGAGGTTGTGGCTTCAACATCTCCTGCTCAGATTTTGGATACAGTCCATGCATACCCATGACACAGAGTCATCAAAGATAGGGCAGTTTGAGGGTGACACAGTTGATCAGGATAGTGTGGCTATTCTAACTGCAGAGCTAGCAGAGTCTCCCTGTAGCCATCATGAGGGTGAAGTACCACACAGTGGTATTGGTGGAGGTCTTCAGATAAGGCCTGCTGTTCACACTCCCCCTGATTTTGGTGTTTCAGTAGGTGCTATGTAACATATGTGTAGAGCTGTCACAGAGACACAGTCATGTTCCACCAGGGCCTTGGAAGATATAGTCAGAGTACTGCATGATATGCATTCTGACGTGCTAGACTCCCTAAACCATGTGGATGACTCCTTGGACAAGATGAATGACACACTGGATCATGCAATGTCTTTAAATGAACATCTGCTGATGGAGAGTCAGCATCCACATGACGAGAAAGCTGCTGCATCACCAGGTATTACCAATGTTGTCATGTCAGATCTTGCTCCCATGGTTGCACTACTTCCACTGCTCCATCAGTGGTTGAGGTGACCATACTCAACATGGTAGGCCATGTGGTGATGCTCAAGGATGTAGCTGTGATGGCAGCTTATCCAGCAGACATTGTTCATGTTCAGGTGGCACGCTGATGTCTAGCCAGAATCATGGAATTAGTAGTGCAACTCCTGGCAGAGGTAGTCCTAATGGTCAGGGCTGGCAATGGTGAACTGACTACTCCACCATGCATGACTTGCAGCTGTCCGAGATGCCAGGATGTAGTGTGAATCCAAGTGCTTTGACTGTGTTCAATGCAGACCCACACATATTAGAAGCATCTTGGCCATGTCATCTCAGACACACATGTATATGAACAATACAACTCAATGTTATAAATGTGTTGCTCCTGGCCCTGGCAATGAATACTTGATGATCAGCTGGTTTCTCACTCACTCACACACTCTCACTTCTTTGGTCTCAGGCTTGGCCACCTGTAATTCTCTCCCCCACCCTGTGCAAGCAATAATGAGTGTGCCTTGTTCTTTGCATGTTTCTTTCTGACTTAGGATTGCTTATGTCTGACACAAAGAGTGGATAGTTAATGCTTGCTTGCTTGCATATATGCTTGTTTTAATGGAATGTATTGCAGAAGCTGTTTTGCTGTTCATTTTTCTTTCATTTGTAAATGATTTGTTATGTACTTCTTTATCCTCATTGTATTTGTATTGTATTCCTGGTAATGAAGTCCTATGACTTAACAATTACTATGTGGTCATAAACTTGTGCAAATTATACTAAACAGCCTTGGTAATTGTTGGGGTATCTACATTGGGCAACTGTAATGCATGATGCACACTATTGGGCAGAATCATTTCTGTATAGTGCATATATCAGTCATGAGTTAATGCTGACATTACTGTAGCGTTGAGCCATTTTTCTTCTTAGTGACATACAATAGTTGCATATGAGAGTACCCATTTCTATATCTCATTATTCTAGGATTAACACTTACCTTGGTTAATACTGCTGCCACATGATGCCTCTTTGGGGGTAGACTCTGTCTGATGTGCACACAACATAACTTCTACATGAGTAAGTAAAGAAGGAAGTCTGCGGGCATTAATTGTAATGTTTATATGTGCTTAGTCTCTAGATTTACACTTTTGTAGTGAGGGAGTGTGCTGTCATCTGCCTTTTATCCAGGGCCATGGCATGTTGTGCGCACCTTCATCTGCCAGGATCATCTCTGGGTGCTCATTCTATCTTAGACTTCTCTTCTCTATTTGCTTGACCTGCTGGCCTTGCCTGTGGTCCTGGAAACTGGTTCTTGTCCTTGTTGTCCTTGTTGTAGCTGTTTCCTAACAATGATATTGTAGAATATAGTACAGACTAAGAGTAGTTTTGCCATAGTGGCTGGGTCATACTACAGGGTACTATCTGATGTGTCTAGATACCATAACCTTGATTTGAGCAAGCCAAATACACATTCCATAGCATTCTTAGTTTGAGCATGGGCATTATTATACCCTTGTTCAGTGGAGCTGTTTGGGTTTCTCATAGGTGTCATGAGCAAAAGTTCCATTGCATAACTTAGATCCCCCACTAGATGCTCTTGTGGAAAGTTACCCCTAGCAAACCTCATGTACAGGTCACAGGTGTATCATAAGTGTGAATTGTGAAAAAAGCTAGGTTTACCAGCACACAAATTGTAAACGATCCCATGGGCATTACAGACCACCTGATAGTTGATTGAGTGATAGCCTTCTCTGTTGATGGACCTACCTCCTTCTCTGTTCATTGGGTGGGGATTTATTTCTATGTGTGTGTGTAGTCTGTGGCCCCCAGAATCTCAGGGAAGTCTGTCATGATAAAGAATTGTTGCATGGTTGCTGCTCTCTCCTCTAGGGTACATAGAAACCAGATATCGTCCATGGCATGTTGTAGCGTTGCATTCAGAAATGTATGTTATATTCTAGTGGCTGAGGCCTGTGACACCCCTAATATATACCTTGTGGGTCTCTGAAAAGTACCTATAGCTGGTATACTTAACTCTAGACATATTTTGGTTTCCACTGGGATGGATTATCCATGACAGAAGTTGCATATTTTCTCTTGGGTATCCCTGCTCACCGTATATCACTGTACAATTTCTGTGTCATGAAGTCCATGATAAGATAAATGTGATCTGAACACTCTTTTCCTTTTAGGCCAAGGTCTGACAACAGCAGCACTTTATATTAAAACCTTTTGCACATACAGATTAATAATAGCTGCAGCAACCACTGACATTTTATAAGTGTCTTTATGTATGTGTTCCAAAAGGTATTAGAATTGAAGCAAAAGGGATCATTGAGTGTGCATACACACTTTATATGTTTCTGAATAGCTCTACCATATTGGGTTGCTTAATTAGCATGTACTTAAGTTACTTATGCCTTTATTCGCACATTCTGCCACTTACCCTTGTTTTGAAGCAAGGTGCAGAACTGCTTAATGAAAACAACATAGCATGCTCACATGTGTGCAATGAGCATGAGTTCAATATTAAATGGACAAGTTCATGAATCCAGCCCATTGTCACAATCCACAAGATGCACATGAGAAAAGCCAAAAACAGAGTGCAGGAATTCCTGTCTTGCTCATCCTTAACACTGCAGGCATGCCAGCATCTGATGAACATGTGACACCATGGTGATACTGGCTGTGCCATATTATAACAAGTGTCATTATTCAGTGATATATAGCCCCATACAAGCTAAATTTGGAAATCTGCATCATGAGGTACAGCCTACAAGCATGACCACAGTATGTGTTTTTGTCCCTAAATCTGTATCTGATAATGTAAAATAGCCAAATAGAAACACACCATAGTGACAGCATTACATTACTGGACCGCATAGAAAATCCTTATGGCCAAGAGTACCCTCGCAGATGGGGTAGAATGTATTGAATATTCTCCCATGCAATCTCATGAAAGGAGACACATATGGCCTGTGCCATTTTCTGGTGGAAATTGCCCATCCATCCCACATCTGTGACTGGAACACATTGGTGACATCATCACAATTCTGGTCTCTCAGGTCATCTGGCTGGCATGACAGAGAACGTCTTTGTTGTTTGTCTGCTAGAACAACTGTAAGAGCTGGTACTGGTCCCTCATTAGCTCATTTTTCTCATTTCCACATGGTTCTCAGAGTCAGACTCTACAGGAAGTGGTCAAGCACATCTTCATCAAAGGAAGGGTGGACTGGCATGAGTCCCACAGTCTGTAGTAGGACAATATCTATACATCTTTACATATTCCTAAAAGAGCCTTAACAGTAAAAAGAAATACAGCAATATGTACAACAATATATATATATATATATATATATATATATATATATATATATATATATATATATATATATCAACCGTATATCCTGTACAGCATCCAAGTGTTACGTATGTGATATATTAATAACATAATTAATCCATCAGTTACCTTTCTGTGCAGACGTGCAACAGAACAAACCCCAACATATTACAAACCTACTTGTTATGTTAGCCACAAGTTTGTGGGGAACACATTTGTAATACATCCATGTCATATGTAATGAGTTCACATAATGGAATTAATATGCCAAACAACATAACCATAGCCTTATGTACAAACATACATCATGTAAGTCATGTGCCAGTGTAGTATCTGCCCCTGGCAAAAGTGATGAAAGAAATCATGCTAGTAATAATGGAAATGTAACAGAACAGAGGTATGTGACATCCACTTACATGTCAGAGAAGATTTAAATGGTCTGTAAAGGAGGAGACACACACCTTAGTCTATCAGTTTGTAATTCATATTGCAGGGATTCTCATAGCCCAAGGGGTAACTACTGATGTACCAAATTTATTTGCATGTCAAGCAGTATTTAAGCATAAATGAACAATGGCAGCCACACCTTATAATGAGTAAAATTACATGACATGGAAAATAATGTAAGAGAAAAATAGTATATGTACAATTGACAGCATCAACTTACCCTGTACATGACTGGTGTAATGACTGTGTAACAAATATAATCATGTAAGGACATAATGCAAATGTAAAGGTAACATTACTAGACAGTAAGACCTATGTAAAATGAAGAAGAAAACCAAGAAATGTTTAGTCATCACATGCTGAATTGAGGTTTTTATGAAACAATGACATCATCACAATACATTTTAATAATCTTAAAAGACTCACATCAATGATTGAGTGTGCCTAGTAAAATATTAATCCTCAGCATACAGATTCACCATTTACAATAAAGCTTACGAAAGATCAAATTGATATCTTTTGTTAAAAGTGCATGTTTGGCAGTAGCAGCACACTGTATGTCTGCTCAGCACACATACACTGCAGTACTGCACGTGTACAGCATAACAATAACATGTCACTCTGTGCAGGTTGTGAGCAGCATGACAGATATTGTTTTCAACAACAACAGCAATGCATCAACACACAAATACACAAGCACACACGCACATACACTAAAATGTCACTGCAACAGTAACATGCAACGATAGAACCGTAATATGCGAAATGCCTAATACTTATGAGATAACATGCTACAAATATGTGATATTATGAAAATCATCTTATATACATATGTAGGTCTATTGTTGAAAATCCTATACGATGATCTGCACAGTGGATTCTAGGCAATATATGACATCACAACATACTCACATCCAAAATGCAATTGAATATATGAGTGACATCTGTACATTATACCATGTCAAACAACACCATGGTCTTGCATAAGTCATGCTGTATGTGCATAACAGATATATAAACATGTTATCAATTCATAAATGTTTCAGTGAACCAAGGAATATCACAGTGATATTTGTAGAAGCAATACTGATAAGCAGATGTTCATATTTGTCCTAAGTTCAGCCTGTCTGTGTCTACAGTTAGTTCATTCACATCACAACAATACTCTATTGAAAATTTAACTAAATGCAGAATAAAGTGTACTATAGTTCACTAACCAATCACAATGATGACTGCCATATGGCACAGTAAAGAGCAGACAGTGTTTTAACAGAGTTGGGCACCTAAACATTGGTGGAAAGAGAGTGGACCTCAATCGATACACAACAGTGCCAACTATCAACATCATTGATACTGTAAGATAGTAGACACTCAATCAATACGTGAACAGGAAAGGCTTACACACCGTGACTTACACGGAGAATCACTACCATATATGCAAATTGCTCACTGTATGCTGCTAGTACAACAAAAGCAGTAAAAGATGTTTTATATACTATCTACAGCAAGCACAAATTCAGCAAAGACACATAACTTACATATAAAATATTGCCCTTGGAAACTCTGCACAAGTTGAACACAGCTGAGTATCATTTTATTGTGTCAGCAATCATCCTCTAACCTCAAAATAACCCATTTACACTGGAATGATTTGTATACATGCAGCTTACACAAAAATATTTTGCTTAGCAAAAAGGCATGCACAATACATGAACACTTGGTGGGTAGATCTTATGTATGCATTATGGGTCTCTTGCCATCTAATTTGCATGCATGGATGCCATCTGAATAACATTCTCATACTGGAGACGGATATATGCTAATAAGCCTACAGGAGAAAAATAAGGCTGAAGATAACACATGCCCATCACCCTTCACTGCTCCTCCAGCCTGTGTATATGCACAGTGCATAGTGCATGACACTTCACTGCTCCTCCAGTCAGTGCACGAGGTCGGTGCATACTGCATGACACTTCACTGCTCCTCCAGCCAGTGCTCAAGCTCAGTGCATAGTGCATGATGCTTCATTGCTCCTCCAGCTGGTGCACATGGTCAGTGCATAGTGCATAATTATAAGCATGTTCCACAGCATCTGTATTAATTTCCAACAGTGGTTCTGTGTTGTGATGTTAAACAGCATTTAACATTATGTTAAGCCAGTTCAGAATGTAGTCTTAATGAGGTAATCACATTATCAAGTAGTGTTATGTAAGCCTTGTTAACAGCTTGCATAGAGAAACATTTATTTCGTAGTACAACTGTATCACACAAACACACTATTAAAACTGATTAAAAGCTTGTAGATGCTGAATTCAAACCTACAGCATTCATATCTGTTCCCAACAAAGTATAGAATCGTTACATGCCTAGCCACTTGTTTTCTGCTATGAAAAAAGAAGTTAATGGAATTCAAATATCTGTGATTTATGACTATGCACTTGAAACATGACACGCCAGGTGTGCCTGTCTACGCATGCTTAATGATATGTAAGTTGGCTTTTGGATAAAATGTGAGACAGGTTCAGTGTAACATCTAAAGGATGATGTGATCATTATTGTGCACATTTTAGACTAATACTAAACACGGTTAGTGCAATATGCACATTAAGATTAGGAACATGAGCTTTATGATGTAAAATTTTTGCATATGTCCCCTAGTAATAAATGGAATTTTTATGTAGTGTGACATAGCATACAGCACATAAAGAACAAAATGCTGCATAAGTCCATAATTATCTACACACATAAAAGTGTTAGTGCTACTGTAGATGTAAACTGTTTATAAAATAGGATGTCTTGACATATGTTCAAAGATATTACATATATTAAATATAAACTTATCAAATGTATGTCGGTCCGTGCATATATCTGTGAATGTATATATTCATACAGAATTATATACATATGTCAAACTAATGATAGCTCTACATGTATCTTTTCCTATATGTATATACATATGCATACAAGGGTGAAAACTGAGACAAAGGGGGAGGTACGTGAATATGTAGATTCCCAGCATGTAATACAGCTACATGGCATATGCTGACCTGTGTTATGTGTCAGATGTTAGTCTCAATCAACATTAGACCATCAATATTATTCACATTATCCTTCAAATTACAGATATAGGCAAAAACATTGATATCTGCAAAATAATGAAATAAGGTAATCAAACACAGGAAATGAACTTGCATAAGTTATACATTAGGAAACATTAAAAGAATTGCATATCTGATAGGGGATTTTAACTCAGAAATGTGAGAAGTTGGACTGTGGTATTATGTTATTGAACATGCTAACCCTTCAGCTATGTTGCAGTCAAGAGTGTACATCTCCAGATTTGTTGTAAATAAAGTACGATTACAACACACACTCAAATGGAATGCATCATCCACTGTAATGTTTACATATATTTCTAGACTGGGTAAATGTTAATGTATGTGACTATTAATCAGGTAATATATAATGCTGGGCATACACGTTTTGTGTTCAATACAAGTTGCAATGGAATCATGAGAATATCCATGGTAATGATATAAATGGTATGGAACTATCTAGAAATACTAAGGATAACAAAGACATGCTCAGTCATACAACACAGCCATTACTTTACATAGGTCACATATAACAAAGATGTCTCGGTGTTTTAAAAAAGTATTAGAACTGCCATGATAGGAAATAAAAAAATTACTGTGGGATTCAAAGCTAAAAAAAAAAAAGCAGGTAGGAGTGCAGTCACTTACATCAGCCAAAAGTGCTAGACGATCATCTATGCCACACTATACGGATTACATCCCACATTTGATGCACATCCAGTCTGATTACAGCACTCAGTCATATCATATGCATGATGACTTGCATCGATGTTACATTTTTTCCGTCTAGAAATATTGTATATGGACACTTATTACTAAACATCTAAGACAAAGCTTACATATTTAATTGTAAAGATATATTTAATCTTTCTATAATAATTTCAAAGGAATTACATATCTGTCAGTGTTAAGAAAGTACTTTGTATGGTTCATTCTTAAAGAATTGTGGATAACAACAAAATGCATAGTCATCCATAGCCTAAGCACTGTAGGTGGCTGCACAGCATAACAATATGGTATTTGTATCACAGTCTGTTGAAAGCCTTGTTATGGTGGTGCTAGAGTACTGCCATAGTACAAACTGAGTGTTATGTGCTCTGAGCTTAATGCACAGATTACCTCAAGTGGGTAGAGGCAGACTCCTACTCAGTAGACTCACACATGGCCCTCACACATCAGAGCCTGTGCTGCAATGTGCACAGACATCTCTTGTTGGTTAACCCACTCAGAACCCAGCAGTCTCATCACTATACATCACACTATTGCTCCTACTGACATTATGTCCTAAAATCCTAGTGTCATCACAAACAGTGATGCAGCAATGTGGGCTGAGTATTTTTGGACATAGCAGGGGCAGCATGGACCACAATGTACACCATCTGCATGGGTGCCCTGGACTGCATTAGAGTAACGCTGACAGCTGATTTAATGTGCAGGTCCTCTTGTGTTAATTAATCTAACCCGGTGGCAATGATAAAAGTTATGCTGACCACTGCTTATTATATTTCTAAGTGCTTACTCAAGTGGCTGATGCCACAGACCTTTTCTGATCATTTATCTGACTTAAGTGACTGTCTTCATGTTGTGTTATGTTATATGTATTTGTCACTGTGTCTATATTAGAACACCGAATGTTCAAAATTTCGAGTGTTCTAATATCGACCCATTTTCAGTGAATGCTGAAAATATCAAAGAAACAGAAAACCAAATTTTTTCCTAGGGAAAGAATTTGGTTGTCCGTTTCTGTTGCTTCAGTATTTTCAGTGCTATGGTGAAAAGTTACGGGTCAGGTTCAGGTAAGTGTGCAATTGGACGTGAGGGTTAGGGTGGGGTAGGTGAGTTAGGGTTAGGGCGCAGATCAGGTAAGTGTACGATTGTGTGGACGTGAGGGTTAGGGTGGGGTAGGTGAGTTAGGGTTAGGGCACAGGTGAGGTGACTGTGCGATAGTGACGGACCTTAGGGTTAGGGTTTGGGTTAAGGTAAGTGGATAGTTAGTGGTGTATGCATAGTTTAGTGTAGGGTTAGGTGTAAGAATTTAGGTGTATGTGTGTATATTGCTGCTTGTTTGGTGTGCTTGTGTTGTGTGCATGTGTCTTGGAACAGCAACATTTTTCCCCTAGGAAAAAAATTTGGTTTTCTGAATGTTCGATGTTTTCAATTTTTCATTCATAGGGTTTGATATTAGAACACTTGCCATTTTGAATGTTCGGTTTTCTAATATAGACCCTTTGTCACTTTATATGTTAGTTCAGAAAATGACAACTGCACTGCTCTGTGTGGCATTCACCCTGTTTCCATGTTTGCATTTCTTGATAGTTGAAATATAGTGAGCATGTCTCATGATCATTAACATGTTGCATTATTATTCCAGCATTAATTGATACATTACACATTCCACTGCTGTTTGCCATACATGCATGCATGAGTATGCCTCACTATGCATACCATATTATGTGTGGCTT
Organism: Protopterus annectens; assembly: GCF_019279795.1. Lineage (NCBI taxonomy): Eukaryota > Metazoa > Chordata > Ceratodontiformes > Protopteridae > Protopterus > Protopterus annectens. The sequence continues at coordinate 1,424,938,684 of NC_056732.1, forward strand.
TTAATGTGGTACTGCAGATGCCTCACCGTCAGCACTCCATACACCTATGTTTATATGTTTCTTTTTGTTATCCTCTTGCTGACATGTACTCCTCTTTTGTACCTTCCCATAGATACCTGATTACACACACACACACACACACACACACACACACACACACACACACACACACACGCACACCTATGTTGCTGTAAAACCAAACAATGATGCATGTTCCATGGTTGATGTGCACTTCCTATCATTGATGCTTTGCATGCTTGAACATATTCTTTCATCTAAATGACTCATATTGCAGCAATCATCTGTGTGTTGTAATGTTGTCTTATTTATGGCATTCCACATCAGGTATGTAACATTAAAATTGTATATAACATAGGTATGTGTCATTTTAATAGATGCTTGGCATGCTGTTAGTACTTGTACTGCTGTAGGCTGCATATTGTGTTGTACAACACTGTTACACATCACTATGCTATGTATGATGCATCAGTGTTTTTGTACCACCCCTGCAATTAGATTATGTTGGTGCTGATACATTCCCATGCACTGCGTGAGCTTAGATTTATTCTGGAGCTGGCTGTTGCACAGCTAATTCAAAAGTTACTTTTCTGTATGATGATATCCTACCTGGACAAGAGCACCTGTTGCTGTGCACACCTCATGCTTGCCACATATGCCAATGCAGTCCTTTTTGGTGCTGTACATTGTAGAGAGTATACAAGTGGTGACTTTTCCTCTGTAGATATTCAGATGTGTTCCTTGCTATGCTATGTGTATGTGGATAAGGTATTACAGGTGAATCATATGCTTATGTTATACGTGATATTCAATGTGGATAACTAATGAGCTGTTTTCATAACTTGTGCTCTCTGCTGCTGTTATGGTGCAATTATCTGTGTACTTCTGTATGTGAAGCCTGCCATGACTCAAAGGTATGAGTCAGATGCTGCTGTGTTGCCTGAAGCAGAACATATGGGTGCAGCCTCCATCAGCTATGCCTATTTCTTCTCCTTCCTGTGTCCTCCTGATCATCCTGTAACAGATCTGAAAGCTCTATATCAGACATCTGAGTATCTTGGGATAGGACACCCACACCCATGGCTGGCAGGTCACCAGTTTTGATGTGATCATGTGTGCAGCATGGCACACATGGTGACCATTTGTGATGACTTTCTTTTTTGTGTTTTGGAGTGCATCCACAGATTTGTAAAGACATCTGAATTTTGCTTTCAGCATGCCAAATACATTCTAAGTGATATTACATGATGTGTGTGTTATGTTATGTACATCCTCAGCAGGCATTGATGGGGCTCTGTATAGCATCATAAGCCAAGGGTCCAGTGGATAATTGCAGTCACCTGTTTTGGGGGGATGAAAACAAACACTTATTCCTCATTCTTAGTGTTCACATGTAGAGATATTTCTTGCAATATAGGAATGGTCATGTACTTATCTAGAAGGAACCCCTCCAGTACTTGTCTGTGTTGTAAAGTAGCCTTCAGAGCACTTTCTCACCAAACTGCTACATCTTGCACATTACAAAGCTGTGCTGTTATGATGTTGATAATGAGGCTGTCTGTGGAGCACACAACTTGACAATTGAGCAATAGACACCCAATTTTATTGATGTACTGTACAGCATCAGGCACTGCTGGGGTTTTGATTGGGGTGTGACTGCCAACAATTGCACCAAGGACATGTGGGAAGTTGGCAATAGCATAGAACTGTTGCAGAACAGTTTTGTCTTCTATGGTTGTTGTTGGGAAGTGCATGTGTGCATCTACTTTTGTACACATTACTGCCAGGAACTGTCCTAGAGTGCAACTGGCAGCTGTCTGGGACACTCCAACAGCATCACCAATATACCACTGAAATGTCCCAAAGATCAGTATACCAAGATTCCGACACACCTGGTGAATCTGGCCATATTGGGGCAATGCAGCAACTGCCTCATGTACACAGACATCCCTCTCCTCCTACTACCCAACACTACAACCTGTGAGAGATGCACTTACACAGCCAAACTGGAAGCAAAGCTCTCTCCACCCAAGATTGTGCTAGACAATCAAGAGGAGAAGGTTAACACCTGCACTACACCTCAAGCAACACATTGCTCTTCAAAACCCACACCATCAACACTCACACATAGCAACACTAACCCATATATGCAGAGGCCTTTAACATTAACCTGCCCAAGCAACAAGGACCTCCGAAGCTGAAACTCAAACAAAAAACAGTCACAACCAAAGTGACACATAGCTCAAAACACCAGTGTGCCAACCAATGACAGCCCCTAAGGCAAGACAATGTACCCAACACTTTAGTCATAGGTGACTCTATAGTCAGGCATACTGATGTTCCACTCACCAGACTGTACAAGGTGAAAATTACAGTCAGCTGCCTGTCGGGTGCAAGAATCCACCCCATAATGCTCACACTCAAGTCACTCCACAAAAAGTACAAATACAGTACATTGGAGCCTGTTTCTGCTCTTCAATAAAGCGGCTTGGTGGAGTTCGTACATTTTGTGTTTGTTTTATTTCTGTTTTTACCCTGTTGGGTGAGGTGTGTTTTACAAGTACAAATACGACTCTGTCATTGTCCATGTTGGAGTGAATGACTTGAGACGTACCTCCCTGGACTACAAGAAAAGAGACATGGAAGAGCTCTCAGATCATGTGGCCAAGGCAAGTATGACCCTAGCCCTGAGTAGCATCCTGCCTTCACCCAGAATGATACCACAGTATAAGGACAAAATGATTGACTTCAACAATTGGCTATACTTCTGGTGTCATTCAAAGGGGATCCAGTATCTGTCTGTCTGGGATGACATGATCAACAAACCACGATGCTTTGCCAGAGATGGTCTGCACCTATCACCCCTGAGATTCAGGTTACTGGCTAAAGCTCTCACCACCCCTATAGTGCCTTTTTTAGGCAAGTTCAAAGGATAAAACCACCACCATAACAGATACAAGCATGCAAAATCTGAAGGTAATACTACTCAATGCTAGAAGTCTAAACCTCAAAATGCACTCTCTCGAGGCACTCCTAAAAATGGAGAACATCGATATCTGTGCAGTAACTGAGACCTGGTTCAAGGCTCCATAGAGCACCCCGGCAATACCAGGCTACAACTCTTACCGCACTTCTCGGCCACCAAACCAAGACTGAAACACTAAAGGTGGAGGAGTGTCCATATTCACCAAGGATATTCACACCTCCAGGCTAGTTGCCCAACACAATGCATCTGAAATTCTCCAGGTGCAACTAACACTAAGTAAGACTGAAATCCAAATTGTAGCTTGCTACAGATCCCCCACTATGCCCCAAGATTTTCACTATACCTTTCTAAACATACTGGACAATATTAAGATACAACCAAACACCCTAATACTGGGTGATTTCAAGTACCCTGCCATTAACTGGGAAAACTACTTGGGTACTAACACCTTTTCCCAATGGTTCTTGGAATTCATAAATTTCAACACCCTGGATCAACTAATCCATTGTCCCACCAGGGGCTCCAATATCCTAGACCTGGTCATTACCAACATGGGAGATAGATGCTCCACACCAGTGGTCACTCCCTCATTGGTTAGGTCTGACCATAAGCAAATCACCCTTGACATCCACATCCCGCCCCCACCACTCAGTAAGGAAACCTCCATAAAAAACTTCTCCAAAGCGAACTTCATGCTACTCAAGTCAGAAGCGACAAACGTCATGACACCCATGCAGATGGGAGCTGAAAGTTCGGCTGCTGAATCCTACACTAAGGTACTGTATGAGCACATCCACTCATGCATGAATCGTGCCATCCCAAATAGAACCAAGATGCTCTCCTTCAAAAATAGGAAACCAATCTGTTGGTCCCCTGCCATAAATAAACTATACAACAGAAGAAAGAAACAGTTGCAGAAAAGAGGAAAATCCCAGGATGCAAAAAACTCCCTTACAAGCCTCAGTAAGAAGCTGAGATTCCTCATGAAATCCTCCAAAGCTAGTTATGAAAATATAATTGCCAAAAATTCCAAAGACAACCACAAGGCATTCTATAGTTATGTCAAGAATCTAAATGTCAATGCTCAGATATGCTGTGAGCTGCAACAGAATGGCATTAAATATACTGATCCCAAGGATATTGCCAATATCCTGGTAGATCGATTTAGTGCAAACTTCACCCCTCTTTCACCCCCCTAAAGGGCCCATTTCAATACCAAAAGATTGCCAAATTCTGGTAATCACGGTCACACAGGTAGAAACCGCACTCTCCAAAGCTAAGAATACAGCATCCATGGGATGAGATGACATCCTGGGCTGTGCACTACATGAACTACAAAATGAACTGGCACCTCACCTAAGTGTCATGTTTAATCATAGCCTCACCTCAGGCTTCGTGCCAACTGACTGGTGCACAGCTACAGTTATCCCACTCCGCAAGAGGGGATCCACCTTGGATCCTGGGAACTACCATCCCATCAGTCTGATGAGCCTGATCTGCAAAGGCATAGAACGCATTATCATGGAACTTATAAACAAAGACATTGGCAACCTTCAAACACTGGACCCCATCTAGTTTGGGTTCGTGAAGGGCCGATCTTGTCTCCTGAACCTGATTGACTTCTTCGAATCCATCTTAAGAGCTGTGTACGAGGGTAAGGCGGTCCACACAGCCTGTATGGACCTTGCCAAGGCTCTTTGACACCATCCCCAACTCTGGAATCATAGATAAACTTACTAAGCTGGGTATAAATCCCTACATCACTCGATGGGTTGCCAACTGGCTTACTGACAGAACCCATACTGTAAAAGTAGCTGACTCCAAATCCAGTTCCAGACAAGTGACAAGTGGAGTAACTCAGGGTACAGTCCTGGGACTGCTCTTGCTTGGCATCTACTTCAATGAAGTATAGGCCAACACTAAGGGACTCTGGCTATCAAAGTTCACAGATGACTGCCAAACTGGGAGCCATTATTGAAAACCCAAATAATGTGGATATTTTACAAAAGGGTCTCACAGAAACACATGGTTGGTGCCAGAGCCATGGGCTCAAGCTTAATGCCAAGAAATGTATAGTTATCCCCTTTGGGAAAATACATGTACCCATGAATTACCACATAGGTGGCAATACACTAAACACTGAAAGTGTGATGAGAGACTTAGGGACACAGGTGGACAGTGGTCTCACCTTCGATAACCACATCACCACAACAGTGAGGAAATCCTTCTATGTGGCACACCTCATCACTAAGGGCTTTTCATCCAGAAAAAAAGGAGGTCATTGTCCCACTGTACTCATCCCTCATTAGACCCATTATAGAGTACAACTCTGGTATGTACCTCAGAAGACATCTGCAACAGCTGGAAAAGCTGCAGAAATACCTCACTAATAGAAGCACAGGCCTTAAGCAGATGCCCTATACTGACCATCTGAAAAAACTCCAGTTATACTCTGTGGCATATCGTCTACTCAGAGGCGATCTCTGCTTAACATACAAGGCCATATCAAACCCTGAGCTGTTGGACATGCTTCACTTAAAGAAATCCCAATCCCTCAGAGCCACACACTCCAGGAATCTAAACCTTGTCATAACAATGAACAAAACATGCTAGAGGGATAGGTTCCTGACCCAGAGACTCCCCATAGTCTGGAATAGACTGCCCATACATGTCAAGCAGAGTGCCTCCTTGGCGCTCTTCAAAAGGAACCTTGACGATTGGATGGGAGGTAGGAAATTCAACCCGGGGTTCACGTCAGTTGCCCTGCTAGACAGATGTCCAGGGAAATAAATATTGCGGGAAGAAATATCTAGTAAATTGTTATGGCTAGGCTTGTATAGGCCCTAAGGCCGATAGCCTAGTACCAATCTCTGAACCTATGAACTTTTATTTCTATTGGTGATGAATAACCCCACAGACTGTATGCATACATGTGTGCTGCACATTTCCTGCACACTGTCTGCAGCAACTCTCTATCTAATCTGAATCTATTGATTATTTCCTGTTCAGAGAGCTGGCTTAGCTATAGCCTGGCTTGGTGCCTTGCTGGCTGCCTCCTGGGATACATTTGCAGATTGTCATCTATTATGGCTTATAGTACCCCATATTTTGTGGAATCCACATGATTACATAAGAAACTGCAGAAAATGGTAGTGTTAAGGGTAAGCACACATGGCCTCCACTGTGTACTTATGCAAAATTGTTGGCATATTAGTCTGTCACATTTTATTTGCGTCAGGCATGCACATTGTGTTTTGGAATCTGGAGGACATGCTCGGAGTCCGCAATTCTCATATGCTGAACAAATTATTACTTGCCATCCATTATATCATCTCAGCCACCACTGATGTGCCGATGTCTTCCTTTGGCATGCTACATTGTCCACAACTTTCTTTTGTACTCCAGCCTATAGTGTTTCCTTCTGGACTAAACTTTGAGACTTGCCAAAGATGGAAACTGTATCTCAATAATATAAAGAATTCTGTTTCAGCATGTACAACAAGAGGAACCATAAGGGGAATTACAACACCAGGAATAAGAAATGTGCAGTAAATTCCTTATTTAGTACATGAATCACATTGATTACATCCTAAAACCAGAAAAAAATGTGTATTCCTCTCTGACTTCAACAGATGTGCATAACAAGTTTTACTATGCACAGCTTAGAACTTCCTTGTAGCAATCTTGCACTAGAAAATACACAGCAGCTGCCACAGAACAGTGGTGAGAGCATTTTTTTTAAAACTGTACACCAATGCTCACTGACACACACACACACACACACACACACACACACACACACACACACACACACACACACACACACACACACACAAACAGACTTAAGTGCTTTAAGCATTTTGCAGCTGTTTGTTCATAAAAGGGCACTTAATATTGAGCACTGCTTGTGTGCCAGTGTTGTGTTCTGTGCCCTTCAAACATATGAAATTAATTTTTGTAATCCTACACTTTTTGTAACAAATACTGCATTGGTAAAACAGTGAATTGGGATCAAGTCTCTAATAATAATTAAGTAGTTATGTGTTCTTGACATGGATGTCAAGTTTCAGCTCTTAACTTGGCTTGCCTCAAATGCATACCATTTAATTTATGAATGGAGGCCCACACATAGTCCTCTGTTTTATAGGAAGTTAGAAGTTTATGACATCTGATGAGAAGCTCAGTCATGGCTAGGAATATATCATTATTATGGCTTTTTGCCACTATCATTTCTGCATATATGGTGGCCCTTATTGGTCCTGTTTCCGAGGACATTAGTCGAGTAATTGACTGCACTTGATTACCATACCTCATTTGCTTATTGCCTCTTTGTTAACTCAATAACTGTGATGATCCTGAGACAATTTTCTGACCCATCCCAGACCAAGAGGACTCACTAATGTTTGGTTCTGTCTTCAAAGCCTTCAAAGAGCACCTGTTTCTAAATTTAAAAGCTATAACAGTCATAGCAAGGTGTGTATTCATGTGCATGTGTGGATGGGTTCTGATATAATTTCATGGAGTGTGGCTGATATACCTTGAAAATATTTCTACTGGTTTGCATTTGGGAATTGTAGTACTCTTGAACAGGTGAGAGGATAGTTTTGTCCCATTTCTTAGAAGTAGCAAGTTGCTCAGGCTAATGATCCCTTTGTCTTCCCACTAATGCTTGCCATATCTACTGTATATAATGTTCAAATTGTTCCATGAAGAAGTAAACCCGCCCACCAATGAATGGATAAGTAAATTGATAAGAGTGATATGAATAGCTTGCATGCAGGTTTTCACAACAGTGAGTTTAAATGGGATAATTTAAATAGTTTTAATGAGCTGACATTTTATTTTGTTGCGAACTAAATGTCCTCAGACTCAGAATGGATGTAAGATGTGTGCACAATACATTCAAAACATTCATGTAATAAGTGATTGTTCTATATAAAATGAATAGCTGCTCTACCACTGGATAAGTGCCAATTGAATGACTTTATAATTTACTGAGCACAGCTTATCAGAAACAACTTCTTTACCACTGATTTCCACAAGAAATCCTAGTTTTTAATTGTGCATTGGCACCAGATCCTTTCTTTTAGGAGATCTCTCCTGTTTTTGTATTTGTGCAGCTGTAGAGATCATGTATAGGTATGGTGATGGACTGAAGCCTGATCCCTGAAAAGAAATTACATTTAGGTTTTTCATTATTCAATGATTCAATATACAAACACAGGGCTTATAGGTGCCATTTAACAGTCTGCCTTATTGTTGATCCTGATGCAAAATATAATATTCTTAAGCAATTGATCAAAAGCATCATAAAATGTACATAAATCAGCAATATGTGTTGTAAGTATGGATATGTAGTTCCATAGCCTCCATGCTCTATGCTGCAAGAAAGAGTTTTTCAGCATACAGCTGTTAGTGGATATACCAACCACAAAACTGTTGTTCCTTGGGTTGGCACTACAAATTACAAACCCAGACCTAGTACTTCTGCCTCAACTTTGCCATATAGGCATTTGTGGACTAAAATTAAATCACCTTTAAGTAATTTGTAATTTATTGAAAAGAGGAAAAGATGTTTGAGTCTTTCACAGTAGCATAAATGGTGAAACCCCCCTTACCTGTCTTGTGATGGTCTTCTGAATGTGCTCAAGTTTGTTCAAATGAGACAAACTCAATGTCCAGAAGGATCCTCAGTGCTCATATTGGGCAAATCCTAGATGTATAAAGCATTGAGCAAAGAATGTAATATTAACCTGATTTCCCCGACTGGTTGAGTTACATGACTACATGAAATTTAGGCTGCACTCATTCTCGGTCCCATTTCTTAGAAGTTGATGTTGATGTTGATCCTCTTGGCTCTGTAGCCTATTGGACAAATGTTGTAATCATCATATAAATACAAACCTAAAATCAGTTTTATGAGACCCAATGCTCCTACTACTATTGGAACTGTCTGGGTATCCTTCTTCCATATCGTTCTCATTTCTGCCTACAAATTGTGGTATTTTATGACTTTGTGTCTCTTTGTACGTAAGACACTATAATCACTGTGTGTAACAATTTCAATGACCAATGTTACTTTTGTCTTCTTTTCATGGACTGCTCTGGTTTCCTTGCATCCATTTTTTGAACTGTTGGTAATGGGTGATCCCATGTGAAATAAGCTTCATCATTCTGTACAATGCTTTGTGGCTCATGCTTCCTATGTTTCTCAACTACTTCAATATTGTAATGTTTGCATAAACCCAATGCAATAGTCTTGCCACATTATTATGCACTTTAAGATACAGGCCCACTGACATTAGTGTATCACACCCAGCAGCAAGTTGTGATTGTTTCCAGTTCTGTTTTACAAAACCTGCATTTGTCTGTTACTCCCACATGTTCAATAGACTTTGTAAACAAACATATATGGAGTTCACTATCCTGGGCCACCAATATTGACCTTTCATTTTTTTTTGTTTAAATTCACCTCTCCTTAACTATTCCTACATCAGATCCTGTACAACATGAGGTTTTCCCAGGAGTACTCTATACCTGTGACTATATTTATGCCGTTTCCACATTTCTTGTCTTCTCATGTGATCCTTCTTATGTTTTTTCTTTTGTTTTTTTGGCATATTCAGTTGCTGCCTGATTTTAGTCTACTTCTTATTTGATTTCCATTTCTACTTGACACCAATACTCTTCTGCTAAACTAAGCAGGGAAGTCATCTTACACTTGTTCATTTTTAAATTTTCACTAGGTTTGGATCTTGTGAGGTCAGCAGATATCTATGCAGTCCTACCATTGTAGATCTATACATGTTATCAGATTTGAAGAGCCCCATACTTCCTTCACAATGGGGAATATGCAGTTTTGATATACATTGACTTATTTTATTTATTTATTTTATTTATTTATTTAACATTTGCTTACCAGGATAGTCTGGCTGGACAGCTGGTGTCCATTTTCAGAGGAGTCCTGGGGAGAAAAGCTCCAAACTGTTACAGAGTAGAAAACAATTAATAATAACAATCAAGGTGACAAAGTTTATAAAATACATGTCCAAAGGTTAACAGGGTATTAATATAGAGATGAAGTACAGATATATGATTATAATACACTTTATAGTTGTGTAGGTACAGTGTTATTACATTACAGAGCATTAGTATAGTATAGGCTTATAGACAATATTTACAATATGTACAGTGAGAATGAATGGAACACAGTATTATTTGACTAAAGCATCAACAGCAAACTTCCATCAGCATGATATGACTTTGGGGGGGTCCATTGTAGTTACATAAATGTTTTTTGTATAGATAAGATTTTAGAATGTTTTTGAAGGTGAATGCACATTTCTGTAGTCTGAGGTCAGGAAGCAGGGCATTTCATGTTTTAACAACTTTGTGAGGGAAGAGAGATACCCCAGAGCTGTTTTTACACTGGATACATTCTATCAGAACTTTGTTACTGGAGCATAACTGTCTGTTTGTATTGTAGAAGTTTGGGAGGTTGGTCAGGGCAGGGCTTTTTTTTCAGGATAATATAAGATCTGGTGTGCTAGGTTGAGTTGGTGGTATCATAGTAAAATTGGGAATTCTAACCAGTGTAGTGTATATAGGGATTGACAGTGGTGGGAGTGTGATCTGGTATTGGTAGTGAACCTGGCGATTTTGTTATAGCATGTGGAGAGTTTATAAAGGTCAGTTTTATTTAGGTTTGTTAACACTAGGCAAGCATACAGTTGTGTTGCTAGCAGATGGGTTCTGGTGATGGCGATTCTAGCTTTGGATATTAGATAAATTTTACAGCGATAGACGGTCCCTAGGTTCTTGTGGACTTTGGAGACAGTGAGGGATATATGTTTGTTGTATTTTAGTTATTGGTGTATTGTAAATCCTAGCAATTTTGCTTCTGAGACTGGGGCAATGAGGGTCTTGCTAGCTGAGGATATGGAGAAGGTAGTATCACAAGTCTTTGTTGGGTGGTACAGCATAAGTAGTGTTTTCTTTGGGTTTAATATTAATTGGGATTTTTTTAGTCAGGTTTTCAATTTCAGTGAAGGATTATTGAGTTTTATGTTGGAGATGTTGTATGTTTAATGTGTAGGAGATCAGGGTTGTATCATCAGCATATTGTACTATATTGGCTTTTGTAGTTGCTGAGTGGAGTTGGTTTGTAAAGATATTAAACAGGAGGGGGCTGAGGATGGAACCTTGGGCTATGCCAACTGTGACTAGAGTGAGAGGGGGTGGGACTTTTAAATATCCTTTGATAAATGTCAAGCAGTTTTCTTATTTTTGTGTCCAACTGATCCAATACCTATTGGGGGCAAGGCAATCACCCCAAAAATGTAAGTTAGAACAGGAAGAACAAATTTGTTTATAGAATGGGCTTTGTTTCAATATGTCAGGGATGTTTTCAGTATTAATTTTAGTCTTCTAAAATATTCCTTATTGTGTTTTGTTTGCATTTGTTTATGTTTTATTGTCATCCCTTCATCAGTTCCCAAATATTTATACATTCTCTCCTGCTCTAGTTCCTTTATATTACATTCTTGTCCCAGACTGATAATTTACTAGTGCTGCAGCTTTCCTGCTTTAAATGTTGCTTTTGCACATTTATCAAGACCAAATGATAGTCTTATATCATCTGAGATGTTTTAACCCCTTACAGTTCTGCTTTCAGTTCCTCATCTGATGAAATATAGACCTGTAAATCATCCACAAAACGAACCTGAGAAGTCTTTATTCTTTGGTATTTTCTGGGATGCAAATTGTAATTGTGACATAATCTGTTAAGTAGACAGCTTAATGGGTTAAGGGCAAGGCAGAAAAGCAGACGTGAAAAAGGGCCACCCTAGAATCCTGGAATATCCCTCTTTGCATTTTTATCCTTGGGATAATAAACTGTCCTTTATCATGGTTTAGGTGCAAAGCGGTTTCCACTGTTTCATGGTCACTGTAATGTAATTGATCAGTGTAGGATGTATCTTATAATTCTTTAAGCACTCCTTTATCGATGAATGCGGGATGCTGTCAAATGTTTTTTATAGTCTATCCATGCTATTCTTAGATTCTTTTGCTTCTGCAATTCTCCATTGTCACTTTATTTAACAACAGATGATCCTTTGTTTCATATGACCTTCTTTTATTAGCCTTTTGTTCTAGTGCCATGATTGAGTTTTCATCTATACGACTATAACCTCTGTCACTATCAGTCCCAGTATATAGTTTAGACATCATCAGAAGATACATTACTGACCTATAGTTTTTAGGATAACTTACAGGTTTACTCTTAAGGAGGAGTATCATTTTTCTGTTGTTGACCAGGTTGGTGTATGTTTGGGATGTGCCTATAAATAGTTCTTACTCAGGGCCAAATCTTCATGTAAAGATGTTAACACTTTTAGACAGAAGCTAGGTACAGCACCTAGTCCTGGGCTTTTCCATTTAGGAGCTTTTCTTTAATTTTGTTTCAATTTCTACTGTTGTTACTTCATTTCTTTACATATCTTGTACATTAGAACTTCTTACTGTTTCTTTTACTTCTTCTCTCCATTCAGCATATTGTTTATGACTCACAGGATCTTCCCAGATATTTCTCCAAAATGTGTCAATTTCTTTTTTCACCTTGGGGATCACTCCAGTGGCTCTGCTTGACAGAGGCACTGGGAACTAAGGTCAGATGGCACAATGCCAGGGTAATCCTATGGGCTAGGCTTGTAAATGCTCCAGGGCCATTAGCCTACTACACACCTATGAACCTATGAACCTGTATTGGCTAGTGGGTACATAAATTATTATCATCATGTATAATGTTGACAGGGATGACCTTAGCATACCTCCTAGCAGTGCTGCTGCAGTTACCCAGTAGTATCCCTCAGGCATGTCTCCTTGTTGGAATGCAGCCCTCATGCAACTTTCTCTCCATGTGGCAGCATCATGGACACTTCTAAGATGTGTTACCATGATGTTTGTTATGCTGCCATCTGCAATCCACACCTGGCAGTTCAAAGATGGCCACCCGTTTCTATTGAAGTATATGTCTGCTTCTGGATGCATAGTGACTTAACAGCGATGGTGGTGTAGTCTATTGCATCAAGTTCATGCGCAAAGTTTGTGAGGTTATAGAACTGATGCATGTCAGTTTGCCACTCTGTGGGGAAGATGGAAAGTGTATGTATTTCATCTACCTTGTTGCACATTGCTGCCAGGAATTTTAAAAGGATATGGCTGACAGCCATATGTTGCTGAAATGTCAGGTAGCACTTTTTCTTTCTTTCTTTCTTTCTTTCTTTTTTTTTTTTTTTTTTTTTTTGGTATTGTTATGGATTGCATAGGATTCCATGGGATTAGCTTCCTATCTTTGTCTTGCAGTATGTCATTTCCCAAGGATTTTGGAAACAGAGTCAGCATCACAATGTGCCCATTTAAGTTGTGTTGGGCACACATAATGTGTTTTAGAATCCAACAGGTGTGGACAGAATCCATAATTATAAAAAAAATAAACAAATAAATAAATAAAAGAAAGAAACTAACAGTCACAATAATATCCAAAAATCATGAAACCCAGGTAGTGTTCCAAAGCAACAAACCTTTATTTGTTACAGACAAGTGATCCTCAGTAACAAAAAATCAGTGCGTTCATTTTATGTTTGTGCTTGTTCATTTTTTTATGTTTTAGAATTCATAATTATCCTACTCTGAATAATTAAGTACTCAGACTGGTTGTAGCATACTTTCTAAAATCGCATCTGCAGCTGGTGCTCTAACGTCTTCCTTCGAGTGCTGTGCAGTCCACAACTAGTTTCTGGAATCTGGCCTTCTGTCTCTTTTGTAAGATGGTCATATACATGTTCTGGTATTACACTGTGAGATCAACAACTGACTTCAGCATTGCATTACACATCTTTCAATTGTTTAATTAAGCTTTTTTTTCCAATTTCCTCAATGACTTTTGCAAATAGTTGAATACTACTTGTATTGTATTAAGACACACATTTTACTACAATTTGATACATAGCTGCTACATTCACTTACTGTGAATTTAAATGTTTTCAAGTGCTAACATTTATTTTGAACAACCCATAAATCTTTTTGCCATCCAATCTGCTCTCCAGTTATTTAAATGAGTCGTCCATGCAGTTTGGAGAACTTGTTCACTGTGAACAAACGTATGGAGGTAAAATATACATTTATTTTGGCTGCTCAATGGTTGGATTAAGTATCCTATCTACCTTCATAGTACCATTAGGAAATATTTATGAAGGTCAAGAAAATTATCTAAGATACATGATTTGATTACTGTGAGGCTGATGGAGACATCTTCTTGTATCATTCCAGATACATGAACATGCAGTTCCTGAAATGTGTTCACTGTCTACATTTGTCCTTGGCACTTTGAAAATCTTGATATAGATGAACTCTGCGTAAGTTTTTTTTTCAGTTTTTGTGTGCTGGCCATTTGCACCATTTTTCAAGTTGTAAGGATGCATACAGCTGTGTTTGAACTTCTTGCTTCTTTATTCAAACTGATACACCTAAAATTCTGATGACTCTTTCTCCCTTAAATAGGTATTAGGGGAGCAGGCCCTCCAGTTACCCACTGTGCTCACTAGTTCTTCATTATTGTTAATAGTCATGACCGGAAACTAGTCACTATCTTAATATCATGATAAAGAATCATTTAGAATTCACACCCTTCAAATTGACCGTGCACCTAATTCTCCCATTTTCAAACACTCGGTCATTATACCATTATCAAAAGTACACTCTCCATCTCAATTTAAAGATCATTGACCAGTTTCAAATGTCTTCTCCATTATTAAAATCATTGAAAAAAAAATAATCATGCAACAGATGCTTAGACACATAAAGACTATAGACTGCTGTATGAACAACAGCATGGCTTTAGAATTTTCTTCAGAATTCAAACTGCAATATTTTCATCATTAGACGTTTTTTACTGTAACATTAATGATGACCTCATCACAGCACCTATATTTGTAGCTGTGACGTGTATTTAAGACAGTAAACCATAGATTATTACTTAATAAACTTCAAAATCTGATGAAAACATCATATACTGACTTAAAAACTGCTTGCACGATAGACCATTTAAAATCTTTGCCAATAACATATTACTTGATACAAGTGCACTAGGCATAGGAATCCATCAAGGCTCAGTCTTGGACCTCTACTGTTCTCGTTATTCCTGAATGACATCACTCATGACTTATCCAGACTAAAATTAATTATGTACACAGATGATAACCTTCGATTAGAGGCTCAGAGAAACAAACAGTTACTTGAAAATATAACACAGTGTCAGTTCATTAACCTCTGTCACTGGCTTCACAAAAATGAACTCCAAATTAACAGTACCAAAACAAACGGGTCTTTATTACATCTGTGAAAGATGTATTCATCGAATACATCTTCCGTGAAGAACAACTGATGAAAATCACTTCAGCGAACCGCAGAAGTTTTCCAGAGTTCACAAACACTTGCCACCAACCATCTGGAACACACAATGGACTAGATCAAATCCATCCAAATGAGGGGGGCTTCACCCCCCACACCCCCCCAGTGTGGGGGCCTGTGCTCCCCACACTCCCTCTAACTATATAGACCAATTCCAAGATTGCTCAACAATGGGGAAAAGGGCAAGTTTAGGTTGATGGGGAAGTGTTTGCGAACCGTGTGAAAACTTCCTTGGTTCACTGAAGTGATTTTCATAGTTTGTTGTCTGCTGTCATAGGGTTGCCAACTGCCCAGAATTTTTCTCAACAGTCCAGAATTAAGAGACGCTGTCACTGACATTGAAGAATAAAACAATATGTTTGATTGAGCACAGTAGCATTCTAAGACAGTCCTCTCGAGGGGAGGTTAGTGCACACTTATATTCTGCACGCATTTTGCTTTTAAGTACATGTCCAGAATTTTTGACATAAAAAGTTGGCAAGACCATGGAAGTAATATAGACCCAAACAAACATCATGTTATTCTCTACAAAAGGAACTGGCTTCACTTCCTCTATTATGCATTACATATTTGAAAGGAAACATTATTCCAAATGTTAAGGAACCAAAATATTGTTAAGCAAAATTTGATTCCTTAATGAACTTCAAAATGTGTGCAGACAAAATTACTACCAGAGTTTTACAACAGCTTAAACAATGCTATCATCATTCTTACCTTCCTTCACTAGTTGCAAGAATGGTTTTGACCAGCAACACCCTATTACCAAAGAGTGAATGTTTCCTACCCCTCACTATATTTAATATCCCAAAAAAATGCACAAATTCAAGTAGCTGAAAATAAAATATTCAGCTATTCTACGTTTGCATATACAAGCTACCATCATTGTAACTAATATGAAAAAGCTCACTGGTTGCTAGTCACAAGCAGAGACACCTTTCTTCGTAATGTATTGACCTTCAAAATTCTAAAATCTGGATACTGCCCGCTGTTTAAATGTTTGCTCTAAATCAGGAAAGAAAACTATACCCTAATGAATAGTCAAGAAAATGCATTTACATTGACTAGACTTCATAGGTTCATAGGTAGATATTAGGCTATTGGCCTTAGGGTCTATATAAGCCTAGCCAAAAAGGTACTCTGGCTTTTGCCACCCAAGAAAATTATTTTCCTGTGTCCCTGTCCAGCAGAGCCACAGAAGTGATCCCTGGGTGAATTTCCTATCTCCCATCTAATCATCAAGCTTTTTCTTGAAAAGTGCTAATGAGGAGCTTTGTTTGATATAGATAGGTAGTTTGTTCCAGAGTATGGGAAGTCTCTGGGACAGGAATCTGTCCCTCCAGCATGTTCTGTTTATTATGGTGACAAGGTTTAAGTCCCTAGAGCTTGTAGCTCGAAGGGATTGGGATTTCTATAAGTGGAGCATGTCCAACAGCTCTGGGTTTGACATAGCTTTGTATGTTAGGCAGAGATCCCTTCTGAGTAGGCGATATGTGATGGAGTAAAGCTGGAGTTTTTTGAGACGGTCTGCAGAGGACATCTATTTGAGGCTGGGAATCCTCTTTGTGAGGTATTTCTCTGTCCTTTCCAGTTGCTGTAGATGTCTTGCGAGGTACATACCAAAAGGGGCACTGTATTCTATAATGGGTCTAATGAGTGATGAGTAAAGGGGAACAATGGCCTCTTTTTTCCTGGATGAGAAACCTTTTGTGATGAGATGTGCCACATAGAAGGATTTCCTGACTACTGTGTGGATGTGATTATCAAAGGAGAGACTACTGTCGACCTGTGTCCCAGGGTCTCTTATCACATTTTCAGTGTTAAGTAGACTGCCGCCTAGGTGGTAGTTCATGGGTGTAGAGTTTTTACCAAAAGGGATGACAATGCACTTTTTGGCATTGAGCTTGAGGCCATGGCTTTGACACCAGGCATTTGTCTCAGTGAGGCCCTTTTGTAGGATGTCCAAATCATTAGGAGTTTCGATTATGGCTCCTAGTTTGCAGTCATCTGCCAACTTCATTAGCAATGATCTTCTATGTTAGCCTGTACTTGAGAGAAGTAGATACCAAACAGGAGAGAACCCAGCACTGAACCCTGTGGTACTCCACTTGTCACTGGTCTGAAGTCAGATTTGGAGTCTGCTACTTTCACAGTATGGGTTCTGTCAGTGAGCCAGTTGGCAACCTATCTTGTGACATAGGGATTTATACCTAGATTAGTGAGTTTATCTATAATTCCAGAGTGGGGGATGATGTCGAAAGCCTTGGCAAAATCTAGATAGGCTGTGTGAACCACCTTACCCTCATCTATGGCTTTGATGACCACTTCAAAGAAGTCTATCAGGTTTAGGAGACATGATCTGCCTTTTACAAACCCAAACTGGGTAGAGTCTAGAGTTTGGAGATTACCAATGTCATTGTTTATAAGTTCTATGATGATACGTTCCATAACCTTGCAGACCAGACTCATCAGGCTAATGGGGCGGTAGTTCCTGGGGTCCATGGTGGCTCCCCCTTTGTTTAGTGGAATAACCTTCACTGTGCGCCATTCAGTGGGCACAAAGCCTGAGGTGAGGCTATGATTGAACATGGTACTTAGGTGTGGTGCCAGTTCATTCTTTAAAGTTATACAGACTTAGATATAAACTTGCCACTGGAGAAAACACCCTCTCTAGAAGAGGACCAATTGCATGGAACCAGCTACTTACTGAGACAAAAACATAGAAAAAATCTTCAAACATTCAAGAAAAAAAAAAGTCAGTCAGCACCTAGAAACTGAATCAACGTGCGCACCCCTTCATGGCACCAGCTAGTTCTATAATTTCAAGTAAAAACCAGTATTAATGATTACTCTTGTACATGTTGTCACTGTTTTATCTATCCATCTATCTATCTATCTATCTATCTATCTATCTATCTATCTATCTATCTATCTATCTATCGTCTATATAGTTATATATATATTTTTTCTATGCAATCTTTACTCTAACCACATTATCCTTCAGTATTATATTACTGTAGTTTTTTTACTGTACTGTTTTACCTGGGTCATGGATGAAAAGAGTCAGTAGACCAGCCTACATGCAGAGTCCCAAAACTGTTAAATTAAACCAAAAATAAATAAATAAATACATACATACATGCACACATACATACATACATACATAAATAACTAAATACATAAAGAGTGTTTGCAGTAACATAAATAGTTGCTGTGTTTATACATCTGTTTGAGCTCCTCTTAGACCACGGAAGCATAGACTTGTTCCTCCATATTTTGTACTTTAAAACCTTCCACTGTTACTGTCTTCTTTATAACTTTCTACCATAACTCCTGCACTGGATAACAGAGTGCTTCTGCATCAGCATTAGGAACTTGAGCACTTTCTCATCCTTTACAGAAGGAGGCAATCTTATCAATGTGACTACTTCTCTCAGCCCACTCAGATGTCTGGCTAGCATGCAGCAAAACAGGTTCACTGACACCTCATATCAAGGAGATGGCTTGATATACCTGGCATTCTGTTAGTAGCTTGACTATAAATGTCTGCAGTTTCACCACTTTGTTCTGCTGCTCTACAGACTTTCTGTGCAACTTGCTAGCAGTTTATTGAGAACATGTAAAAAATATATGATTCTTTGTAAAATGCTTTGAATACATTTTAAAGGTAGCTTTTCTAGCTGTCATTGCTTCCATTCAGGTCAACAAATTGAATGAATTGCCCATGTCAGAATACTGCATTTATTTATCTGTCCATTTGTGCTTTTACTAAACTCACTATCCTCTACCAGCATAGTCTGACTACAGCAGCTGCAGGTAAATACTGCACAAACAACAGTTCTAGATTTGATTGCTGCTTCACTAGCATATTGTGATTTTATTTTTTAAGCTGACAATACAGTAATGCTGTAGTATACTTATTTGTGAGAGTTATATGCTCAACATTTTTTAAGTGCCTAAATTAGTATAGCTAGTAGCTGGAGCATAGTCCAGATACATGTTTGCTGCACCTGGGTCTGTCTGTAGTGGCTGCTGTAGTCTGAGCACATTTTCTGAGCAATCTTTGATTGAAAGGGGCCCTCGTGAAAGAAGTGTGCTGACTGGAACCTGTCTGGTGAAGGGTGATTGATCTAGGGTTTGGAATAAGCACACTGACTGGGTCTTTTGAGTTTTTTTTTTTAGATGCTGTCCGGTTTGATTCTCAGCTAGAACGTCCTCTGCGTGGAGACATGCGTGAATGGGCGTACCTTCGTTGAAGGTTGTGCATCAGGGCTGGTAACTTGGCACGTAAAAATCAACTACCAATCATTAGCAGACCAGAGTTCCGCTGTGGTGACCCCTAACTGGAAAAAGCCAAAAGATACAACAACAACAACATTTAAACCCTGAATTTGAGCAGGTTTCTGCTTGTTTGATCAGAGCTGAACTGAGGTGGGCTACCAGCCAGAACTCTGAGCTGAGATATTAGATGACTAGAGGCTTCTGAGCTTTTTAAAAACTATAAGTCACCTATTTTTTTGCATTGGTTATACTATTTACTGCACTTTTTATTGTACTCTGTCTATTTAATACTATTTTTAATACCATAAACTAAACTGAACTATTTGTACTGCATGTTTCTGCCTTACTGTGCCTGTTAATCATATTTTGTTGCTGTTTTCACTGTTTGCAAAGCTTTTTTGCTATTTTCACTGTTTGCTAAGTAACTGTGGCTATTTTTCACTGTTTGCAAACCATCTGTTCTGTTTATTATGCTTTCCCACCAAGTAGTGTTTTAAATAGCCAATTTGTTTGCTGTTTAAAATGCTCTTTTCTGTATCATTGCTGTTTTTTAGCTGTTTAAAACATTATCTAGTGCCCCACTGCTGTTTAAAACATTTTTTTAGTGTTTCCACCTAAATTAATGTAGCTATTGGCTGTAGTATAGTCCAGAAACTCCAGATACAAGTTTGCTGTATCTAGATTTGTTTGTAATGGCTGTTTTTTTTTTTTTTCCTGAAAACATTTGCTAAGGCATCTTTGATTGGAAGGGGCCCTTCTGCACCCTTGTGAGAGAAGTGTGCTGATTGGAGCCGGTCGGGTGAAAGATGATTGGTCTATGGCTTGGAGTAATCACCCTCATTGGTTCTTTTAAAATTTTCTTTTACATTTTTTTAAAGGTTTTATCTTCTGGTATTTAATTCCTGCATTTGAGTGGGTTTGTGCTTGTTTGTGAGTTGCACAGCACTGCACACTGCCTCGCAATTTTGCGCCATAGCTGGACAGATAATTTCAACAATTTTTTTTCTTAGATACAGCCATTGTACATTAGTTCAGTCCTCATATTTAGTACATTTATGATCTTTGAAGTATTGCTAGTGAGCTGTGACCTATTAAATTAACAGCCAAAAACCCAATCAGAAATACTCATCTACAGAGCACCTCTTAGATCAGTTCTGAAAGCACCCCCTTTGTGATAACAGTTCTTCAAACCCAGCATTATAGACAGTTGGACTACTCCTGTTTCTCCTGCCAGCCTGGTCAACTTGGGTCTCCTGATGAGGTGTAGCAACTGTCTCTTGTACATTGACAACCCTCTACTAATAGCATACTCTAGTAGTACATAGTGCAAGAGATGTATCTACACCATGAATCTTGAATCCCTGCTCTCTCACACTCGAAACAGTAACACAGAAGAGGATGTCAACTCACCCACCAGTACTCAAGCACATAGTACCACTAGTCATACACATAGTATACATACAACACATAAATCTACATATGCGGAGGTTCTCTCAAAAAAACTTACTGTAACAACAGAGACCACCAAAACACAAGACTGCTACAACTAACACAGTTCCCACAGCACCCAAGACACATAGCAACACCAATGTCTCACCTACCAATCCCTTATGGCGTAAAACTCAAAAACAAATTTTCTTGTCATTGGAGACTCTATACTGAGACACACAGATGAGCTACTGACCAGGTTAGATAAGGAGAAAGTCACTGTCAGCTGCCTGTCCTGTGCCAGGATTCATGCACTCAGGTATCTCAGCAATAAGTATTATTATGACTCTGTCACAGCTCATGTTGGAGTGAATGACCTGAGATGTACCTCACTGGACTATAAGAAGAGAGACATGATTGACCTCTCTGAGTAGGTGTCCCAGGCAGTTATGTCTCTAGCCTTGTGCAGCATATTACCTTCACCTAGAATGATGCCACAGTATAAACAGAAAATAATCAATTTCGATAATTTGATTAGTTTTTTTATCATTCAAACGGCATACAGTTTCAGTCAGCCTGGGATGACATGCTCGACAAACCTCGCTGCTTTGTCAGAAATGGTTTGCACCTAGCACCACTAGGCTTTTGACTGCTGTTAAAGGCTCTTCCATCCCCATAGTGCCTTTTTTTAGGCAGAGTCTCAAAAACTAAATTTCTGACATGAAAATTGACAATCATAACAAAAAAGGGTTATGCTACTAAACATTAGGAGCTTAAACCAAAAAACTGCACACCCTGTAAGCACTTCTATCACTAGAAGATACAGATATTTGTGCAGTCACAGAAACCTCACTCAAGGTTTCAGAGAGATGATGCCTTCCACACCTTCAGACCACAAGATGAAAGTGTGAGAACCGAAGGAGGCGGTGTCTCTATATTACAGATAAATTCACCTGCTGACTAGTCAGACTGGACAAGTCCATGGAGTTACTCCAAGTTCAGATTACTGTGGGTAAGACCCCCATTCAAGTCATAGCTAGTTATTGATCCCCCCATGAATCATGATGTACATAAGGCCTACTTGACCAAACTAGAGTCAATCCAAATATAGCCAAACACTCTGATCATGGAGAATTTCAACTATGCCACCATCAACTGGGAAACCTACTCTAGCCCTACCTCACTTGTGCAAAACTTCCTTGTCTTTCTTAACTCAAATGCCCTAGAACAAATTGTTCAAACCCCAGCAAGAGAGATAAATAAACTAGATCTAGTCCTTACTAACATGGCAAACAGATGCACCACAACTGTCAGACCCTCATTAGTTAAATCTGAACACAAACCATTTGCCTTTGAACTGGCACTAAGACCAGAACTCACAAAGGGTGAAGTCAGACTAAGAAGCAAACTATACCCTCCTAGTGGAAGGTATAAATGAATTCCATGCCCCACCAATATCTGGAAGTGGTAACTATACAAAGCTTACACTGAAGCCCTGTACAATCACTTGTATAAGTATATAGACATAACTGGTCCAGACATAATCAAAGCCAGATCCCGAGTTAAAAACAAGCCACACTGGTGGATTTCTACCATCAACAAATTTTACAACCAATGCAAAAAGTTGCTGTCTAAGAAAACCAAGGTGAATCCCCAACAATGGAAAAGCACCCTCCTCAGCCTCAACAGGCAAATAAGGCAACATGCCAAATCTTCTAACGGTAACTTTGAGAAAAACCTACGAATCACATCCAAGGATAACCATAAGGGCTTTTACAGCTGCATACATCACCTAAAAGGTAGGACCCAAGCAAGGGGGCCTGCAGGAATTTTTTCAGGGGGGTGTAAACCCAGAGCCCAGACCTCCGGGATATATCTGTTTATGGGTGGATAACCAAGAAAAGTATATACCATGGTTAACTGTAAAGTATTCATATCTTACACACCATTGCTCATTTTTGGCTGGACGAGTATACTGTTGCCAGCAACATCAAAGCCTTCTGTAAGCAATCTCTTGTAGGTCCTTGCTTCATTTTTGGCCACCTGCAACTTTAAGTAACAGTGTCCACATTGGGCAGGGTGCTTGTGTTGCTCTTCCTACACAGTGCAGGGTGTCTAGGCAATTGTGCAAATAGGCAGGAAATTGTAAATGATAGTAAAGCCACATCCCCAGTCATTGCAAATTAACACAAGCTATTAATTAATAAAATGTATTTAATATATTAGTTAAAATTGCACAAGAAGCTTTGTGGATGTCTTAGTGGACCTAACAATTCCTTCATCTCAGTGTAAGCCATGACTGCAATGAAACACAAAGCATTGTAATGTTATGGTAGGTTATGAGCCAGGTAACTTCACAGCTGAGTTCCTGCACAAAGCAAATTATGGCTCTAAATGTAGCTGACATTGTGGGTGGTAAGAATGAAGTGTAAGCAGTTGAAATACTTCTTGTCATATCTGCAAATGTTAGACATATGCTACAGTGGAACTGCACCCTGTATATCTGTAGTTGGGGAGCAGAGCTGGATCATGGTCAAATGGGGTCCTAGGCAAGGTAGTAAATCAAAGCCTCCCTATGCACAGCCCTCCCACCTGCAGCCATTTCAGTGTCCCATTACTTGGCTATTTCTCCCCAGTTACTATAAACACTGTAACATGCATACTGCTTTGTGCTTTACTTCTAGAATGATTATTTGGATTTCATTTAAAACTTTTATTTAAAATTTTAGCACAAACACTGATAGACATTTGCTAAACAAAACAATACAATCTCAAAATGAAAACAGACTTAGCATGAAAACTTCTCTGGCCTTAAAACTCACATTCATTAAAACAGCATTGAAACACACATTCAAAGAAAATTCATCTGGCCAGTGGCAGATAACCTTCGGGCTGTTTTCAAGTCATAGGCCCCTTGCACACATATTTAGGATCTTGCATACATGCATGTGTTCTTTGATTCACCTTCCCGATTGTATTAAATTATGTTTCTTATATAATACATCACCACTTTTTAGAGCATGTTTTAAATTTGTAGTTTTGAACATTTGTCCAGAAAGCAATGAAATAAAATGTATGAACCAATAATGACCAAACTGCCCATTTCAACAGATTTCCATCATAAATGTCTACTCAAACTTTTGCCATTGCAATCTATCTATATCAGTAAATATGTGCAATCTCTGCAGAAGTAAAAGTCATCTAAAAAATTCCACATTAAAAAGATCTGTAACAAATGAAAAGGTTGCTACTAGTAAACAACTTTATATTTCATCTACAAATAAGTGCCTGTTGCCCTTGAAGAATAAATTGCCCATGTTACATTAAAAAAATTGTAAGTTGGTAATATTTCAGTAGGGAATGGATGACAAACTGACAACAGGTTCATAGTTTCTAAACATCTCATCGAAAGGAGGACACACTCAGGATTGCAGCACCCCACCCCTGTTAAAGTACAACATACTATCAGCAATCTATCTACATGCTTTAGGAGTAGAACCCACAGTCTTCTGCATCAAGATCAAGTACACTACCTGTTGTGCTGCTAACAATGCTTTTCAATTCTTTAACATAATAGTAATACCATTTGCTAAACAAAACAGTCACACATTGTAAACAGACTTAGCATGTAAACTTCTTTTACATCCAGCCATAGTTGTCAGCCTCTTACCTCCACAATCGGGGACAGATCCAGAAATCATCAGAGACACATTAATACTATTCACGTGAAGTTGACAGAATAAGAAAATGTGAATTAACATACATGTTCTGTAGCAAAATAAGCCAATAAATTACAATAATTACAGTTATAACCTGTAAGCCACTACCTCTTCTTCTTCTTCTTCCAAAATTACCAATTTTAGACAGGCCAGAGCAACATTTTTATACTTTTCTTTGAACACTCACTTCAGCATTGCCTAATTTGTTTAATTCATACCTTCCCTTAAATCTCACATACCTACTTGGACATTATCCTCCAAATACTGTCCCCACAATTCTGTTTATTTCAACGTACTCTGTTCCTTCTCTCTTCTAAGGATCCCCTCTCCTGTTCCTTTATCTCATTTACATCACTGATCAGTACTTCAAGTACAGTGGGTTTACACTTTGATTTCCGTTCTCTAGTAACTGCTGCCATCTGGACAGACCAGCATTCTGAGCCAAAATTAGGGACATCCCGAACCTCGGGGATGTACCGCTCAACATCTTAGAGCAAGAAAGCTTAACAAAGCCATACATAATGGGGTGGAACAAAAGCCCAAAAATAGGTGCACTTTTTAAATACTGCTCTTATAAACTTAGAATGTTGACAGAATAACACATTTTTCATTAGCATGAATTTTCTGAAGGGTATGAAGACTGAATCTCAAATATCTGTTATTATTTTATGACTTCAACCCTCAATTATTTGCCAGAAAACCACAATTATGTGAGAAACCGACCAAAAATATGAGACAAAAATCTGGACAATCTCCGAAAATCTGTAGAGTTGAGAGATACGATCATGGACAGTTTCATGGCATGCATCCAGATGAAATTCTGGCCACAAAATTAACATGAACTTTGAATAAAGAATAACTTATAACTCTTCCCACTTCCAGGAGGATTGTGGGATACCACTCAGAAACACAACTGTTACAGAAAGATGTAAAGAATAAATGCATATTGATGACATAAGCTTGTACATCTTAATGAATACTATTAAGTCACTCGCTTAGTTTCTGATAAAGGAATCTGTATTATGTTGGTCATTTTTTCTTTAAATTATCAGTGCCACTAGTATGCAGGTTATATAGTCTAGTTTCCTCATAGCTCCAAAATGGGTCTATATTAGAACATCGAAGTTTAAAAACTTCGAATGGTCTAATATCGACCCCTAGTAACCGAAAACTGATAACATCAAAAATTCAGAACAGCAAATTTTTTCCTAGGGAAAAATTAGCTGTTCCAAAACACATACATACAACACAAACACACCAAACAAACAGCAATTCACACACATACACCTAAAATCTTACATCTAACCCTACACTAAACTGTACATACAACACTATCTACCCACTTACCTTAACCTAAAACCTAACCCTAATGTCTGTCACTATCGCACACACACCTCACCCGCACCCTAACCCTAACTCACCTACCCCATCCTAACCCACATGTCCACACATTCGCACACTTACCTGACCCATGCCCTAACCCTAACTCACCTAACCCGCCCTAACCCTCACATACACGCAATCGCACACTAACCTGAAACCGACCCGTAACTTTCCACCACAGTGCTGAAAATAGCGAAGCGACAGGAACGAGCAACCGAATTCTTTCCCTAGGAAAGAATTTGGTTTTCTGAAACTTCGCTATTTTCAGCTTTCACTTATTAGGGGTCGATATTAGAACATTCTGAAACTTCGATGTTCTAATATAGACTCTCCAAAATCATGGGATGGGAGCAGTAATTTGAGTATGTTTAAAAATAATATGAAGGAATAAATCAAACTTGAAAATAGGAATACATCTTCAAAAATAAGGAATAAGAGGAATCCTTTCTTTTTCAGAATAGATAATCTTCAGATGGTACATGTCATTCAGTAAAGTAATTTTTACACAGCTCTACTTTACCAGTTTAGTAATGTATATGTTTGTAAAATATTCTAGTTTACAAAATCTGGAACTCTAGAAGTAACAAATCTTAAATTTGACAGCAAAAAAATATGCCTGAACCATAGCAGCTGAGAAGTACAGAAGCATTAGATGAAACAAGAAATGTGGACGTCATACTTATCAAAATGTCCCTGATTTTGACACATACTTATACCTTGCCCCTCATATTTTCTTCTTGCAATTTCTAACATATCTGCCATGTCTATCACAGTTTTTATTTTGATTTTCTAGTAATCATTGAGAATAACAGTCTGTCATTAATGACAAACTTTCTTTAAAGTATTCACGTTTATTTAAGTAATATTATCTCTGATTATGGGCTCTTGTCTCCAAATCATGAGCAAACCAGTTGGGAGATTTAACGTACATCTTGCTATACTGTAACTATACACTGCCACAAGTTTCACTTATAAGTTAACACTTTGGGTGTGCAAAAAATCTACAACTTCAATAGAGTTGCACGTTGAAGATTCTTTATAAAACAAACTTGTTAACATCTGCTCTCTATGCAGTATGATGAGAGCTTCCCAGAGTTTCACTTTCAGGTCCCTAGGATAAAGGTTTTCAAAGTTATACATTGACTTTCAACTGCAAATTAAAGGATCAGCTCTGCACCTTAATATAGACTAAGGAAAGACTACAAGAACTACATAAGAAAATGACAAGACAGCCAAGAAAAATAGAGCACTGAAATCTCTGCAGTTCCAAATAATTTAAGACAGTCAATTTCCACCTTTCCAAATTATATCCCATCGTCTACACCAGTTAGCAGGGGAGGGTTACAAAGATGTCTAGTTACATGGAAGCAGCAACCGTACCTCTCAATTGTACAGATTTTTGTAGAATGTCCAGATTTTGTCTCATATTTTTGGTCCATTTTTTGTAATTTGTGGTTTTTTTTGGCAAATGACTGGCAAGTCATTAAAGATTAAAGTCAAAAAATAATGACAGACATTTGAGTTTCAGACTTCATACCCTTCAGAAAAATCATGCTAACATAAAATCTGTTATTCCATCAACTTTCTAAGTTTGTAAGAGCAATATTTAAAGAGTGTCCCTATTTTTGGGGCTTTATCTCCCATTACGTATGGCTTTGTCCTGATTTCTTGCTTCAAGAAGTTGAGAGGTATGGCAGCAATACAAGAACAGAAAGTCTTCTTGTATTTAAAATTCTGCATTTTGGCAGAAAGGAAGAAGAGGACGTGTGTGCAACAGAACCATTCTTAAAGGAGTATGTCTTTAAAAACACAAAGTATTTATTTTATTTTTTTACATTAAAAAGTAAATGTGACAGTCCTTTGGCAAGTGAAGTCCAAATACGGGGGGGCAGTGCACCTGCCTGCGGGCACCCTTGGACCCAAGCATGTGCTGAACTAGTAACTAACATTATCACACACACTGATCCGGCAGAGATAGCAAACCTCCTAGTGGGCAGATTTGGTCAAAATTTCACTCCCCTATCCCCTCCAAACTTATCACAAACCTTACCCTCAACCCCCCCCCCCCCACACTGAAGAGAAGGTCATTAAAGCCTTGACTAAGGTAAAAAAAACACAGCCTGTATGGGAACAGATGGCATCCCAGACTGTCTTCTAAACAAAGTAAACCATCAAGTAGCATCACCATTAATTACTCTATTCAGTCATAGCCTATCCACAAGCTTTGCTCCTGAGGAATGGAGAACAGCTACAGTTATTCTCCTTATCATAAAAGGAAATATTGTTAGCCTAGCTGTCTGGAATTTTGTAAATGATTATATGTCAGTTGTGAATGTCAACATGATGCATATGCTTGTGTTACAAATGTATTAGCACTATATGTTACGTGTATATCGAACTGCTGGTACAGAAGTGTATGTGAGAAGGGTTTGTACAGTACTGAGCTTAAAGATGTATCCACAGTGTACCTACTGAAAAAGAATGGACATGTATATAAACTATTGTACTTGTGTACATGTATATGTTTCAACAGTGGGAATTGGCACATAGAAAGTTAACTTGCAAAACTTCAGTAAAATAGTTGAAATTAAATTGTTTTATAACTGCGCCATAAAAGAGATTTTATCTTTCAGTCTTGCTGCGGCAAAGAAACAGGATGTCTAAAACTAGGGAGCCGTCTGCATTGTTTTTTTAAGTGTTGTATTGTTTTATGTCTTCCAGCAGTTGCAAACCTCTGAAGGCTATGTATTTTCACAGGGAGATGCTAAATGCTAGCATTTTCTAGCAGGGGTTGCTGAGCCTGGGAACTGAAGTCAGCTGAGAAAAAGTGATGCATTGCTGCAAGTATCCCAGCAGTAATATTTGAGATTAATTTAAGAACTCTCTGAGAAAGTGACTGGGGATTTTGTATTTTGTCTTTGACCTGTCAGCATCCGCTGGAAAACCCCACTCACCACATCTGTCTTGCCTTGCTGTAATAGTAAATTAACTAAGGTTTGGTAATTATTTTAGATTCAGTAAGGAATATAGTAAAGAATAGCTTAGATGTTTTCTGTATTTATTTGAGACTGTCCTGCAATGTTGTTTTAAATATTTCCTGTGATTTTGAACTCTGAAGTTACTGTGATGATTTACTATTTTCTTGTTTTTTTATTATTTATGATTATATTTAAACCTATCTTTGTGGCTGATATTTGTGAGACATATTTAAGCTCTGAGAGCACTTATATATTTATTTGGTACCACTCTTGGTTAGGCTACCATTTGGATTAATAGTAACATTACATAGTAGTATTGGACACCCTTTGTTAAGGGCCATAAAGTAGCTGATAACAGGTTCTGGTGGTAGTGATAACTACCTTATAGTCCTGGCAGAAGCGGGCATAGCTAGTAAACCTGTGCCAACATTTGCCAGGTGTGTGTGTGTGTGTGTGTGTGTGTGTGTGTGTGTGTGTGTGTGTGTGTGTGTGTGTGTGTGTGTGTGTGTGTGTGTGTGTGTGTGTGTGTAAAACAAATCTCCAAGAGTGTGTGTGTCAGCTACTTGGGCAGGGACATGAAGCACTGGTTGGACAGAGAGAGTGTTGAAGGACTTGATTTGGAACCCTGGCTAAGAACTCAGCTCTATAGCTGTGCCAGTGGGGAGTCTTACTGGGGATCTGGAGAAAGAGGACGACACCAGTCCCAGACTGACTGTGGTTTCTGTGTGCTCTTAAGAGAAATTGCACTTTACTGTGTGTGTACTAGTCATCCTCCCAGTGTGTACATTCCCCACTGTTGCCAGTGGTAAGGATTGAAGCTTCTTGATTACTAGGCCAGTGTTGGGGCATCACACCCCTCCACAAAGGTGGCTTAGCAACAGACCCAGGGAATTATAGACCCATAAGTCTGACCAGCCTCATCTGTAAGGCCATGGAAAGTATCATCATGGACCTCATATATAAAGACATAAGCAACCTCCAAACAACCCTGGATCCAACCTAATTCAGCATCATCAAGGGGAGATCATGTCTGCTAATCCTGGTGGATTTCTTCAAAGATGTGACCAAGGGCACTGATGAGGGCAAATCTGTGCACACAGCATGCCTTGACTTGGCAAAGGCCTTTAACACAATCCCACACTCAGACATTGCCAATAAACTTAGCAAACTGAATGTAAACCCCTTTATTGTAAGATGTATTGCCAAGTGGCTAACAAACTGGTTGCACTCTATCAAAGTGAGTGACTCCACATTAACTAGTAGATCTGTCACCAGCAGGGTGCCACAAGAGTTAGTGCTGGTCCTCCTACTGTTTGGTATATACTTCTCAGAAGTTCAGGGCAAAACTAAGGGGCTATTGCTGACCAAGTTTACAGATGACTGCAAACAAGGTGCAATTATTGAATCCCCAAATAATGTCAGTATACTGCATTTTGGAAGGGTCTTATGCAGACCAGTGACTGGTGCCATAGTCTCAAACTAAATGCAAAAAAATAAGTCATCATTCTTTTTAGTAAAAACAATGCTCCTTCGCACTATCAAATTAACAACAATACCCTATGTACCAATGAAGTGGTAAGGGATCTGGAATCACAAGTCGACAGTGACCTTCACTTTGACCACCATATATTTATTGTAGTAATGAAAGCCTTCTATGTAGTTCTCTTGATTAGCAAAGGCATCACCTCCAGAGCAAAGGAAGTTTAGAACCCACTATGCTCATCACTAACCAGGCCCATAATTGAAAATATTGTCCCTTTCAGCATGTACTGTACAAAGCACCTGCAGCAATTCGATAGACCTCAAAGGTTTCTAACAATGATGATCAAAGGAATCCATCACATGCCTTACACAGACTAACTACAGTCCCTGTTACTATAACCTGTATCATATAGACTTCTTAGGAGAAACTTATGTCCAGCTTAGAGAGCAATCTCAGACCCAAACCTAATGATTTTACTGCACATCTGTAAATCAAATGGGACTAGATCTAGCCATTCCAGGGACCTAAATATAGCCTGCAACTTGAATAGGATTTGCTGGCTGGACAGATTTGTCTCCTAGAGACTGACACATCTTTGGAATAGGCTGCCAATTCACATGAAGCAGAGCACCACTATTACACTATTCAAAAGGAACCTGGACAAGTGTATGGGTCACCATAAATTCTTACCAGGGATACAACCCTCCTAGGCAGTCATTACTAGATACAATCCTGGGTATTGACTAGAGTATCTATGGTATTACATTGGGATGAAACGGCTTGGCTTGACATGACCTCCAGGTTGATAGCCTAGTAACCTCCTATGATTCACCTCCTGTGATCCTGCTTGTTATGTGTTGTGGTTCAAGATATGAAAGTTATACTTCTAGATTATGAGTTTTTTTAATTTATAAGGAGCTTTTTTTCCTTCCTTTTTTTTTTTGTTTGTTTTTTTTTGTCCAACTATATTTGTAAGCAATATCCATCATGCAGTAAAATAATTTCCTTGATTAACATACTTCTGAGCCATTCTACACCTTTATTAATAGATGTTTTGTTTTACTGGGAGCAATGTGATGTAATAAAGTGATATATCTATACATGTCGATAATGTTTGTTTCTTAATCCACGTAAATATGATTCTTTATTTTAACAAGTAGTTACCTAGTTTGTAAAAAGCCTTCTAAATTAATGGAAAACATTGCAGTGTAGTACCTAACAAGCTGGTGTGCTGAGTATAATTAGAATTGAATCATTTATCACTGAGACCTGGTTGTTGAAGGAGAACTGAAACATCACAGCATATTGTTAGATTTTTTTAAAATCCTATCCAGTTACGACTGATTTTGTTATGTTTCATAAATGAAGAATTTTCTCCACTAACAGTTCCAACAGATCTTAAAAGATTTCTGTAAGCCTTTACATTTCTGAAGTTAAGGCATAAATCATACACATATATGGCATTTTTTACAGCCTGAAACTAAATGAAACTTGTAGTTTAAGCCCCAATTTAAGCTAAAATTTCTGGTTTACTGTGCTGAATAACTTAAGTTTGCTTTTTACATCTCTCTCTTGCACAGCTGAAATATTTTAAGTCACAAAGAAACAAACCTGGAGTCTTGTTAAATGTTTCAAAATCTTGCAGAATATATGTGCTGTAGAATTATTTTTTAAATCACATTTTCGGAGCTTTAAATTTCAGTACTGGTTTGAAATCATGTTCCTCATATTGTTCATTATCTGACCATATCAGTATTATTTATTTGCATTTTTTTACCAGGAAAGTCGGACTGAGGAACAAGTAACATATTTTTAGATAAAGCTCAGGGATAAAAGCTCCAATAAAAATGACAGCAATAACATGAACACAGTGGGCCAGATTCACAAAGGCTTGCATGGAGTCTAAGAGTAGTGTAAGACTCCAGACAGCCAATATGTATGCCGAGCGATCCAGGAACAGCCGGCAGGGACATGCATGAGAGCTCCTAAAACGACTCTTTCACGGACAGTGCTAGGTTATGCAAATTACCTCATTTGCTGCTGAAAGCTATGCAAATGAGGTAAATTTGAGATCCAGGAAAAACTAACCTGTCCGAGTAAGAGTAGTGTTATTTGCACAAATGTACTTGGTTGGTAACTGAGTACCATTCTGCATATAGCAAAACGGAGCAATGACAGCTCCAAATAAAGGATGCATCCAGTTGAGGAAGCATGCCAATGGCCAAATATAAGGCCATTGGCATTTATATGTGTTGCAAAATAATAAAAAATAAAAAAATGTTTTCCCCGATCTCCGATGTTTAAGTGTAGCGCAGCGTCGCGCAAATGTGCTGCACTGTAAAAACCAAAAAAATAAATAAATAAATAAAAGCCAAAAATAGGCATTTTATTAAAAATATCCATCTGCCATGCAATTGAATGGCAGGCTGAAGACAACATGTCTACTGAGTAGTGGTTGCTAAGGGGGGAAGCTCAGTGTGAGAGATGTAACCAAGCATTAGTAGGCAATCCTATGCATATGAGTATAAGTAGAGTGAATCCCAATTTTCCCTGCCATGTGAACAATGTCCCTAGAGTGTAAGAGTAGGATTAGGGGAGTAACAGAGTAGTAGATAGGTGACATCATGAGGAGGGTATGTATTAAAGACTGTAAGCTTATTGGAGCAGAGTGGCATGTGTTTGCTGTGAATTACTCAGGACTGGAAGAGGCATGTCTACAGTTGTCTGAACTGAAACCCAGAAACCAAAGGCGCACGCTGTGGCTACAACCAAAGCTTCTTGCAATGATGCTTACACTGTGTGCGCACCTGTACACCTGTCTAAGCCTGTGTACGTGTGTGTGCGCCCGTGTAAGCCTGTGTAAGGCTGTCTAAGCCTGTGTGTGTGGATGTGCACCCGCCTAAGCCTGTGTAAGCATGGGTAAGGCTGTGTGTGTGCGTGTGCGCTTGTGTGCGCATTTTTGCGCTTGTTTGTGCGGCGCTGTCCCCTGTGGAAACAGAAAGGGAAAAGGAAGGAAAAGTAGTAGTAGGAAGTTAACCAAGGAGAACTAGCCGAGCTGCCAGGTGAAATCAATCAGAATCAGCCAATTACACAGGCAGTACACTAGCCCAGCCCAGCCCAGCACTTAAAACTCTGCAAACAACAGTCCCCCATGTTTTACTCAGAAACACTGCAACACTGCAGTATACACAGAGAAGTGAAAACTTAAAAAGCTTAACTGAGAAAAAAAATGTTAGGGGCTGCCATTGCTATTATAAGGCAACATGTGCAAGATGCTGAGGGTGGTGCCATTGCGGATTTTGCTGAGCAACCCACAGTGAGGAGACAGAGAAGAGTGCACAGACCCAGGGTAACATGAGCTGGAGATAGTGGAGCGCTGTAGAGTGGACAGAGAGCTCCTGCAGCAAATTGTTGAGCTGTGTAGGCCACGCCTCACACACAGAACCAACAGAGGGGAACCCATCCCAGTGGAAACCAAGAAATGTGTTGGCCTAAGAATACTAGCAACAGGTACCTTCCAGAGACCAACTAGTGATAGGATGGGGATTTCACAGGCATCACCATCCAGGGTACTGCACCAGTTCCTGAATGCCATGTCAGCACATGTTGGTAATCATGTATATTTCCCCAATTCCCATGAGGTATTGGCCAGCAATATGCATCTCTTCCAGCAAATAGCGGAATACCCTGAGGTAGTGGGTGCAATTGACTGCACGCACATACACATCAAAGCACCAGCCGGTGAGCGAGGTAGGGCCTACATCAACCGCAAGGGCTTCCACTCCATCAACTGCCAGGTCATGTGCGATGCCCAGGGCATAATACTGAATGTGTGTGCTGGCTGCCCTGAAAGCTACCACAATTCCCATATCTGGCATCTGATGCAGCTGTACCAGACATTTGCCAATGGGGACATCCCTGATGGTCACCTAGTGGGGGATGCTGGATACGCACTGGAGCCATGACTGATGACACCCATCAGAAATGCACACACACCTGAACAAGAACTCCATAATGAGGCACACGCACAAACACAAAATATAATCGAGCATGTGTTTGGGATGCTCAAGTCACGGTTCTGGTGCCTGGACACATCTGGTGGAGCCTTGTAGTACTCACCAACTACATGTACCCAAATTGTCATGGTATGTGCCATGCTACACAATATGATCCTGCAAAAACAGCTGCAACAGGAACAACATGGGGCAGGGCTAAACAGCCCCCCACCATTGCCAAGGCCTACACAGGCACAGCATGACTTGGAGAAGGAACAACCTGAGCCTGCCCCAGTAGGCAGAAGGAGGCATGCCCAGTATGCCTTGGCCTTGGCAAAGAGACAACGTATAGCACATACACTGGCTCAGTAGGAATCCTGGAAATGATACCTCTCTCTGACTCACACATAAAATAAAAGGGATGCCTAACTTGACACTACCTATTTCCAAACATGTATAGGGAGTGTAGTATGTGCATCCGACATAGGCAGCCCTGCAGCACCACCAGAGTCATGATTGCCATGTTCTAAGCAATATAAAGCAGTGCTAAGCAGCATTTACCATTATTTAGTATATGTACACAAAATTGCCTGTGCTAACTAGTGCAATGTTGGGCAACGTTGAGCAATGTTGGTCAAGGTCGGGGAAAGTTGTGCAAAGTTGAGCAAAGTTAGGTAAACATGCTCATATTTGCTTTACTGTTCCTTAAGCAGTCTGGTCTGCCCAGCATGAAAATAAAAAGCAGTGACAGGCCTCAAAACCAGGATACTGTGCACTATAGTCACAGTACTGAACCACTAAGCCATGATAGCATTTCAGTGGCACAAACACAGCAGGACAATTGTACAGTAATGCAAACACAAAGAAATGCTGTATCATGTCCCTAAAGAGGCATATGGGTTACCTCCCCCACAAGCCCATGCAGACAGAGAACATCAGGGCAGGCGTTGTGATGTGGGTTGTGAAGGCTATGAAGTTGCAATCTAATATACGTGACATTGGACGCTAGGATCTGTAGCACAGTAGTATGCCTCAAGCCAGTACAATAGGCAACAGTACAGACTGAAATGGTGTAACGTACACAGCAGTGCAGGCATAGCAAATGTGTATAAGTGTCAGGTGAAACCCTCATCTTATGTACACCCACAGTAACAATCAAGTGTGCCCCTGGGTAAAAATGTACAAAGAATAGCTGTCCCCGCTGTATGTAGAAATGTTGATAAGTCTATGTAAAGTGTCTCATGGAAGCCCTGCAGGCACAGCATGATCCCTGTTGATCTATGACACAAAGGTGAGCCCTGCTGTAAAAATACCACTTGATTTTCCATACACATATAGTATAAATGTCTATACTTGGCATGCTCACACACTCCAATAAATGTAGTGGATGTCATTCGGCATCACACTGAAAGGTCATACTGGGCATGCTCACACACTTAAAAAATGAAGCAAATGTCAGGCAACAACATACTGAAAGGTCATACTGGGCATGCTCACACACATGCCAAATATGGAGGTGATAATAAGGGATCTATGGACAAATGTGGATAGACATCTCTACTTCCAGAAACACATTCCCAAAGGTGTCAGAAAATCATGCTATGTGTTCACACAAACTGCCAAGGTTTGTGCATGTAGATCAAAGGAGGTTCCCAGTACTCAGTCATCAGACCCATCAGAGAGTACCACAACACACTTATGATGAATCTGACTAGGCACCTTCAGCAGCCAGAAAGACCACTGAAGTACCCCAACAAGAGGATTACTGGCCTCAGATAGTAGCCCCATGCAACAAAACTGAATGTAACCCAATCTGTACTCTGTTGCATACTGTCTACTCAGGAGATCTCTGCCCAACAGACAGGTCCATGTCATGGCTACACTCAAATCTGTTCTGAGTTACAGCTCAATGGCACTAAATATGCAGACCCAACTGATATTGCCAACATCCTGGCAGATAGGATCAGTGTTAACTGTACCCCCCTCTCACCCATGAAAGAGCACATGTCTATAATGGAAGACTGCAAAGTTGCTGTCATCATGGCTGCACAGGTAAAAAACACTCTCCAAAGCCAGTATCACAGCAGCCATGGGACCAGATAACTTCACAGGCTGTGCTCCACACAAACCACAGAACGAACAGGCACCACACTGACGTACCATGTGCAGTCATAGCCTCACCTCATGCTTTGTGCCTGTAGAATGGTGCACAGTGACGGTTATCCCACTACTCAAGGGTGGAGACACCTCAGACCCCAGGGACTAGCACCCCATTAGCCTGATGAGACCGCTCTTCAAGGCCATGGAATGTATCATCATACAACATATAAACAATTACATTTGTAATACCCAAACCCTGGACCACAACCATGTTGGGTTTGTAAAATGCAGATCATGTCACCTAAACCTGATAAATGACATTGAAGCAGTCAGCAGAACTGTCGACAAGGGTAAGGTGGTTCACACAGCCTATGTTGATCCTGCCACAGCTTACAACACCACCCCACAGTCTGGAAATATAGGTAAACCCACTAAACTAGGTATAAATTGCTATGTCACAAGATGGGTTGCCAACAGGCTTACTGACAGAACACACACTGTGAAAGTAGCAGACTCCAAGTATGACTTTGGACCAGTGACGAGTGCAGTACCACAGGGTCCAGTCCTGGGTCATGTCCTGTTTTATATCTACTTCCCTGAAGTAAAGTTTAACATGGAAGGTCTGTGGCTACAGAAGTTTCCAGAGGACTGCAAACTAGGAACCATAATTGTAAACACTAAAGATGTGGACATCCTACAAAAGGGCCTCACTGAGACAGGTGGCTGTTGTCAAAAAGCCATGGGCTCTAGCTCAGTGCCAAAAGGTGCATTGTCATCCCCTTTGTTAAAAACTCTGTAGCCAAGAACTACAACATAGGTGGTAGTATACTTAACATTGAAAGTGTGACAAGAGACCTTGGGTCACAGGTGTACACTGGACACAACTGTGATAATCACATCCCCACAGTAATCAGGAAACCCTGCTATGTGGCACACCTCATCACAAAATGTGTCTCCTGCAGAATAGAAGAGGACATTGTTCCACACTACTCATCACTCACTAGAACTATAATAGAGTACAACCCCACTTTTGCTATGTACCTCACAAGACAACTACAACAACTGTAAAGCCTGCAGCAATACCTCACAAAGAGTGGACAGAAATACATGCCATATGCAGACCATCTCAAAATGCTCCATCTGTACTTCCTTGCATATCACATACTCAGATGTGTTCACTGCCTAACATACACAGCTATGTCAAACGCAGAGCTGTTGGACATGTTCCACGTAAAACACTCACAATCGCTCTGACCTTCAGACCCAAAACCATGAGTGAAATACAAAAGGAAGGGGTGTACCCATTTACCTTATGGATACCCACACCTTCAGGTTAGTGGCACAGCATGAAGCCTTGGAGACCATGCAAGTGCAATTAACATTGGCCAAAGCTGCTCATCAGATTATAGCCTGCTACAGATCACCTACCTTGTCACAGGAACCTCACTCAGTATTCCTGAGAACAGCGGAAAATATAAAGATCCTATCAAACACCATTATATGAGGTGATTACAACTACCCAAACCTTGAGTGGGAGAATTACTTGTGTACAATATATTTTGCCCAATGTTTCCTAGAATTTAAAAGCTCTAACACCCTGGAACAGCTGGTCACCATGCCCACTAGAGGTGACACCATACTGTACATGATCATCACCAACATGGGGTACCAGTGTTCCACAACAGAGATAAAACCCTTGCTGGTAATATCAGATCATAAAGTAATCACACTGGACATCCACATCCCACCCCCCCACCCAGTCAATGAAACCACTGTGAAGACATTTTCAAAAGCAAACTGCACACGTCCCAAGACAAAAGTGGAAATTTCCAAAGACCTCTTGCTGTAGGATAATGGTATACAATCTGCCAAATCAGTTGCAAGTGAATCCTATGAGCATCTACAGGGATGCATGGATCGAGACATCACAAATAAAACCAAGATGCACTCCTCCAAAAATAAGAAAACAATCTGGTGGTCATTGCCCATAAATAAGCTAGACAACAGAAGGAGGAAACTAACACCTGATAGAGCCAACTTCACTAAAGGAAAGGCATCACTGATCATTATTAGGAAGAAGCAATGATCACTCATAAAATAATTCAAGGACACTTTCAAAAGACAAATTGCCAAGGACTGTAAGAATGACAACCACAAAGCCTGTGGTAGCTATACCAGACATGTAGGTGTCAACTTCCAAATATGCTGTCAGCTACTGACAAATGGCAAGGAATACACTGAACCAACTTTCATTGCCCACATCCTGGGGGACAGGTTCAGTGAAAACTTCCCCCCATCACCCCCAAAAGGGCCTGTGTCCATCACAGAAGGATGCAGAACCCCAGACGTCATGGACATGCAGGTAAAGACAGCCCTCTCCAAAGCCAAGAACACAACATCAATGGGACTAGGCCCAAAAGGAACTACACCCTCACCTACATTCACTGCCCAGACTCAATCGTACCACAGGGTATGTACTCAAAGAATGGCATACACTAACTGTCATCCAGCCCCACAAAGGGGGTGCCACAACAGAACCTGGAAACCATTGCCCTATAAGTCTACTCAGCCTGGTCTACAAAGCTATTGAGCAAATTGTCATGGAACCCATAAACAGTGACAATGGGTACCTCCAGACACTGGACTCTACACAACCTTGCCTTGTCAAAGGCAGATCCTGCCTCCTAAACATAGTTGACTTACTTCAAACAGTTACCAAGGACATAGATGGAGGTGAATGTATTCCACACAGCCCACCTGGACCTCAATAAGGAGAGTGTACACCATTCCCCACTCTGTCATCATGGACACGCTTACCAGCCTGAACATCAACAGCTATGTCACAGGATGTGTGGCCAAGTGGTTCACAGATCAAACACACATGTTCAGAGTTGCGGGTGCCATGTCTGACTCTAAGACAGTCACAAATGGCATACCACAGGTCTTGGCCCTGGGACCCCACCTGTTCAGTAGACACTGCTCAGAGGTACAGGCAAGCATGGGAGGAGTATGGCTGAACAGGTTTGCAGATGACTGCTAACTGTGGTCCATAATAGACCCTATGGCTGACACACACATCCTCCAGAAGGGGCTTACAGAGACAGATAACTGGTGCCAAAACAATGCCCCAAGAAGAATGCCAAAGAATGCATAGTCATCCCTTTTGGCTAAAACAAAGTGCAAACAAATGACCACATAGGTGGTACTCCAGTATGTATGGAGAAAGTCATGAAGGCCCTGGGGACACAGTTAGATAGTAAACTGTCCTGTGATGATCACATGGCCAAAGTGTTTAGATATTCCTTCTATGTAGCCCACCCAATGTCACCTAATGTAACCCACTTTTTCTAGTTTGATGATGTCACCATCCTACATATATACCTGTGGAAAAGAGAGCTAACAGTAATGTGTAAAGTGCGTCATGATAATGCATACTTCTGTAGTATCAAAAAGCAGTTAGGTAGGGGTTTGAATCCTGCACTTGACAAGTGTGTGTCTGTTTGTATGCGATCTCCTTGGAGAAGAGCAACCTTTTTGGAGAGTACTCAAACACCTTACAAGTAGTATACTAATCTTTGTCAGGTCTGATGATGTCACCATCCTACAAATATACCTGTAGAAAAAAAAACTCGCAATAATGTGTATAGTACATTGTGTAAATGCATACTCCTGTAGTATCATAAACTAGCTAGGTAGGGGTTTGAATCCTGCACTTGACAAGTGTATGTGTCTGTTTGTGTGTGATCTTCTTGGAGAGGAGCAACCTTTTTGGAGAGTACTCAAACACCTTAAAAGTGGTATACTAATCTTTGTCAGGTCTGATGATGTCACCATCCTACAAATATACCTGTGGAAAAGAGAACGCACAATAATGTGTATAGTGCGTCATGTAAATGTGTACTCCTGTAGTATCATAAACCAGTTAGGAAGGGGTTTGAATTCTGCACTTGACAAATGTGTGTGTTTGTCTGTTTGTGTGTGATCTCCTTGGAGAAGAGCAACTTTTCTGGAGAGTACTCAAACACCTTAAAAGTGGTATACTAGTCTTTGTCAGGTCTGATGATGTCACCATCCTACAAATATACCTGTGGAAAAGAGAAACAGTAATGTGTATAGCATGTTGTGTGAATACGTACTCCTGTAGTATCATAAACCAATTAGGTAGGGGTATGAATCCTGCACTTGACAAGTGTGTCTGTTTGTGTATGATCGCCTTAGAGAGGAGCAACCTTTTTGGAGAGTACTCAAACACCTTAAAAGTGGTATACTAATCTTTGTCAGGTCTGATGATGTCACCATCCTACAAATATACCTGTGGAAAAGAGAACTCACAGTAATGTGTATAGCGCATTGTGTTAATGCGCACTCCTGTAGTGTCATAAACCAGTTAGGTAGGGGCTTGAATCCTGCACTTGATAAGTGTGTGTGTGTGTCTGTTGGTATGTGACCTCCTGGGAAAAGAGCAACCTTTTTGGAGAGTACTCAAACACCTTAAAAGTGGTATACTAATCTTTGTCAGGTCTGATGATGTCACCATCCTACAAATATACCTGTGGAAAAGAGAACTCACTGTATTGTGTATAGCGTGTCATGTCAATCCATACTACTGTAGTATCGTGCAGTAGTTATGTAGGGGTTTGAATCCTGCACTTAATGAGTGTGCATGTGTGACACTGTTGGACAATGGGTTGTGGGTTTTGCTTTTACTACTGTATGACATATCAGTATGACACCAGTATGTACATTGCACATGTGAGGTAGCTGTGTGCAAATACATATGTGTACACGTGACCTCAATGATTGCATGTGTGGGAACCCTGCTTTCTCCAAGAACACATCTGTCATCTTTTCAAGAGTGTGCTGCTGCTTTCCAGACCTTCGGTCACATCTGTATGCTTGTGAGAAGGCCAGCCACTGCAGTGATCCCTGGCCTAGGTCAACTGTGTCACACACACTCATTACAGTTTCTATAGAATTGTGTGAGTGAGGGTTTATGGCCGAGGTATATGTCAGACCTGTTCAAATGCAGCAGGGTCTATCCATGATGGCTATTCATTATAGGTGTACAACAACCTTTGTGGATATGCATGCAGACCCTTTATTGCTTATGTGATCCACCGAGGGATTTAAACATACCTTTGGAAATGTGATTATCAAAGGAGAGATGATGTACCACTTGGTTGCATGTACACATC
This sequence comes from Protopterus annectens, assembly GCF_019279795.1. Lineage (NCBI taxonomy): Eukaryota > Metazoa > Chordata > Ceratodontiformes > Protopteridae > Protopterus > Protopterus annectens. The sequence continues at coordinate 1,424,980,718 of NC_056732.1, forward strand.
GGTACCTGTCCTTCATGTTGGTGGCTACTACCTATGTGGTACTGTGGGGATACTATGTTCCATAAACGTGGATGACTATGCTTAGTTTGGCTTATAGCTTTACAGCATGGGTTTGACAACAGGTATCTGTCTGTATGATACCCTTGTGGAGGATATGTGTGTCATTTGGAGAATGCATTATAGGCCACAGTATGCATTACCAGACGTGGACGGATATATCCCTACTGTTATTGCTTGTACCTAAGAGAGCTATATGCCAAACAGGAGTGGTCTCAGTAATGGGTGCAGGTGAATACCACTGGTTACTGGCATAGTATAGTACCTGAAGGATCCAAATGTTGCTGTGAGTCCTACATCTGTGTGTCAGTTGTCAAGACATCATCTAACGATTGGTTATGGTCAGGCTGTTGAAGTTATGTATACTACCAAAATGCAAAACAATGACAGACAGTAACAGTATCACCCACAGCACAGTGTCAAACCATGTCATACACACATGTGTAGTCAGGTTCTGAAATGTGCGTAGTACAATGCATACTGGCCATCAATAGAAACTATGGAGTGGTACTGTGTAATACAGGGCATGTCACCCTGCCCATGTGTCCATTATGCATGTACATGCAGACAGTGCACCTCTACCATGTTCACAAATGTACACCTGCAAATCTGTGCTACACATGTTCCACACATACTGTCCACTCTATAACACATGCTGCCAATACTACACACATCAGCCAAGTGGCATGTGGGTGGACAATACACTATTTTAGCTAACACTGGTGTAAACAGCACTACAATGACAATCACAACTTTAATGCATCATATGCCTGCTCAGCTACACCTTCAAGCATATCATTACACTCTACTGCTGACAACACAGTAACATTGCTATACTGCTATAAAGTCACCCTGTGCATCAGCACCATGGTAGCCTGTTCCTGCATCGATGTTACAGATGACAGGAGGTGGCAAAGGTTTCATCATATGCACAGGGTGTGTTATTGGTTTGCCAGAAGCCTACAGTGAGCCATCCAATCAACATGTATGTGTGTGTGTGTGTGTGTGTGTGTGTGTGTGTGTGTGTGTGTGTGTGTGTGTGTGTGTATGTGTGTGTGTGTGTGTGTGTGTGTTTGAGGGGCAAGAGTACTGCTATGGGTCAATGTTGATGTTATGTGTGCGGGTATGTGTTAGCCCTAGGTGTCTGGTTCATGTGTGTGTGTGTCTGCATGCACACAGTTCCACCATAGGTTCATAGGTTCATAGGTTCATACTAGGCTATCTGCCCTAGGGCATTTATAAGCCTAGCCAGAGTGTGTTTGGCTTTTGCCACCCATTTTAAATTAATTTTGCTATGCCCTTTTTCAAGGTTAGTATACTGTGCCTCTGTCTAACAGTGACACAGAAGTGATACCCGGGGTAAACCTACGATCTCCCATCCACTCATCAAGATCCCTCTTGAAGAGAGTCAATGAGGGACTCTGCCTAACCTGGACTGGTATTTTATTCCAGAGTGAAGGGAGCCTCTGGGTTATGAATCTGTCCCTCCAGCATGTCTTATTTATTTCAGTGCTGAGGTTCAAGTCTCTCAAGCGTGTAGCTCGATGGGATTTGGATTTTCTGAGGTGCAGCATGTCCATTAATTCCGGGTTGGACATGGCTTTATACGTCAGGCACAGATCGCCTCTGAGCAGGCGGTATGCCACTGAGTAGAGCTGGAGTTTCTTTAACCGGGCAACATATGGCATCTGCTTGAGCCCTTTGATCCTCTTGGTGAGGTACTTTTGGGGTCTTTCCATTTGCTGCAGGTGTCTGGTAAGGTACATCCCAAAAGGGGTATTGTACTCAATTATGGGCCTGATGAGGGATGAGTAAAGAGGCACGATGACCTCCCCTGATCTAGATGTGAATCCCTTCATGATTAGGTGGGCTATATAAAATGTTTTTCTAACCACTTTGGCCACGTGGTTGTCAAATAAGAGATTGCTATCAACTTGGGTCCCCAGGTCCCTAATTACTTCTTCTGTACTTAATGGATTACCACCTATGTGGTAATTTGTGGGCACTTTGTTTTGCCAAAGGGGATGACTATACACTTTTTGGCATTTAGCTTGAGGCCATGGCTCTGGAACCAGTTTTCTGTTTCTATGAGGCCCTTTTGGAGGATGCTTTTGTCAGCTGGAGAGTCGATTATGGCACCCAGTTTGCAGTCATCTGCGAACTTGGTCAGCCACAGCCCTTCTGTGTTGGCCTGTACCTCCGAGAAATATATACCGAGCAAGAGAGGTCCCAGGACTGAGCCTTGTGGGATGCCACTTGTAACTGGTTTGGAGTCTGACATGGCTCCAGCAATTCTAACCATGTGGATTCTGTCCTAGAGCCAGTTTGCAACCCATCTAGTGACATAGGGGTTTATATTTAAGCTGGTGAGCTTATCTATAATGCCCAAATGGGGTATTGTATCGAAGGCTTTTGCAAGGTCCAGGTAGGCTGTGTGGACCACCTTCCCCTCGTCAATGGCCTTGGTGACTGTTTCAAAGAAATTAACCAGGTTTAAGAGGCAGGATCTGCCCTTAACAAAGCCAAACTGGGTAGGATCCAGTGTCTGTAGGTCCCCAATATCTTTATTTATGAGGTCCATGATGATCCTTTCCATAGCTTTGCAGACCAAGCTAGTCAGGCTTATGGGGTGATAGTTTCCAGGATCCGTTGAGGCACCACCTTTGTGGAGAGGGACCACTGTTGCTGTACACCACTCTTTGGGTACATATCCTGTAGTAAGGCTGAGATTGAACAGTAGTTTTATGTTTGGGTTTAGCTCTTCTTGGAGTTCATGTAGGATGCAGCCCGGGACACAGTCTGGTCCCATTGATGCTGTGTTTTTTGCTTTGGAGAGGGCAGCTCTTACCTGAGCATCTGAGATGTCAGGGTGGCAGCACTCTGCTGGGATAGATATTTGCCCTTTTAGTGGGGAGGGGGGGAGAAGTTTGCACTGAACCTGTCAGCTAGGATGTTGGCAATGTCTGGGGGTTCAGTATATTTTTTGTCATTTTGGACTAATTTTGAGCATATCTGGGAATTCCCACCCAGGTTTCTAACATAACTAAATAAAGCCTTGTGATTATCCTTAGTGTCCTTTGCAATTTTTCTCTCGAAGCTGGCCTTAGATGATTTTATGAGTGCCCGTAGTTTTTTGCTAATACTGATCAGAGATGCCTTCCCTTTTTGGGATTTTGCTCTATCATGTAGTAGCTTCCTCCTTCTATTGTATAGTTTGCTTATGGCTGGGGTCCACCAGACAGGACCTCTGCCTTTGGAGGATTGGGTCTTGGTTTTATTTGGGATTGCATGATCCATGCATTCCTGAAGATGTTCATAGAATGCATTTATAAAGGATTCTGTGGTCTGGCTTTGAAGGATTCCACCTCGATTTGCTTTAGAGAAGTTGTGTGAAATTTGCTTTAGAGAAGTTTTTCACTGTGGTTTTCAGGGCAGGGGGTGGAGTCAGGATGTGAATATCCAGTGAGATTAGTTTATGGTCTGATCTTACCAGTGAGGGATACACTTCTTGTCTGGAGCAGAGTCCCCATGTTGGTGATGATCAGGTCCAGTATGTTTTCCCCTCTTGTGGGAGTGGTAACAAGTTGTTCCATAGCATTTGAGTTTATAAATTCTAGGAACCTTTGGGCTAGGGTGTTGGAGCTAGAGTAATGCACTCAGTCTATGTTTGGGTAGTTGAAGTCGCCCAATATAATGGTCTTTGGAGAGACCTTCATATTTTCCAGTGTTCTCAGGAAGGCTGAATGGGGTTCCTGGGTTTGGGAGGGTGGTCTGTAGCAGGCTATAAATTGGAAGGCAGTTTTACCCACTGTTAGTTGCACATGGATAGTCTCTGATGCTTCGTGCTGTGCCACCAACCTGGAGGTGTGGGTATCTTTGACGAATATTGATACTCCCCCTCCTTTTGTGGTTCGGTCCAAGTTTTGGGGCTGAAAAGCATGGTATGAGGTATAGCCTGGTAGTGCTGGGGTGCTCTTGGAAGCCTTAAACCAGGTTTCTGTTACTTCACAGATATCGATGTTCTCCATGCTAAGGAGAGTTTTGAGTGCGTGCATCTTGAGGTTTAGACGTCTGGCATTGAGTAGCATTACTCTTAGTTTCTTATCCCCTTGTGATACCTATGGAGGTGGGTTTGTCTTTTGAACCTTGCCTAAAAAAGGCACTATGGGGGTAGCAAGAGCCTTTGCCAATATCCGAAAACCCAGGGGTGACAGGTGCAAGCCATCTCTAGCGAAGCATTGTGGCTTGTCGAGCATGTCATCCCAGACTGGCAGGCATTGGATCCCCTTTGAATGACACCAATACTTAAGCCAATTGGTGAAATTGATCATCTTGTCTTCATATTGTGGCATCATTCTTGGTGAGGGTAAGATGCTACTCAAGGTCAGAGTCATACCGGCCTGGGCTACATGCTCAGAGAGCTCCTCTATGTCTCTTTTCATGTAGTCCAGGGAGGTACATCTCAGGTCATTCACACCAGCATGGACAATGACTGAGTCATATTTGTACTTGCCTTGAGTGACCTGAGTGCTTGTGTTATGTGGCGGATCCTAGCGCCTGACAGGCAGCTCACCGTGACCTTCTCCTTGTTCAGCCTGGTGAGCGGGACGCCAGTGTGCCTGACGATAGAGTCACCTATTACAAGTGTATTAGGTGTGTTGTTTAGCCTTAAGGGCTGTGACTATTCAGCACACTGGCTTTGTGAGCTATGTGTTGCATGTGTTTTGTTTTGGGGTAGCGGTTGCTTGGGTGTCTGCTTTGGAGGTCTCTGCTGCTTAGGCAGATTTTTATTTAGAGCCTCCGAGTATGTTTTTTGTGTTTATGTGTTTGGTTTGCTGTCATGGTAGGTCTATGTGAGATTGGAATTGTAGTGAGTGTGGTTCCCTTCTCCTACTGACTGGTTTCGCCAGTACTGAGTTGAGAGAGCTTAGCCTCCAGTATGGCTATATGGTTGCATCTCTCACATGTGTTGGAATTTGTTGGGAGGAGGAGAGGGTTGTCTGTGTACATGAGGCAGTTGTAACATTGCCTCAAGATTTCCAGATTCACCAGCTGGACCGAAGAGTAGATTGACAACTGACCTTTGGACATGCTAGAATAGTATTGGGAATTCCTTTATAATTGAAAAAAAGGGGCCAATGGGGAATGAGGTACTCAAGGGGAGTATGTGATGGTGTAGTGCTTTTAATATTTTAGTGCTGACTTATATAATTGCTTTAGTGAGCAAGTGCCAGGTAACTTAAATGCAATTTGTTACAGGTAACTTAAATGCAAAAACGACAAACAGTAACTTTCTTTCAAGTGAAACAAGGAAATAAGTACAGTAAGCATGCAGATATCACTAGGGATCCACAGAAGCACTGAAAAGCCCTGTTTTAGGTGGAATTAGCGTTTCAGGGAAATAACAAGCAAACAAACAACAAGCATACAAATAAAGCTAGATTCAGCAGGCCTGGATCTAGTCTATGCTACAGAAAACAAGGTGTACCAATTTCAGTAAGAAACAGTTCAAATATGCAGGCACTATAAGTCTTTAACCAGAAATTCCCAGCTCAGAAGGGCAGAGTCCAACCTCTCCTCCCACAAAGTGCAGACCATGAACCTTCTTAATGTAAAATAACTGGCCTGAAGCCCAAGTGCTTAAACCAGAACTAATACACTTTTAGAATAACAGACACTGAGCCCTCAATCAGCAGTTCACAACTTAGAAGGATGTAAGCTACCTGTCCTGCCACCACAGTGCAGGCCACAAACCTTCCTAATGTAAAACAACTGGTCTGAAGCCCAAGTGCTTAATCCAAAAGACTTAGAAAGATAGCTACACTTTAATCAAGTTACTACCAAGCAGTAATAGATACAATTGAATACTTTAAAGAATGCCTGGATTAGTGCTCAAGTTATACAAACAAAGCTAGATTCAGCAGGCCTGGATCTAGTCTATGCTACAGCAAACAAGGTGTACCAATTTCAGTAAGAAACAGTTCAAATATGCAGGCACTATAAGCCTTTAACCAGAAATTCCCAGTTCAGAAGGGCAGAGTCCAGCCTCTCCTCTCACAAGAGTGCAGACCACGAACCCTTTTAATGTAAAATAACTGGCCTGAAGCCCAAGTGCTTAAACCAGAATGAATACACTTTTAGAATAACAGACACTGAGCCCTCAATCAGCAGTTCCCAACTTAGAAGGATGTGGCTGCCATATATGGGTATTTGTGGGACAGCAACAGGCTGTACCTGCCAGGCTTTACAAATCACCATCTCTGGCCATGGATACGGTACCTGTGCCTGGCAGGGGTCCTACTGACACTATCAGGTACTAAGCCAGACTGGGTACTATCCCCAGAGGTAGATGGATGTACACTGGACCCAGGTCCCTGCTGGGACTGTCCAGAGCCATGAGCATGTGGTCTTCTAGGACAAATTATGGACAACCCACCCCCAACATTGCTGGGGCTGGTACTGGCAGTACAGGAGTGGCTGTGACTTTAGGGACATCCCCGGTGATTTCCAGCTGCTGATGGTGCTGGCATACGTCCATGTCGACGTCTCAACTGTCCCGCACTGTCCTGACACATGGACATGACATTGTGGAGTTCGTCTAATATCTCATCCCAACATCTATCCATGACCTCAGTGTAATTATGGAGGGCACCTGCTAGGCCACGGATACTGTCAGTTAAAGCGGTGTTATGTACCCTCTGTGCCCTTAGTCCCTGTCTGTTGTACCATTCCATACATGCCTGTGCCTCCATGACAGCCTGGAACATGCGTGAGGTTGTAAGACCTGTGGCACTTATGCCAGGGGCATGATGACCAGCAGTGCTCTGATGAAAACCCCTGGACATCTGCCTATGTGGTACCATTCCAGACCTCTGGGTATGGCTGCTGTGTCCGGATGCATGTCCCATAGGTACCACACTGTCCTGGGCATTGCCGACTGTAAACTATCCCTCAGCTATGGGCATTGGTGATGAGGGATGTATTGGCAGTATGTCTATGTGCATGGATGGGGTGGACAGCTGTGTACTGTCGATTGGTGGCCCAACGACTGACCCTGGCAAACATGTCTGTGCCTCAACACACCTATCATCATTATCACTATCTGAGCCGGTGACATCAGCTTCCCTGCTGCAGTGAACTAGCCCAACCGCAGCACCTGTGAGAGGAAGACAGGAAACACACTTTATGACCTGTACATGATGTCAGAATACATGAACAAATGCACACATGCACACATGCACACATGAACACATGCATACATGCACACATGCACACGTGCACACATGAACACATGCACATGTGAACACGTGCACACATGAACACATGCACACATGGACACATGCACACATGGACACATGCACACATGCACATATGCACACATGCACACGTGAACACATGCACACATGCACACATGCACACATGAACACATGCACACATGCACACAAATACACTCCTCACTAAAGCAGAGACACACACACACACACACACACACACACACACACACACACACACACACACACACACACACACACACACCACCAGCAGTCCAGATCATACCCAATAGTGGTTGATGGTGGTGCACAGTATCACAAGACAAACAGTCATATCACATGTGTCAGCATGCAGGACATGTGTTGCTCAACAGCATGCAGTGCGAGTGTAGACAGTCCTTGTTAATAACAGTATACATGGCTTTGATGCATGTGTGTTGTTGTTAGGTGATTGTCCTCACCCTGGAATGCAATGTCTACATGGACACAACATTGCTATGCAAGTATTACAAGCTCTGCAATGTCCTGTGCAAAATCACTCACATGTATACATACCATGGCTGGATGTGTATCTGTGTGCCACATAGATATCCATTTCTGATTAGAGCATCTGTGTCTTTAGCAGATGATTGTGGACACAGGTTTAGCACATGCATGCTTTGTATACACACAGGATGAGTGGTGCATGTATACCTGATGGAATGCCATTGCTCAACATAGCCATTGTACAGTGATTATGGTGATGATTATGGTGAGTGTAGGACATATTGTGGACATGCCAGTGCCAGCCATGACATGGCATGCTGCAACACAACTGCAACATTAAACATCACACATACACAGTGTGTGCCATGTGACCTAAACACTCAATAGCATTACAAGACATATATGTGTCACTTTGTACAAATGATGATTGCTATGCATATTGTGTATTGGTGCATATGTTTGCAGACACACAACATTGATGTGCATAGCAGTTAATGCTATGTGTAGTACTGTGGTTACTGTAACTGGATGGCGTGTTGTATAATGAGCCATCATCATGCAGCATCATGTGGTCACTCATGGCTACTTATGTGTGCCAGACCGGCACTTATCATGCGGTACCTGAACCGCAGTACCATGGCTACATTCACCATTTCACAGCCAGTTGTTACATGGGATTGTAAGGTGCCCAATAGGGATTATTGCCTAACATGAATGTGTTGCATGTTGGAGAGTGTTGCACTGCCCCATGATAGGCCTCTACCCCTCAGGTATATGATATGTGCTGTGTGGATGACATTTGGAATACTGGAGTGTGACCTTACAGAGTGTGTCTGAATACGCCATGTGTAGCTTATTAACATGTACTGCGTATGATGGAGTTGTGTATGTCGTGTGCATGTGTATCAACTGCCTATCCAATGTCCACTATAGTGTAGCCACAATTGTTTGTGATGCTCTGTGTATTGCATGTGTTTGAGGCAACCACTCACGTTACTGAGATGTGCATAGTCTCACAGCAAACATGCACAGCATGCATTATGCATAGGTGTGTTACATGTGTACATGGCCTACACCTCATATATACATGCACATTTTATTAGCAATATTAAATGTAGGACACACTAACCAGCATGGGTCTGCTGCCTTGCTGTCACATGAAAGACCTACAAGGATATGAAACAGTTTGTCAGTGGCAACAACTGTGACATTGCTACTGTGGCTTTGCAATCTTACAGTAGCACAATGGTTGACAGTCACAGGCCTACACATCATGTTCCAAATTATCAGTATTGAACAACACCAGGCTCCACATCTTCTAACTACACAGTACACATCTCACATATGCATGATCTAACAATAGAGGTAACAGTGGTCTACAGATATGCCATCTTACCTGCACGCTCCATGTGAACCTGCTGGGGGGCTCCGGCCTCCATGATGATGCATGTGTGCTGTTGTTGTTGTTGTTGTTGGCTGGGAGCCCCCAGGCTGAGGAGCAGCTCCTCCACTCTGGTGAGGTGGGGAAGGGTGGCAACCCCACCACCTGGGGCAAGCTGTTGCCTACGGACATCAGACTCACGCTGTCGGACATGTCTAAGTAAATCACTGCAGTGATGTCATACCTGCTCATAAGTCCAGTTATGCATGTCTATGTCATTTATCCTATGGACAACATCTTGCCACAGCGCAGTCCGCTCATGCTGGTCCTGGCTGGTCCTTGAAAATAGCAGGGTGCACTGTTCGATGAGACAGTTGGTTAGTATCTCATCCTCTGCATGGCTGTAGGCAGGATTGCCATGGTGGGACATGGCCCTGGAAGACAAGAAAACAATATGTGTGAGCAAGTCATTTGGCACACTTAACATTCTACAGTACAGATATCACTGAACCGCCATAAATAGCAAACTATTGTCTGTCAGAGGATACACACTTTCAATACCACATATCAGTGCTCAACCCACAACTGCCTGACACTGCCTGACATGCTCTATATATTAAAACATTTTCTGCACAGCAACAAAGAGAAGCCACTATGTAAGACTATGCAATAGTACATGGCACACTGTATGCGACACAATGCACCACCTAGCCACAGTAGGTATATATCCAGCTAATGCATAACAAAATATGTAATCCATTGCAATGATTGTAAAGTCCAGTTACAGTATTACCAGTATACCACACTTGTTGATGGAAAAACCCTGCCTACAATATGTGCACATTTATGAATATAGGAGGCATACTGCTGTACTAGACTATACATGTTGCTAGATACCCACTTATATCCTGTAATACACATATGACCGAGGGCATGTTACAGGCATACCCACACACACATCAGACATACATACAGGACACAGAGGTATGGCAACCCAGATGAGCTTCATGTGTGTACCATACAGTACTATGTGTCAGTACTTACAAATCCTTATGCCTGAGGTATGCAATCTGTGAGGACTACAGGGAACACACAAAACAGTGTTTCCAAGCAATGTGGACATGCACCATACTGTGCTGTTTAGGCCTACAGCTTCAGGTAGTACTACAGTTCATACAGGGGTTTGATTCACCAGCAGTACCAATCAATGAGCATGCATGTACTGCTTTATCCTCCAATGGCACACCCCAGTTAACACAAAGGGACTACGTTGGACCATATGCCATACTGATTTTTCTGGCTAGCAATAGCATACACATCTTTTGCTGGGATCAGAGCTAGGACACATAATACCATGACAGAAACAATTTCCCACTAAGCTATCCCACATATACACAACTGTGACACATTCACCAACACATTCACCATCACACTCAGTCAACCTCACATAGCAATTATTGCAACAAGTACATGTGGATGTGTATTGGTTCATAAGTAGGTTATAGGCTATTGGCCCTAGGGCCTATAGAAGCCTAGTCAGATGGTACCCTGGCCTTTGACACCCAAGTAATTTAGTTCCATGTGTCCCTGTTAAGCAGAGCCACAAAGGTGATTCCCGGGGTGTAATTCCTATCTCCCATCCAATCGTCAAGACTATTCATGACAAGTGCTACTGAGGAGCTTTGTTTGCTATTGCTAGGTAGTTTGTTCCACAGTATGGGATATCTCTGAGATAGGAATCTATCCCTCCAGCATGTTCTGTCTATTGTGGTGACAAGGTTTAGGTCCCTAGAGCGTGTAGCTCATAGGGACAGTGATCTGTTTACGTGGAGCATGTCCAACAGCTCTGGGTTTGACATAGCTTTGTATGTTAGGCAGGGGTCACCTCTGGGTTGCCGGTATGCAACACAGTGTAGCTGTGGTTTGGTGAGATGGTATGCATAGGGCACCTGTTTGAGGACAGTGTTACTCTTTGTGAGATATGTCTGTGGCCTTTCCAGTTGCTGTAGATGTCTTGTGAGGTACATACCAGAAGGGGAAATGTACTCTATAATGGGTTTTGTGAGTGATGAGTAGAGGGGAACACTGACCTCTTTTTCCCTGGATGACACAGCTTTTGTGATTAGGTGTGTCATGCAGACAGATTACATGACTAGTGTGGCACTGTGATTATCAAGGGTGAGACTACTGTCCACCTGTGTCCCATGGTCTCTTATCACACTGTTGATGTTAAGTCGACTACCACCTATGTGATAGTTCATGGGTACAGAGTTTTTAGCAAAAGGGATGCAAATGAATTTCAGACATTGAGCTTGAGGCCATGGCTTTGTCACCAGGCATCTGTCGCAGTAAATGTGACTCTGTCTCTCCCTGCCTCTATACACACACATATATATATATATATATATATATATATATATATATATATATATATACGTACACATACATATAAACATCCATTGGTGTACATATAGATATACATTTAGGCACATATACAGTCCACCTTTCATGGTGGGAATATCAATTATGCAAAGTATGTGAGGTATACAGTTATGTAATGATATTGCACAGTCTTGTGACAAATGCATTGAAGGTGTTCTCAGCCCATGTGGCTTTAGCAGGCCTCACTGGCTGCGACACTGCAAACCTAACAAATCACACCCACAGCATTTAACCACCACATGTCATATACCAGCAAACAGCCATTGCCCACACTACTGTACAGAACACAGATGACATGGTTCAGATGTCTGACATTTAATGCTGAGCTACATATATCACAGTTATGTCCCACTGCACACAGCTACACACTGATTTGTCCATGGCAGTAGTTATGCAGGACATCTGTGCATAGATACGTACTGCTGCCACATATTGATGTTTCAAAGTATGTAGAGTAGTCTTCAAATACATCTACTACATGCCAGTAAATACATATCTGTTACATACCTTTCCTTTGTATGTGTTTGTGGTTTTCACTTTGCTGTATCTTTGGCTTTATTTTAGATTTTTATTGTTTTTTTTTTCCCACTGGTGTGGGTGGGGTGATGCGGCTCTCTCTCTGTCTCTGTCTCTGTCTCTCTCTCTCTCTCTCAGCATCTGCAATCGGCTGATTGCATGTGTGGCCGGCAATTACAGCCTGCTTTTATAGGTATCTGCACATGTGCATGTGATGGCCTCTGCACCAATTGGTGTCCACCATTTGGTAAATGCATGCAGCCTGCTGTCTGGTAATTGCAGTACTCACTGTCATAGCAACCCAATGCTATAAATTGCTATGTCAGGTAGGCATAGCCCTTTCAGCTTTCCAAAATGGGGCCCATTCTTGTTTGCTGTGGACACCGTTGTGTAAGTCAGAAGGTTGGTATACTTCTTATATGTGAAGCTAGGGGGTGTAGCCAGTGATTTAAATGTACTCAGACCTGAATGTTGCCACTTCCACTACACAGTTGTCAGTGTAGAATTGTACTCACCCCTACAAATACTAATGCAGGATACATGGGTGTATGTAGTTTCTTTTCTACTTATACAATTAACTGCCATACAAAAGTAGTTATTGAGAAGTATTCATTTGGCACATGAACTGTTTGTGCACTGCTATACTGTGAATATTAATTTACCCACTTTTGAACAGTTTCTGCTTTTTTAGTGTTGACATTAGCACAGGCTGCTCAAGAAAACTGGACAAATTTCAGTACTGAGTATGCCTACCTACATCCTTGGTAAACCCTGAACACACAGGTTTATTGTACATTTGGGTAGGGGTGCAGAAAGACAGAGAGCATTATGTAATAATGTGTGAACTTTATCTTGCTGGACTTAAAGGGGTGCTGTGTACCTGTTAGTTTACCAAGGCAAGTAGTCTGTCTGCATAGCTCCCAACTGTGGTCCTATCCAGATGGTAGCCAGAGGTTAGCTTGTTATTCTTTGTCTGTGCACCACACTAGTCTTTTCAGCACTGCAACAATGGCATTGTCACAGTTGGTTGCTACAAGTACATGGCTACATCCCCTGGTATTTCACTGTTGTACTCCTACATAAGGGTATGCTTCTGGAACTCCTTCCAAGGCTATTTGCACAGTGTGTAACAGCAGAATAGCTGATATGCCTGTGTGTTTCTGCCTCTGCCAGGCCTCTCAAACACGCAGGTACATAATTGAACAGACTCAGGGAAAAGTAGGTAGAAGTGAGGTACACCTTTACAATATTAGAGACATTAAGTTGAGACTTTAAGAGAACCAGAGCATATGGATCAGTACACATTTCCTGAAGTACAAGCGGTGTCCAACTCTTACTTATCATTATTCATTAAGTGTAATTCACCACCTTTCTGCCTAATGTCAGTAGCTTTCAGAGGGATTCAGAGGGACACAGCTAAAACCTGTCTCAAAATCAGGGACATGCCTGAAATTTAGTCACAGTTGCGAAGTATGGCCTCTGCCTTAATCAGATATGCTAGTGTTTGTCCTATTTTGATACTGTGTGGGGGTTGTAAAGTGCTGCTGTAACATTATTTCCTGCTAGTATGGCTGGTTCTCTTTTCACAGTCATGTAATGCAATTCCACAAGAACTGCTGGTAAGGATCCACAGAACAGGATTTGTGTTATGGCATTCCTATTTGTCCTTTACATTCACTCATTCTGATGCATGATATATTGATTTCAGCACCAATTTGTTGTATGTTTAGCATTGCTCAGTGGTACTTTATGCAGTCTAGTGTGTACAAGGTACGGGGTTCGAAACTGACAGAGATATTTTATTTTGCTGCTGAGCAGAACAAGGGCCCTGACATACAGAGTGACTAAGGCACTTTTAAGCAGTTGTAAGCAAATTTGCTTGGGTTTGCACGATGCTTAGCTAAGCACACATAAGCGCACAATCACGCAAATCTGCTAACTACTGCTTAAAAGTGCTTACTCCCGCTAACCCCCGCGCTCATTTCTTTGAAAGAAAAGAAAATGGGGAGATAGGAAAGTGGTGAAAAAGGGGCACAAAGAGGGAAAGACAGTAGGGAAAACAGCTCGGGATGTGCAGGACGGGTGCAGGGAAGGTCCATAGCTGCCCATTTCTTTAACAGCAACAGCTGTGCATATACTAATAATTTGGATGGGAATTTGAAACCTTCCACCCCTGAGAGAGGGGTGAGGACAACTAAGTATGTTGTACTGAGAAACACAAAACTTGCAAGTGTAGTGGTAGGACAAAGCTCATAAAAAGCGACGCTGCAACCACTAAAAACAAAATCATTTATTGAGGTAAGCGCTTTCGGTGGTGAAAGTATCCCACCTTCATCAGACCAAGAGAAAAGACAAATTGTACACTTTATATAGTCATAAAGATCAATTGATTAATGAACTAATCAATAACAAGATAATTAAGTAATTACTTAATTACAATTAAAAATTGAATATGTATATCCTTATATGAATACAATAATAAAACATTATAAAAAATTATACAATAAATAAAATGTCGCACATATATTAAATCAGTAATAATAAGTAAATAAATATATATTGCACAATGAATGCTGCTAGAATACCTAAAATATAACTTTAATGAATGCTAAATGTCATGTCACGAGTTACTTATACCCTAAAATGGCACAAGAAAAGTTCATCTGAATAATAAGATCAAAAATAAAGCTAAGAACACCATATATGTATATATGATGAACAAAAGTATCACTATATTTATTAAGTATATATATATATATATATATATATATATATATATATATATATATATATATATATATAGTACCTACTAGCTTTACCAAGCTGTATTAAAACATACATATAAAAGTATAACAGCTATAAGAAAAGCATATATATATATATATATATATATATATATATATATATATAGCTGTGAAAATATATGGTACTATAAGCTCATCTATTCAATGCTTTCAGTTTTAAGACACTTTTAATTGAAACATGATCATTTAAACCTGGGAAGATATATGCAGCTGTTCTACTCTGCCAATATAACTCCTGCTGTTCATGTAGGAGTTGCCAAGGCCCCCCTCTCAGATCCATTTCTTTGAAAGAAAAGAAAATGGGGAGAGAGGAAAGTGGTGAAAAGGGGGCAGAAATAGGGAAAGACAGTAGGGAAAACAGCTTGGGATGTGCAGGATGGGTGTAGGGAAAGTCCATAGCTGCCCATTTCTTTAACAGCAACAGCTGTGCATATGCAATAAATTTGGAGGGAAATATGAAACCTTCAACCCCTGTGAGAGGGGTGTGGACAACAAAGTATGTTGTACTGCCAATTAGATATCAGTTTATGTGTCCAGCAGACATGTGTGCAAAATGGGAAGTTATGTATGGGGTGTAATTTTTTTGTGGGAGCAGATTGCCCATTTTTTTTTCAGGTGAGAGTGGAATGTGGGGTAGGGGAAGTAGGTATATTTGGGGAGGTAGGTTGGAAAGGTAAACAGACAAGACAAACAAGACACATACAGGGGCAGAATATGACACATAGGGTGGGTGAACACCATTGATGGGGAAGGGTGTTTGGAAATCTCAAGCCCATGAGCCCACAGATGGCAACATTGGAACTGAGATCCCCACCCATGGGCAGTCACCACTGCACCTTCACAGCCCGGAGGGTGGCTGTGCTGGGGGCTGCGTAGGAGGGGCAGGCTCACCCGTGAGTTGCGCCACTCTTGCCTCGAGCTGGCGTAGAGGATCAGTGACTGAACGCTCGATCTCCCTACGCACCACAGCTCGGACCGTTCATAGGGTGATAGGTGGCCCTCTTCTGGCCACGCTTGCATGGGGGGATGAGCCCCATCCCCTGCAGCTTTTCCACTTGAAGGTGGCACAGGACCAATGGAGGAGGAGGTCCCGGGCTGGGCACCATACCTGCTGGTGCCAGGTGCCATCGTCAGCTGAGGTGGGACAGGTGGGTCTGCTGGGACTGGCCTTCCCATACGTTCTATGTTTAGGAGGATTTAATGACAATATGGGTTAGTAATAGCCAACAGCATTCCAATTTAGATGTAACAGCATACAGTAGTATTCCCATTAACCCAATACACCAGAGTTCCAACAGTTGGACAGCAAGCATAACACATGCATATATAGAACAACAGTGGACATTCCAACAGCATGCAGGATTGATTGGTGGTAACAGGCCACCAAGATTGTGGTATGTGAACAGGGTACATGCATCAAAGTAAATGCAGATATTTATAAACCAATAGGGCATGTATCCCAACAAATGTTATGAGATTAGACATACCCATTGAGGTGTGGAATTGCATTGTTTATGCACATACAGTAGGGTGTAAAAAGATACCTCCATTAACAACTTATATATACTTGTAGTTTACACTACATTCCTATTGACTGCAGTTATATATCCCGTACATGTATTATTACACTGGGCAATGTCCGTTAAATTGTAAAATGGGTTTTGCTAGTTCTTGATATACCTGACCTGTATCTGACATACAAACTGTCCTGGATGCCGATGTTACTGCTACATATTTATATATTTCATTTATATTTATATATCTACATGTCTGTATGTGTTCAGGTGACAATATCAGGTATATGTTGACAGCCCCCTACATTTCTAGCAGCACACTGACATTTCTGGGGAACAGAATAACAAGTTACTTATGTGCCAGATTAACCTGTACATGCCGGCCATGAACCGAAAGTTGAGGACTGTATATATGCTTAACAGCTACTGGCACTCCCTTCATCCACTTTATATGGGCCTACCCATGTGTGGGTTGACTGCGCTTAATACAACAGTACTATTTCTATAATGCAAGGGTACAACAACATATCAAAGAAAGTGACACGGACACACTCCAGGAATTATACCTTTATTAATTACATTACACACTTTTCTAGTGGCTCTCTCATTTATTTGATATATATGTGCATGCAGAGGTCTTTTATTCAAGACATATTATACCTTTATTAATGGGTTACAACACCTTTTCACGCTGTCTCGCTTATTTTATATAACAGTGCATGCAGAGAAGTTATTCAACACTCATTATACCTTTATCAATGGGTTACAACACTCTTTTTCAGGCTCTCTCACTTCTTTTATATGACAACACATGCAGAATAATTACTAACCTGCCTGGTGGCACAGCCTTAGCAGCCTATCTGCATAGCCTTGCTGATTCGTAGCACGGACACCTGCAGCTGTGAAGTTAATGAAGGGATATTGATACCTATCCATAACATAGACTACAATAACAATTCTTACATACTTCATTCCATGGCTACATACTCAGTAGTGGGGCATTTTCCATTTCATGGGCCTCCTGTATCCACTGGTTCAGTTGGTCCTCCTTGCGTCTCTTCAGGTCTGAGAAGTGGTGTCTGACCTGCTCACCAGTCCGAGGGATGCCTGCGGCACTGGTGAGATCATGTGCTAGATGGTTCCAGGCTTACGCTTTGTACTCAGTGCCCTGTAACTGGCCCTGCAGGAGTCTTGCATCATGATGATGGACGAGGAGCCAAACCATTATTTTTGACTCCTCAATGCCCCACCGTTGCGCTCCAAAACAAGAGCCCTCTCCAACACTGGCTATACTGTCTGCAGATGGGAGCTACAACCAGTTATGGCAATTATTCCTGCCTATGGAGCTTAAATATGCCTCAATTTCCACACTTATTTGTGATTGGCTTTTTTTGAAAATTCTCAGCTAAAAGCAAACCTGCTTAGCAATGGGTAAACTTCCATTGATATATATAAGTGTGTTGGTAATGCATCCATGTTTAAAGCTGTCATGGCTTAGTGGTTTAGTACTGTGGTTATGGTGCATAGTATCCCGGGTTCGAGGCCTGTTATTGCTTTTTATTTTACTACTGGCAAGACCAGCTAGGAGGTGTGGCTGTGTTTAGCCGACTTTGCTCAACTTTGCCCAAGGTTGCTCTACGCTGCTCTATGCTGCTCGACATTGCCCAATGTTGTGCTAGTTAGCACAGTGCGCAGCACCGTGTGAACATGTTTTGTTTGCACTAGTTGGCGCGATGCGCAGCTCTGTGCAAACTATTGCGCTAGTTAAAGCAGTGCTAAGCTATGAGCAATTGTACTTAACTGTGCTTAATACTAGTAAACTTTGCTTAGCAGTGCTTCACATTGCTTAAGATACGTTACTTATGCATTTATCAGTATGCATGACCATTCCACCTTCTTATATATGTATAAAATATCGTTCACTACCACATAGGCCATTTCAATGCATTTTACTGAGATTTAAAGGGTAAACGTCAGGAATTCTATTTATGTACAAATTTCCGACAGAAAATAGGTAGGGGAGTGGCGGGACTCGAACCGGAAATGCCTCCTCTTTGTGCAAGGGCTCTACCACTATGCTATTGCTATTTGGCTTGATTTGCATATAAATAGTTTATTATCCTCTTCGATGTCTACACTGCTACCTGTAGCTAAGCAATGGGCAAACCCACGCATACACGCGTAAATACGGGCAGCTATATCATGAATAATAAAATAAAAAAAAGGAAACCTTTACATTTTAAACTTGTACAGGGATTTAGAATGTGGGAGAGTGTAGTGTTGGGTATGTGGACATTTGAGCGGACTCGCTCATTTCAGTCGACATTTGCAGTTTAGGCACTTGCAGGGGCGTGGATATTTGGACTGCTCGGCAGTCTGACACACCCCCTGCACTTGTGCACGCTCCGTGTAAGCCTTAGAGGTGAGTCAGTGCGCCCTCATGAATATGCATGACGCGCTGACATCATACTCATACTGCAGTTTCCGTGTAAGACTTAGATAGTCTTACACGGAGGATTAGTGAATCCCGGCCAGTGGTTTAACACATTTTGCTAAATCTATATATAAAAATACTATCTAAGATCTAGAGTTATGTACAATGAAAAATACTTTCCAAATAACAAAGCATTTTAAGAATGTAGTTCTGTACAAGTTTAACTTTACGTTATGAATGATAGTGCAGTTAAATAGCAAGTAGTCTAACCTATAGAAAAAGTGTGTATTTTAAGAATTTGCATCAAAATAAAGAGGTAAGGTAAAGCACAATTCTGAAGTGAGAAAAGTAAGGAATTGAAAACAAAATGATATTTATTATACATTGTATGACTGCAAGAAACTGGTAACAGGTAAGTTGGGTTGAGAAAAAATTAAATGAGTAAATGTATGCAGGAAAAAGAAGAGGGTGACTCTAGATGATGGTCACTGTTGAAGTGACACCCTGACCCTATGTGCAAAAATGTGAAAAAGGGGTTGTGGATGAATGGATGTATTGTTCATAGGTTCATAGGTAAGTACTAGGCTAGCTGCCCTTGTGGACCATTTTAAGCCTAGGCAAGCTCACTTTTTGTGCTTGAAAAAGCATTTCCCATTTGGCTATAGACTAGCCTTACTCATCCTATGGTCAATAATTATATATTACCCCTAATGATAATAACTGGGATCATACCCCAGATAATTAGAGGGGAACCATGCATGGGATAAAGCATTTAGGAGCTACCTGTGTCCAACAGTAATGCAGGGTGTAGTCCTGGGGGAAATTTTTTGTTGCACTTGAATATGGACCGGGTTGAACTTTATTTTATGATGATGGAGAGCCTGTTTCAGAGCAGCATTGCCCTCTGTGAAATATTCTTTTCTCTCCAAACTGTTCTGTAGATGTTGATGAACGGGGTTAGATCCCTAAACTGAGTATGTCTGATGCCATTTGACTCGCTGATGTGCAGTTAATCCATCAGTAATGGGTCAGAGAATACCTTGCATACCAGACACAGATCACTTCTTAACAGTCTGTAGGATACTAAGTATAATGACAAGGCTTTGAGTTAAGACACATTGTTTAGACCTTATATCCTTTTAGTAAAGTATCTGTGAGCATTCCTATTGATGCATGTGTCTGGACAGATACATGGCAAAGGAAACATATTCAATCTGATTAAGTTTACAGACTATGTGGATGAAAGAGCTTATCTCGTTAATTGTCAGATTATTTTAACACATTAAACTCTTGATTTTAGAATACATTTTTAGTACAGCTTTTCTCCTTAGCATCCATAGTCATTTGTTTTTGGTTTAGTTGATCAACTTGTATTTCAAGAGTTACAAAATATACATATTAATGAGTACTCAGGAAAGTCCCTCCAATATATTGTCCTCTGTTTTCTTCAGCATCCCCAGTGACTGTTTCTACATGTATAGTGCAAATGCATACGTCTGTCAAACTATTCATCTCAGGTAAATCTCTATGCCACTCTCTCTCTCTCTCTCTATATATATATATATATATATATATATATGTGTGTGTGTGTGTGTGTGTGTGTGTGTGTGTGTGTGTGTGTGTGTGTGTGTGTGTGTGTGTAAAATACTCGACAGAGGCACTGGGAACTAAGGTCGGGTGGCACGATGTTAGGGTAATCCTATGTGCTAGGTTTGTAAAGGCTCCAAGGCCATTAGCCTAGTACACACCTATGAACCTAGGAACCCATAAACTGACCATCATTCCTAATTAAAAAAAAGGTACTGAATGTCTAGTAGTTAGGGAAATTGTATGACATTAATCAGAGCAGCTGTTGTTATTGTGCATCCAGCTTGCAAGCACTATAAGATTTTTAAAATGTAATACAACTTACTGTAGTTCATAGAAGTGCTTGTGTGGTAAACAAATGATGAAAGCTTGTGCTAGGTTATTCCTATAATAGTTACAGTGACATTCAGATGACATTGTGAATATGTCAGTTCTCCTGCTGAACCTGCACTTGATTGATGCAGTATGCATTCTAAGAAAGAATAAAAACAGACATTTGAAAATGATATTTATAAATAAAAAATTATAGTTGTGTAAATAAACTTACAATAACAGTTGCTGGTCTAATAGATCACTGTTGCAGTAATTAAGCTATGTGGGTCTTATTCCCTGCCACCAGACAACTTTCAAAACAGTAGTGGTGCCGCGGTAGCGTTGTCGCCTCACAGTAAGACTGTTCAATTCCCAGTTAGAGCGTCTTCTGTGTGGAGACATGCATGAATGGGTGTGCCTTCATTGAAGGTTGTGCGTCAGGGCTGGCAACTCGGCACGTAAAAATTCACTGCCAATCATTAGTAGACTGGAGTTTCACTGTGGTGACCCCTAACTGGGAAAAGCCGAAAGACACAACAAGAGTGCCTTCCACATACTTTTATTGGGAGGCACTCTAGGGGAGCTCCTTATAAAGGCATAAGTGCATCAATTTCTTCTGAGTTTTTTTTTTTGCCTAGAAAAAAAGGGAGGCAACATCCCTGAAAGGACAATGGTATGAAACAAACCCTACTGTAAACTGTACACACAATGGTATAAATAGCAATGCCACGATACCACACCAAGAACTTTATGTGTGGTATCGTGGTTCAGTTGAATTATAGCAGTAACACCTACTGTTGTTTCTACATAAATAACAATGCCCTCACAGAAAAAGGCAACATGGAAGGGGGGGCTGGAGGGAGAGGCAGCTACTGCAACAGTGATCTATTAAAACATTTACTGTTATGGAAAGTTTGCTTACACAACTATTCTATATTTAACATTTAGATCACTGTTGCAGTAGTTTAAGCTATTTGTGTAGATTACCAAAGCTTAGAAGCTATGAAAATAGGGTGAAAATAAAGTAAGGATCCAGGAACCCCTGAAGAATCATTCTAGCAAAGCCTTTGCTGGACCTAGAAAAGGAATCCAGTTTTTAGTGCTTTGTAAAGGGATGCATTGGGGACCAAGTTGCTGCCTGTAGAATACTTATAGAGTCTGTCTCTCCCCATAAAACCACCACAAAAGCCAAAACTTTGTTGAATGGGATCTAATTCTGACTGGAAGCAGCTTACTATAGTGAGTATAACCAAAAGCAATAGTACAAAATAACCATCTATAAAACAATTTGCTTTGACACTGGTTTTCCCTTCCTGTTGCCTTCATAGGAGACACAGGGTGGATCAGCTTTCCCGAAGGCATGAGTTTTGTATAAGCAGTATCAGAACTGCTTATGGATATCTGTAGGAATAATCTTTTTACTCTTATTCTTGGATTCTGGGAAGAAGGAAGGGCGAGATTAACAATCTGGCTCCAGGTAAATTCACGGGACGCTTTAGACATTAAAGAATCGTTAATTCTCAAAGAAGCACTGTACTTGTGACAAATGAGGCAAGATTGACTCCCCATAAATGCTAGTAACTCACACATTCTCCTATCAGAAGTAAACGAAAAAAGAGTATCTAGTGTTAGGAACCTCACTTCAACCTAATGAGCTAGTACAAATCGAAAAAATATAAGCTTCTCTAACAGAGTTCAAATCCCAAGGAGGAGCCACCAGTTACTTAGATGGATGCATGTGCAACATTCCTTTCAAAAACGATTTTTTTACTTTATTTTCACTTTGTTAACTGGGGCAGAACACTGATCCCATTGGAACTATTTCAGTCTCAGCATGGTGTAAGCATAAAAGTTACGACATTATATAAAGCATGAGTGACAAAACGCAACATATACATTTATTATATACAAAGTGAATATCAGAGTTGGTCTGAGTGTACAATGATAATAATACGTGACATTATATAAAGAGTGACTGACAAAACCTGATATATATATATTTATATATATATATATATATATATATATATATATATATGTATAATATACAGAGTAGATATTAGAGATAACACACTGAAAGACTCAGAATGAAAAGCAGAATCAGAGAAAGCTGTGTAGAGGGAAGTAGGGTAGGAGGAAGTTAAATTGTATGACCATAGAGAGAGGCAGAGACCATTTGCATTTCTCTTGATTCTTGTAATGTGCTTTTAGTTCTGATAGGAAAATGGGGCAAATGGAATAATATTTAAAAAAAGACAAAAACGTTTCCTACACTTTGGGACCAATGACTGAGAAAGTATGATTTGTGCTCTGAAGCTTAGATTGGGGGGTTTGGAAGAGAGGATCTGAGTGATTGTCTTCTAAGGTTGTATACTGGTGTATTCCTGAGTATCCTGTGGGCTAGTGAACAGAATGTTGTATTCCTGATTAATTTAAATAGAGGTGAAAAAAGTCAGCACATTGTTTCACAGGTAGCCAATCAGCTTTTGTATGGCTTTGTAGTGGTGCTCATTTCCTAGGGAACATACCTCTCAACTGTACAGATTTTCACAGAATGTATAGACTTTTGACTCATATTTTTGGTCTGTTTTTCATAATATTGTGGTTTTCTGGCAAATTAGTGCCAAATCATTAAAGACTAAAGTTAGAAAATAATGATAAGCATTTGATTTTCAGACTTCATACCCTTCAGAATATTCATGCTGATGCAAAACTTGTTATTCTATCAACTTTCTAACTTTGTAAGAGCAATATTTAAAAACTGTCCCTATTTTTGGGTCTCTGTCACACTTTTATTAATGGATTTGTCCAGATTTCTTGCTCTAAGAGGTTGAGAGGTATATTAGGGAGACAGTGAGGAATCTGCAATGAATTTCTAACTTGAGAATTGTTAAAAAAAACTGGGGATTATAGGGGCAGACAAACAGAAATGAGCAGCATATGAGTCTTGATGGAGGAATAAAAATGCCAGAGGAGAGCAACTCATGCAAACAATGAAGTACCAGAGGCAGTGAGACCTGAAGCAATTCCTGATATTGGGCTAGCACAACTAGAAAATCTTTTCCACTTGCACATATACATGATTTTCTAGTAACAGTTTTTTCACTCCATTTAGCACCTGCAACATGTCCTCTGGAAAAAAAAGTGCCTGAAAGGTTTTAGAATTCTATCATCCAGGCAAAGACTTAAACAGTTTTCAGACTGCGGAGTATCAAACAACCCGTGCATTCTGTTTGTGGACATGCTTGAGTTAATTGTCCTTGGCCGGATAAAAGATAAGGGAAGGGAGAACCACTGTTGCCCGAGCCAAAAGGCAGTCACCACTACAATTTCTGGAGATTTCTTCTGGATAATTAGAAACATTCTAGATATTATGGAAAAGGTGGAAAGGCATGTAGAAACATTAACATCTGTGGGAATGAAACAGTATCTGTCTTCCATGCCTGTTTGCAAGGAGTCCTGTAGCAGACTTTCTTTTGTTGTTTGCTTTCAGAGGGGGCAAACAGATCAACTTGAGGTATTCCTCACAGATGGATCAGTTGTTGGAACACTCTAGGATGAATTTTACATTTATGGGGTGTCTGTCCTGGTTCTACTTAGCTAATCTGCAATTACGTTTTACTCTGACAGAATGTATGATGCCTGACAAATCATACTGAGCTGTGTTGCTATCTCTTTCAGGCTACATAACAAGTCTGCAATGAAGGTATGATCTGGTACCTCACTGTTTGGTTATGAACCACATCACTATGGTGTTGTCTTTGTAAATCTGCAAATGTGTTGGGGACTAGAGCTGATTTAAGACTATCAAAGTTTTAACTATTGCCATCATCTCTCTGACATCTGTGTACTTCTTTCTGTCTGTCTGTCACAAAGTTTCCGCAGATATTGCTCTTTCACCCATTTAGAGATCTCTTCCCAAGCCAGGTCTGACGCATCTGTAGTAACAGCCTGGGAATAGGACAGAAGAGAGAATGGGAGAACTTGCTTGGAAAAGATCTGGTGTGCTCACTAGATACTCTCCCTTTTTACAAATCCCAAAACATGGATCTGACAAGAGAAAGAATGAGGATGATGAGTTTACACTGAGCTGAAGTATCATTGGATCTTTCTCAGTCTGACTAGGGGAAACATGAGAATCATTGTTACCCTGTACCTAAATATCATGAGAAATTCCCTTGCATGTACCTGGCTTTGAGTGGAGAAACTCAAAAAGAACTTTTGCAACATCTCTACTATATCTGGAGGAAGAACAGCACTTCCTGGTGAGGAGTTTACCAAACATCCCAAGAATACAAGTCTGTTTAATGGAATGAGAGAGGATTTTTGTAAGCTGATTTGAAAATCCAGGTAGAATAAGAGATTTTGAACACATACAAAATACTTTTGACAGCTGGAGAAAGAGTCTGCAAAGATAAGTAAATTATCAATTTATAGAAAGATCTGAATGTCTTAAAGTCTGCAATAAGCTTTTACTATAGCCATATACTTTGTAAATATGCTTGGTGCATTGGAAAGTACAAAAAATAAGACAGAAAACTGATAATGTAAGTCATACACATAAAATCTTAAAAAGCATCTGAACAGCTTGTAGATAAGAATGTAATGATAAGCATATATCCATAGGTAGTTACTAGGTCTGCAATCCATGATACCAGTGAGAAGCTTAGCCAAATTCCCAGTTGCCCCAATCATTGTCTGATTAAATGTCTTCCTGAAGGTCACAGATTAGGCAAATTAGGGTGGAGGGTATCAAACCCTGTACCAAAGAAAATGCAGTTTACCAAATTACCAGACAAAAAAGGTGAATCCATCACTATTTTGTATAGTGACATGAGTCAGATCTGAATTGATGTCACTGGGATACCACACAAAGTGCTAACCATTATTCAGTCATAGCAAACTACCTGCAGATGAGCTCTTCTCACACAGATACAGTAGTCACCTCATTGGATTTGAACCCCTATATGCCTAAGTCATATTTTCTTGGCGTGTGTACAAACTACCAAGACCACAGAAGACATTAGCTCCCTTTAAGTCCATGAAAGCTAAAGAAGTGAACAGAGGTAAAAGGGAATAAAGGGAAAGCATTTTAAACTTTGAAAGCTTGACAAAAAAAAAAAAAAACACTTAGGATAGAAATGTCCAGCATAAGCCTTCAGAAACTTTCCTGCTTTGGTAATGGAAAACACTGAGTAAAGAAACCTTTTCCAATTGTCAGGGCATGCTACTTCTAATACTCCCTGGGTAAGCATCTGATGGCAGAATGGGAGAAAGCATGCAGACTAGGTTCACATAACAAGGACAAATCCCCTGAATTCACACTGCCAAGAGTACCTCTGCTGAATTACATTTAAAACTCATTTGTCTGTTACAGTCTGCTACCACAATGGAAGATGATGCCTCAAAGATACGAATGGATTGTCAGGGTTGGAAGGGGGGAGCCTGCAGAGGCAAATAGTCATACTGACTAGGAAGACTCTCATTGATGTCTAGAGGTGTTTCCTTTCTTTTTGGATGTTCTTTGCCATTGTTTTTTTAAACTCCATTTTAATGGATCCTTGCTGGTTGTATTGTTATTCAAAAAGCAATCTAAGGAGGAAGGGAATTTTTATTTGTTTAAAAAAGGAGAGTTAAAATATTAGAGTCACCCTTTGAATCAACCTTCCCCTTTCATTAGATTTCTTGAATACCTCAGCTGCAGATGGGCCAAACAACCTTGCTTGTTTAAGGGAAAATATAACATTTCAGTCAGTTTTATCACCTTAGGGAAGGTATTGAGAAAAATTCCAAGCCAATCTTCTCATTACATACCCAGAAGCAGAAGCTGTGGTGGAAGAATCAGCAGCATCATAAACACACTTTAAAGCATGATTAGTTACATGAAAAACAGAAGTTCGTGAGGCATTCAATGATTTTTACCTCAAAATAAAAAGGTTAATAATTACACTTTACACTACTATCCTATTATGCCTTCTTCTTCCCTATATATACTTACTCTTTTACCTCAGATTATTTCAAGTCTTCCTCAAAGATACTATACTGTGCTTTCTAATATATTTGCCAGTCCAGTTTGTATAATCCCATATACTCTTTGATATATCCAAGAAAGAGAACTCAGAAGATCACCACGGCAGTATAAAATGATTTATTTCAGACAAGCACTTTCATGTAGTAACCTACGCTTTCTCAAGTCCTTAATACGACTTAGCATTTCAATACACCATTTATACAAGTTAAAACAAAGATTCAATTAACACTATTAAAACACATCATCAAGTTACATTTCATTCATTTAAGGGAATGGGCAACTAACTCCGGATTTATGCACACATAGTTATTCAAACCAGGATATACGTGTGCCTGCAACCTTAAAATCCACTTAAGTTCCGCCCTTTCCACTTGATTACTAAGGTTACCTCCCTTTTAATCTGGAGAAACTAATTGTAAAACTTTAAAATCAAAACTATCCCCCAGATTTACTATTCCACCATGAAGGACTAGCTTAGTCCTGCACGCAGGTGGCCATTTAGGAGCAGGATGGCAGAATGCCATGCATAATAATGAGGCACGCTGCCTGAGCTCCTAGGCTTACACTGAGTGTGTAAGAGTGCAGGGTGTGTCTGAGAGCAGAGCTCTCAGAATAAACATGCCCCCACAATAAAGAACAGGCAGAAAGGGGTATGAAATGAGCGAGACTGCTCACAGGTGACCACATATCCCCACCAACAGTCCCCCTGGTGTACAATAGCAACAGTATACATAAATAAAATGACAAAAGCCTTAATTAATATTTTTTAAAAATCTGATTAAAGCTAACCGTAGGTGCATGAGTATGCCATCACTTAGCTATGGTTAATACAGCTTAAATGGCTGAAGAGGATAACAAGGAAGATATATGCAAATGAAGCAGCATAGCAATAGTGTAGTGAGAAGAGCATTTGCCTTACGAGAAGGCATTCTCTGTTCGAGTCCCACTGCAGCACATTCCAGTTAACATGGCACTGTGGTGGAAAGTTACAGGTTGGGATCAGGTAAGTGTGCGATTGGGTGTATATGAGGGTTAGGGTGGGGTAGGTGAGTTACAATACAAAGTATTAGTATCTATTCTACTTTTTATATCCAGCTGGTGCCGCAGAATGCACTCTTTGAACTTTCTTTTCATCTTGCCTACATAGCAGGCTTAACAAGAGTCGCACAGAGCCACATAAATGACATTTTTATTGTTGGAATTAGCAGAACCATAGTATCTATAAATGTTGTGTGTATTGGGATGTTTAAAAGTATTTGTGGTATTGATGAAGTTACATGCCTTACAGAAACCACATTTTGGTGTACCTATCACCTTATTCACTCGTATTTATATCCAGTTGCCCATCATAATTACACAGCAGACATTTTAGATTCTTATTCTTAAATGAAAAATGGGGATAATCCCCTACAATATACTTAATCTTGTTATCTGCTGTAAGAACAGGCCATTATTTCCTAATGATGTTGCAAATATCAGAACAATCAGTACTGAATGTAAGCATACATTTTAGGATGTTGCTGTTATTCCTATTAGTACGATTGGCCATATGTGTTTTCTTGGAGTACATAGGCATTCCTTTTTGTTGGTGTAAGGTCAAGGCTTTTTCAGAGTCCATGTTTATTCTTCCTTTACTATAACCCCTCGCTGTAAAATTTTGTATTAACTTAGTTTATTCAATCATGAAAGTATCATCATTTGTGCATAATCTAGACACCTGAACAACTTGATTTTCCACTATATTTTTTATAGATATGTCTTGGATGCATGCTTGAATAGTACAACCTATGGTTCTTCCACACTGGTTTCCTATACAGAGTTGTTTCAATACCTTTCCCTTTTTCTAAAGTTAACTTGACATCTAGAAATTCAATGTCATGGTCTGATGATTTTACTTCAAACCTCAAAAAACTGGTGGTGCTAGTTAAATACTCTGTAAATTCTAGGAGCAATTCTTTTTTGCCTTCCCATACAATAATGATGTTGTCCACAAATCTATTGCAGAATATGATATGCTTCTTCCAGCAATTACCAATATCCTCTTCCCATTGTCTTTCCCATTGAGCCAGCACTAAATTAGCATAGCTATTGGCGCATGTGGTGCCCATGCCTAACCCACTTCTGCCACTAGTGGTCTTCACCATGAACAAATATATTGTTTCCCGATATCAGTTCCAATAGGTCACAGACCAAATTGATGTTAATATCAGTCTCTTGTCTAAATTGATGCACAAAATCTCATATAGCCTCTATCCCATACTCATTGGGAATGCAAGTGAAAAGGCTATTCACATCCATGGTGACCAGTCCAATGCCAGCATATGAGTCAAGCTGTTCCATTCTTGCATAAAGCCTTTCTAGTAACTGTGCTGTATCCTTCAGCACTGTTCATGCATACAGAAACAATTTTTTGAGATCTGCTTCAACATATATATCTATATCTATATATAGAGAGTGGTTCTGTGATCTACCCCCTGCCTGATAGTATAGGGCATAGGGGTGGATCATTAGGATTCTTATGGATCTTTGGGAGACCCTTAATTATAGGTATAGTTGGATGTTCCACATTAACAATTTCATATAAGTCCTTGTCTATCTCTCTAGGCATCAGATTATCATATAGAGAATCCTTCGCATTATATATCAATCTTTCCATATGGTTCTTATTTATTCTACAATATGTGTGGACATCTTGCAACAGATCTTGCATCCTCCGGGCATAGTGTGTGGAATCCATCACCACTATTGCTCCTCCTTTTTCTGCCAATTTGATCACCATTTCCTTATTTTGTTGCAATTCCTTCAGTGCTAGGTGTTCATTAGGTAATAGATTGTGATAGTGTCTCATTTTGCCTTCACATTTTCGATTAGCTACTTCGTTCTCACAGAGTCTTATAAACATATCTACAGTTGAATGACTAAGAGGCATAAATATACTAGGTTTCTTAAAGGTAGATATCTTTTGTGGAGATATAACCTTGGTCTGATCAATATTATCATTTCCAAAGATATATTTCAAGGTGATGTTTCTACCAAAATATCTCAAATCAGTTGTGAATTAACTTAGATCAGATTGAATTGAGGGTATGAAACTTAACCCTTTCTGTAACACATTAAGTTGATCCTTTGTCAATGGTAAGTTGGATAAATTAAACAACAGAGAATCCATATCATCTAGTGATTCGTCACACTCTATATCACCTTCCTTTTCTTCCTCACTCTGCTCTCCGATCTCAACATCCTTGAGCTCGTCTGTTGGACGTTGTTGGAAAATAGGTGCATGATTTGAGCCTTTCTTCGGTATGACTCCTATTTCTTTTCCATTTAAACTATCAATTTTCACTGGTGGATCACAGATGTCTCCCATTTCTCTAGTATCACCTCCATTGTCTTGTGAAAGTGAAATGGTTTCTATTACTTCCGTTCCAGCCAACACTACACTGCCATTGACCTTGCAGGTCTTCAGATTCTGTGTGATTAAGTCTCTTTCCTGTTCTTTTACATTCCAGCTGCTATGCACTTCCGCTTGCACATTGCACATTCATTCGATGTGTCGGCTTTCTTAGCTCATTAGTTGTAGCAAGGGTATCAGACTGTATATTCCTGTCCTGTATTTTTCTGTCTTTAGGCCATTCGAACAATTGTCCAGTTTTAAAATCATTAAAATCCCTTTTTAACTTATTACTTTTAATGTTCTTTAATTTATTATCATATATATCAAGTTTGTCCTGTAGCCTTTCAAGTTTCATTATATCATTATCCGAAAGTTCCAACTGCTCCAATTTACTCTGTTTGTTTTCAATGAACACCATGACATGACAAGACATCATGTAATAGTACTGCAGTATTAAGCACAGTTACCCACACTGTGCACCATAAATTGAATGTGTAGGAATGTCTGTATATGACAGGTGTAATCCCCAGAGGCCATTTAGTACAACTGAGAGACACATAGAAAGTAAACAGGGAAAATGCAGACAATAAAAACCGAATAGCACATGCAACTGAGATGTGAACTGTTGTTTTTAGCACACACAGCCACGTTTCAAATCCTGCCAGTGGTAGTAGTCTGCATACAGAATCATACCCCACAACTGTACAGATATGTCCAGAATGTCTAGTAAAGTGACCCATAACTGTTGCCTATCAACCTGTCCCCCTGTGAAATTAGTGGGATGATTCCAGATGTATAGGCAACAAGCAGAAAATACAACTGATTGACACACAGCTATGAGAACAATGCTGGTACACTAGCAACTCCCCAATACCTTATGTGACTAAGACGCCACGTATGTCCCATTTACACCCCAACTTGTCAAGCTGTGGTCAGAGTGTGTACAGGAACAGAGTGAGATATATGTGCATAATAGTAATGTGGAATCTGGTACTGTGTGTGGGAACATTCAGGTAGTGCTAATAAACATTCCTCCCACAGATCTGTCAGATACCAACACTGTTCCCAGAAGTACAAGAATGATATGCAGTTGCTCTGAATAATGAGGTATTGCACATCACTGTCACCCACACTGTCCAACAACATATAACTGTCTAGGAAATCTGTATATGAGTGTTGTAATACAAGGTCAGAATGCAAAAGCACAAGGGATTAATAAGATAGAAAGCAGATAGGAGAAATACAGCAATATCTATATAGTAGACACAACTGTGATGGACAGTGTTTAAGTTGTAGCAGACACAGCCATGGTCTGAATCCTGAGAGTGGAATTAGGCTGCATACAGATTCATACCCCACAACTGTACAGACGAGGCCAAAATTTCCAGTATATGTGCCCATATCTGCTGCCTGTCCCCCTGTACCCCTGGTAAGTCTGTGGGAGGATCCCAGATATTTAGCCAGCAAACAGGGAATACAAGTGATTGTCAAACATCATGAGAACACACCTGTCACTGTAGCAACCACCAAAACTGTTAGGAGAGTAATATTTCAGGTATGTCCTATCTACACTCCCATATTGTCAAGCTGTGACCAGAGTGTGCACAGTAACAGAGTGAGAGGTATGTGTATAATACTAATGTGTAATCTGGAACTTTTTGTGCCAACAGTCAGGTAGTGCTAACAAACATTGCTCCCACAGGTACGTTGGAAATGAACACTGTGCTGAGAAATACAGACCATTATAACCTGTACTGGTACTGTTCACTCTGGTATTGTAGAGAATTGTGAGTGTTGTAGTTTCTCTGAATAATAAAGTATCACTGGTTACTGTCACCCACACTGTGCTACATAATATAACTGTGTAGGAAAGCATGTATATGTGCATGTCAGGTCACTAAAGGTGGAAGAGGGCAATATTCTAGATACGTCCCAGCACACCAGCATGTGGTCAACACATGGCCAGAGTCTGTGCAGAAAGAGTTGGATAGCTATGTGCAAAACAACAACCCAGAATCTGGGAGTATGTGTGCAAACAGTTAGTTGGTGTTAACAAATATTCCATCTGCAGGTATACCAGGTAAGAGGTGAATACTGCAGGTAAAACCGGTTCATGTGTAATGATGACAACAGCCATATCACTGTCCAAACTAAGGCTATAGGGTAGTGTAGTAAGACTTGTAAGGTACAGATAACAGCACTGACTAGGAAAGTAATGTGGACTACAGGAATATACTAGTTGCTAATTGACGTCCTTCGCTCCCCCCCACCATATCTCAAACAATATTCAACATACCCACCACAACCGGTATGTAATGACACCTATGTTCTGATAATGTCCAATTGTTTAATAAATATTTTGATGGTTCCCATGCATGTGCTATATTAAATTATTCCAACATTGGTGGCATGGTGCCATCAGTGTACCTGCATGCTGTTCTTATTACCACTGTGGTCCCATATATGCATGTGTTCTGTTGGCTATGTAACTGTTCCGTATCTGGTGTCTGGGTTAATGGAAATATCTATGCATACTATTATACCTAACCCTGAAATGTGTTGACTATTACTAACCCACAAATGATGATGAAATCTAAACACTATAGCACACTTGTGAAGGCCGGTCCCAGCGGCCCAACCTGTCCCAACTCAGCTGGCCGTGGCACCAGGCACCAGCATGTCTGGGGCCCAACCCGGGACCTCCCTGTCCATTGGTCCTGCACAACCTTTGGGTGGACCCGCCTCAGGGGATGGGGCTCACCCCCTGGGAGAGGGCACTCACAGGCACCTGTCACCCATTGCCAGGTTGGGGTTGTGGTGCATAGAGCGATCAATGAGCAGTTTGGTGATATTCTACACCAGCTTGAGGGCCATGTGTCGTGATTAGAGAGACAGCCTGGCTCTGTGACTCAGCCCCCAGCACAGCTACCTTTGGGGCTGTGAAGGTGCAGTGGTGACTGTCCATGTGTGGGGACCTAAGTCCCACTGCTACTACTAGGGGGCATGTGGGCTTCAGATATCCCAACACCCCTCCCCATTAAGGTGTTTACCACTACACATGTCATATACCAGCCCTGTATGCATCCTGCTTGTCTTGTCTGTTAACCTACCCAACCTACCTACCCAAATATACCTACTACCCCTCCCCAACATCCCACTTTCACCTGAAAAAAAAAGGGCAATATGTTCCAACAAAAAAATCTTGCTCCATACATAGCTGTCCATTTTGCACATGTGCCCACTGGACACATGTAATCCGGTCTAATTGGCATCACAACTTATTATTGTTGTCCTCACCGCTATCCCAGGGATTTGAGTGTCCAAATCTACCTCCAAATTCAGTGTATATGCACAGCTGTTGCTGCAGAAGAAATGGGCAGCTTTGGACCTTCCCTACACCCTTCCTGCACATCCCTAGCTATTTTCCCTTCTGTCTTTCCCTCTTTGTGGACCTTTTTACACCACTTTACTATCAACTCCTGTTTCTTTTATTTTAAAGAAATTAGTGCAGGGGTAAGAGGGAGTAAGCACTTTTAAGCAGCAGCAAGTGGGTTTAAGCCTGTTTGCACAGGGGTAAGCAATGCCTACACTGGTTAAGAAAATTAGAAGCTAACTGAGTATAAGAAACTGTAACTGGAAATTAGCAGTGCCCCCACTTATTTTTCTTTTATTAAGCAATATTACATCAAAAGTTAACAATATCATTTGGAATGTGTGCCCCCCCACACCCCCCCTAGCTATATATTCTAACTCCAGGGTCGCACTACAGTGGGGAAGGGGGCATAATCCATTTTCTTGCTAATAATACTTGTCGGGCAAATGAAGTGTCGGGCAAATGAAATTTCAGTCAAATGGGGTCAGGAAAATGAGTGTCGGGCAAATGAAAGTTAGGTCAAAAGAAGTAGACCCATATATATATATATATATATATATATATATATATATATATATATATCTATATAGGCTACACACTCAAGCGCGATAGCCATTTCTGTGCATTTAAAGTGTTTTTTTTTTTATATTGTATCTGCTTTATTTTCTGAAAAAAAAAACAAAAAAAAAAATAAACAAAAAACATACTTGTTTTCCCACCTTTCTAAGCTAGTATAGTCCAGTTTCAGGTCAGTGCTGAATTTAGGGCTTTGTTACAAGTTTCTCTGTTTGCCCATACCTTACTTGGATAGAAGGTAGTTTCTCTGTTCACTGTGAGAGAGAGAGCTTTGAGCAGCCTATCTGTCCCTGGAGGAGTGGTTTCAGCACAGAAATGAGTAGTTTATTGGCCATTTTGGACTAATTTCTATCTCTTTCATTTCCCTGTTATAAAACCCGCATTTGTGCGGTTTTGCGTGCCGGGCAGCACCGGTTAGCTAGTTTATAACTATTCCCGGCTCCACAAAGTCTACTCTTCAATTTTTCTTTTGGAACTAAACAAACTTTCAACTTAAGCACTCAAACCATTCACCTCTCATCCCAGCACTTGCTCAAAACTCATAGCAAGCACTAATAAACCTTAGCACTAGACCGCCCTATACTGTAGAGAAGGACAAGGGTCTCTATTCGACCTTACCAGCTAATCAGTAAATCAGTTCACTGTACCTATCCAGGCATGTCCAAAGGGCAGTTTCATGTGTACTCTTCGGTCCAACTGGTGAATCTGGGCATTTTGAGGCAATGTTACATTTGCCTCATGTACACAGACAATCCTCTTCTCCTTCCACCAAACACTAATACATGCGAGAGATGCAATTATACAGCCAAACT
Organism: Protopterus annectens; assembly: GCF_019279795.1. Lineage (NCBI taxonomy): Eukaryota > Metazoa > Chordata > Ceratodontiformes > Protopteridae > Protopterus > Protopterus annectens. The sequence continues at coordinate 1,425,015,708 of NC_056732.1, forward strand.
GGAGGCTAAGCTCTCTCAACCCAAGACTGGACCAGGCAGTCAAGAGGAGAAGGGAATTTCCTGCATCGCACCACCAGTCTCACATAGATCTATGAAACCAGCACTGGCAAAAAACACACATAAATACATGAAAACATACTTGGGGGCTCTAAATAAAAATCTGCAAAAGCAACAGAAACCTCCAAAGCAGATATGAGAGCAACCTCCACCCCCAACCCCCCAACACAAACCATGAAACACATACTTCACAAAACCAGTGTGCCATGCAATTACAGCCCTTAAGGCAAAATAACATACCCAACACACTAGTAATAGGTGACTCTATAGTCAGGCACAATGACGTCCTACTCACTAGGCTGAGCAAGGAGAAGGTTACTGTTAGCTGCCTGTCGGGTTCCAGAATCTGCCAAATAACACAAGCACTCAGGTCACTCCAGGACAAGTACAAATATGACTCTGTTATTGTCCATGTTGGTGTGAATGACCTGAGCCATACCTCCCTGGACTACATGAAAAGAGACATGGAGGAGCTCTCTGATCACATAGCCCAAGCCGGTATGACCATGACCCTGAGAAGCATTCTGCCCTCACCAAGAATGATACCATGGTATAGAGAAAAAATTATCAATTTCAACAATTGGCTAAGCTTCTGGTGTAATTCAAAGGGGATCCAGTGTCTGTCAGCCTGGGATGACATGCTTGACAAGCCACGCTGCTTCGCTAGAGATGGCTTACACCTGTCACCCTTAGCCTTTTGAATACTGGCCAAGACTCTTGCCACCCCCATAGTGCCTTTTTTAGGCAAGGCTCAAAAGACAAACCCACCGCCGTAAGTAGCGCAGGTAACAAAAAACTAAGGGTAATGCTACTCAATGCCAGAAGTCTAAACCTCAAAATGCATGCACTCAAGGCACTCCTCAGTATGGAGAACAATGATATATGTGCAGTAACAGAAACCTGGCTTAAGGCTCCAGAGAGCACCCCAGCACTACCAGGCTATAACTCATACCATACATTTCAGCCACAAAACCCGGACTGAAATACAAAAGGCGGGGGAGTATCCATATTCATCAAGGATACATACACCTCTAACTAACAATGGGCAAAACTGCTATTCAAATTATAGCTTGCTACAGATCACCCATTATGTACCAGGACCCCCACTCGACATTCCTGGAAACACTGGGAAACATAAAGGTCCTACAAACCATCCTGATATTGGGTGATTTCAATTACTCAAACATTAACTGGGAGAACTACTCAAGTACAAACTCGTTTGCCCAACATTTCCTAGAATTTATAAACTAAAACACCCTAGATCAACTGGTCAACACCCCCACCAGAGGTGACAACATATTGGACCTGGTCATCACCAAAATGGGCGACCAGTGTTCCACACCAGACGTCAACCCCTTGTTGGTTAGATCTGACCATAAACTAATCACTCTGGATATCCACATTCGGCCACCAGTCCCAGTCAAAGAAACCACCGTGAAAAACTTTTCAAAAGCAAACTTCACGTTACTTAAGACCGAGGTGGGAAATTTCAAAGCCCCCATGCTAAAGGATAACGTTGTCCAAGCTGCAAAATCCTTTATTAATGTACTCTACGGGCACCTACAAGAACGCATGGATAGTGCTATCCCAAACAAAACCAAGACTCACTCCTCCAAGAAAAGAAAGCCAGTCTGGTGGATCCCTGCCATAAACAAGCTATAAAATAGAAGGAGGAAACTAGTACATAAAAGAGTAAAATTCCAAGAAAGGAAGACATCCCTGATTAGTATCAGCAAGAAACTACGTTCCCTCATAAAATCATCCAAGGCTAGCTTCGAAAGAAAAATTGCCATGAACTCCAAAGAAAAATTGCCAAGGACTCCAAAGATAACCACAAGGCATTCTTTAGCTATGTCAAGAATCTAAGTGGCAATGCTCAGATCTGCTCAGAGTTAGTGCAGAATGGCACAAAATACACTGAACTGACCGATATAGCCAACACCTTGGCAGACAGGTTCAGTGCAAACTTCACCCCCACTCACCCCCAAAAGGGCCCATAACTGTACCAGAAGAATGTAGTGCCCCTGAAATCACAGACACTCAGGTTAAAACAGCCCTATCCAAAGCCAAAAACACAGCATCTATGGGACTGGACGGTGTCCCAGGCTGCATTCTACATGAGCTCAAAGATGAACTAACCCCTCACCTAAACACACTGTTTAAACTCAACCTCTCCACAGGCTATGTGCCCACAGAGTAGCGCACAACAATGGTTATTCTGCTCCACAAAGGTGGAGCCACAACAGACCGCAAGAACTATAGCCCTATAAGCCTGACTAACTTGGTCTGCAAAGCTATGGAGTGCATCATCATGGATCTCATTAACAGAGACATTGGGAACCTCCAAACACTGGACCCTACCCATTTCACCTTTGTTAAGGGCAGATCATGCCTCCTAAACCTGGTGGACTTCTTTGAGACAGTTACCAAGGCTATAGATGAGAGAAAGGTGGTCCACACAGCCTACCTAGACCTTGCATAGACCTTCAACACCATTCCCCACTCAGGTATTATAGACAAGCTCACCAGCCTGAACATAAACCCCTACATCATGAGATGGGTTGCCAACTGGCTCACGGACAGTGCCCACATGGTAAGAGATACAGGACCTAGGTCTGAATCTAAACCGGTTACAAGTGGCATTCCCCAGGGCTCAGTCCTAGGACCTCCTCCTGTTCGGCATATTCTTCTCAGAAGTACAGGCAAGCACAGGAGGACTATGGCTGACCAAGCTCGCAGATGACTGCAAACTAGGGGCTATAACTGACTCTCCGGCTGACACAGACATCCACCAAAAGGGTCTCACTGAGACAGATACCTGGTGTCAAAACTATGGCCTCAAGCTAAATGCCAAAAAGTGCACAGTCATCCCTTTTGGAAAAAAACAAAGTACCCACAAACCATCACATAGGTGGTAGCACCCTAAATACAGAACACATAATAAGGGATCTGGGGACCCAAGTAGATAGTAACCTCTCCTTTGATAATCACATTGCCAAAGTGGTTAGAAAATCCTATGTGGCCCATCTAATCACAAAAGGGCTTGCATCGAGATTGGAAGAGGTCATTGGGCCCCTCTACACATCACTCATCAGACCCATCATAGAGTACAATCTCCCATTTGGGATGTACCTTACAAGACACCTGCAACAACTGGAAAGACCACAAAAGTACCTTATCAAGAGGATCACTGGCCTCAAGCAGATGCCCTATGCAGCTCGACTGAAGAAACTCTAGCTGTACTCGGTTGCATACCGCCTAATCAGAGGTGATCTCTGCCTGACATATAAGGCCATGTCCAGCCCAGAATTGATGGACATGCTCCACCTAAAGAAAACCATATCCCCTTGAGCCACACACTCTAGGGATCTAAACCAAACCTCACCACAACAATAAATAGGACATGCTGGAGGGATAGATTTCTGTCCCAGAGACTTCCCATGCTCTGGAACAAGATTCCAATCTACATTAGGCAGAGCTTCTCGCTAGCCCTCTTCAACACAAACATTGATGAGTGGACGGGAAACAGAAAGTTTACCCCAGGGATCACTTCAATGGCTCTGCTGGACAGGGGCACAGGGAACTAATCTAAGGGGGTGGCGTAAGCCAACACATTCTGGCTAGGCTTTTAAATGCCTTCGGGCAGATAGCCTAGTACCTACCTATGAACCTATGAAATATATACATATATATAAATATATATGAACATATATACATGCAAATGCCTACATCTATAGATATGTATGTCTACACCTATATGTCTAAATATATACAGCAGGTTATATATATGTCAGCAGATGTTTATATATATATATATATATATATATATATATATATATATATATATATATATATATATATATATATATATATATATATATATATATATATATATATATATATATATATATATATATATATATATATATATATATATATATATATATATATATATATATATATATATATACTGGGACAGGCCTGAATGGCTTCTTGTCACAGTCACCCTCTTCCACACATCTATATACTTCTACCTTTGGCTTATTATAGTGTGTTGTCCTTAGATCTATGTCTGTATTCCTGTCTACTGTGTGTGCAAAGCATGTGTGGTGCATACTGAGGAGTGTCTGCACTAACATCTGCGACTGCCAGATATGTCTGGTCCACTGGTGTTTGCAGACATGCCCTTCATGTATTTGTGTGAGCATGCCCAGTATGACCTTTCAGCATGTTGTTGACTGACAGATTTTTTGTTTCCATCTTCTTATTCCCTTAATTCCATAGACTTTATAGATGTGATGATATATAGGGATGGAAAGGGAGCTATAAACACAAAGCTTCATCGTAAAACATGCTGGAAAAATAGTTTGTTAGAACATAGCAGCATGCATCCAAGGCACATTTTTCCCAATATAGTTAAAGGGCAGTTACACAGTGTTAATAACTATGTAATTTAGATAAAGATAAAAAGGAAGAAATATATAAGCTACAAGAGTTATTTGCTGATAGAAGCTATGGACGACCTAACTTAGAAAATATCACAGAAGCATTTATGCAGAATAGTCATCATAGTAATGACATAGTTGTTAATGAAATAAAGAATTCCTGTAAAAGGAACTATGCCAATAATAGCAATACGATTTGTGATATTGTGAAAATACTGTAAAAAGAAATTGGAATTTTTTGATAGGTGATAAGGGAACACTTAATATTATAGGACGGACTCCTAGTTTCATATACAAAAATAATAGGAATTTGAAGCAGCTTCTATGCAATGAAAGACAAAAAACAACAGTATATATACACAGAAAAGGAATGTTTCCATGTAGGAATTGTAGGATGTGTGAATACATTAGTAAAATGCAGGAATATATACATCCATCATTGCCTTTTACGTTTGTTGCCAGATTTTATGCTACATGTAATAGTTCGAATTTAGTTTATTTAGCAGATTGTAAAAACTGTAAATGTTTCTATGTAGGTAAAACACAAAAAAGGCTTAAGGATAGGGTTTATCAGCATATGTATAATATAAAAAATAAAAATAAATTAAATGCTTTAGTCAGACACTTAATAGAATTTTCTACACATAGTTTTGATTTTAAAGTTTTACAGTTAGTTTCTCCGGATAAAAGAGGAGGTAACCTTAGTAATCAAGTGGAAAGTGCAGAATTTAAGTGGATTTTAAGGTTGCAGGCACACGTATATCCTGGTTTGAATAACTATGTGTGGATAAAACTGGAGTTATTTGCCTGTTCCCTTAAATGAATGAAATGTGACTTGATGTGTTTTAATAGTGTTAACTGAATCTTTGATTGTTTTAACTTGTATAAATGGTGTATTGAAATGTTAAGTTGTATTAAGGACTTGAGAAAGTGTAGGTTACTACGTGAAAGCACTTGTCTGAAATAAATCATTTTATACTGCCATGATGGTCTTCTGAGTTCTCTTTCTTGGATATTTGTTGTTTTGTCCTTAGGAGATCTTTGGGTTTGTGCTGGTGTTTCTTTGTACTATACTCTTTGATGTACAAATTTTGTTAAAATTGCTAAGGTGTCATCTCTTTTTGTTATTTATATTTGCAATGTGTACTTTCATTGCTGACCTGTACTCTATAATTTTCTTGTGGTATAATGTTTGTTTTTAATATTGTTGGAGCTTTTCTCTCCAAGTCTCCGCTAAAAATGGACCTGTGTCCAGTCTGACTTTCGTGGTAAACAAATGTTAACTAAATAAATAATTAAATAAATAAATAAATACATGCATTAGCTTTTTCATGTTCTCAAAAGATAAAAGTAAATACTTTAACTAATGAACTTAGCAGTTCAAACCTAAAAGATAAAGTAGCAGAGGAATAAAGTTTAGGCTTTCCCATCATTAAAAGAGGAAATGGGATTAGGAGTAGCAATCTGTTCAGCAGAAATTGTTTTAGACAGAGAAATCCATGCACCTCACTAAACACCTGCAGCAACTGGAGAGGCCACAAAAATACCTCACAAAGGCCTTAAACACTTGTCCTATATGGACAGACTCCAAAAACACCAACTATTCTCTGTCTCATATTGCATACTTAGAGGTGATCTCTGCTTGACATACAAAACCATGTCTGATCCAGCTCTGTTAGAAATGCTACATCTAAAGAAATTCCAGTCCCTCCACACCACATGGTCCAGTGACTTCAACCTCATTACCACAATCAACAGGACATGCTGGAGGGGCAGGTTCATAACCCAGGGACTGCCCTTGCTATGGAATAGACTTTCCATACATGTCAAACAGAGCACCTCACTGGCCCTCTTCAAGAGAAACCTTGATGAGTGGATGGGAAATAGAATGTTCACCCCGGGAATCACTCCAGTGGCTCTACTCGACAGAGGCACTGGGAACTAAGGTCGGGTGGCACAATGTCAGGGTAATCCTATGGGCTAGGCTTGTAAAGGCTCCAGGGCCATTAGCCTAGTACACTCCTATGAACCTATGAAATCACTGCTGGATCTGCTTTAGGATTGAAAAGCAAACAGCTATGAGTCTGAGGTACCCTGTATAACCTGTCAGACCACCTTGGGGTTGGAGTTTGAGTATTAAGCAAACTAGAAGCAGTGAAAAAAAATCACTAATGCAGGCAAAAGAGGAACAGCTGCACATTCAGGTCTATAAAACCTGTAACAAATAACAATATATTATCTGTGCAAGAGGAATTTCATTCTGTACTCAATGGAAAAAATAAACTCTTTCTTCTTAGATAAACTATAAGAAGAAGTAGAATCTTTAAAAAGGGAAATCCAAAGGGGCTTGTGTACTCTTATAATCTGTAGAGATATAGGCTAGTATTTTCCAGAGCTTTATTCTTCTAATAGGTTCTACTTTGTCATGTGGTTGTAAGACGTGTAGCAAGGCTAACAGATATCAACAGTATCCACATGAAGATAGCCCATTTAAAAATAAGAATTTGCCAAAACAAGGATAATGAGATCCAGTTCTGGTGTCAGCCCTGGGAACAACATTCAACGGTGAACACCTGTTAGCTAAGTGAACCAAATATCCTAATAATAGTCTGTAAAAGCTGCATGGAGCTGCTGTGTCAAATCACTACCAACAAAGATAAGGGAGGTAGTCAGATGCAATGTTAATCAAGTAGGAGGCAGATGCAAAGTTGAATGAGATGAATTAGACACTGTCAATGGAAACGTTTGCCATAGAAAATCAAATTATTGCTGTAAAGAAGTTAGACTTTCTGAATGAGCTTGAAAATGCCAGTTATATTAATTTGTCATTAACTCTACACAAAGCAATGGTTCCCAACCAGTCTTCTAAAACATGGGTGATATCTCCCCCTCTTTGTATTTAACTCACAGCGGTAGCACCAAGCAGGATGTTGATGTTGACAAGTCTTGCAACATGCTGTCATTCCAATGAGGTTTGTGGTAGGAGAAAAGCAAGCAGGATAAAAAAAAATATTTTTCTTAAAGTCAAACAAAGCTCACTATTAAAGTTTTCCTAATAATTTTGGGATCTAGTTAACCAAATTACCAGACAAACTTGAATTAGGGCATTGACAGTAAACAGAACCCTTAATTCGTATTCCAGACCACTGCCCCCACAGAAATTTCTAAATACATTTTTTCATCTCTTACAAACATCTTTCTACATTATACCCTAAGAGTCCATATCAAAGAATCACAGATACCTAATAGTGTCCCAACCCTGATTAAGTTATATAAATATCATTCACTATATCCTCTTCAACATGTTTACAACCTTTGAATCTACTATAATGCCAAACCCAAATATGCCTGCATATTTCAACTGTTTCTTACTGAAATTGGTACACCTTGTTTGCTGTAGCATAGACTAGATCCAGGCCTGCTGAATCTAGCTTTGTTTGTATGCTTGTTGTTTGTTTGCTTGTTATTTCCCTGAAACGCTAATACCACCTAAAACGTGGCTTTTCAGTGCTTCTGTGGATCCCTAGTGATATCTGCATTGCTTACTGTACTTATTTCCTTGTTTCACTTAAAAGAAATTACTGTTTGTCATTTTTGCATTTAAGTTACCTGTAACACATTGCATTTAAGTTACCTGGCACTTGCTCACTAAAGCAATTATATAAGTCAGCACTAAAAAATTAAAAGCACTACACCCTCACAAACTCCCCTTGAGTACCTTGTTCCCCATTGGCCCTTTTTTCAATTATAATGGAATTCCCAATACTATTCTAGCATGTCCAAAGGTCAGTTGTCAATCTCCTCTCTGGTCCAGTTGGTGAATCTGGGAATCTTGAGGCAATGTTACAAGTGCCTCATGTACACAGACAACCCTCTCCTCCTCCCAACAAATTCCAACACATGTGAGAGATGCATCCATATAGCCAAACTGGAGGCTAAGCTCTCTCAACTCAGTACTGGCATAACCAGTCAGGAGGAGGAGAAGGAAACCACACTCACTACAATTCCAGTCTCACATAGCCCTACCACGACAGCAAACCAAACACATAAACACACAAAAACATACTCGGAGGCTCTAAATAAAAATCTGCCTAAGCAGCAGAGACCTCCAAAGCAGACACCCAAGCAACCGCTACCCCAAAACAAAACACGTGCAACACATAGCTCACAAAGCCAGTGTGCTGAACAGTCACAGCCCTTAAGGCTAAACAACACACCTGATACACTTGTAATAGGTGACTCTATCGTCAGGCACACTGATGTCCCGCTCACCAGGCTGAACAAGGAGAAGGTCACGGTGAGCTGCCTGTTGGGTGCTAGGATCCACCACATAACACAAGCACTCAGGTCACTCCAAGGCAAGTACAAATATGACTCAGTCATTGTCCATGCTGGTGTGAATGACCTGAGAAGTACCTCCCTGGACTACATGAAAAGAGACATAGAGGAGCTCTCTGAGCATGTGGCCCAGGCCGGTATGACCCTGACCTTGAGTAGCATCTTACCCTCACCAAGAATGATGCCACAATATGAAGACAAGATGATCAATTTCAATAATTGGCTTAAGTATTGGTGTCATTCAAAGGGGATCCAATGCCTGTCAGCCTGGGATGACATGCTCAACAAGCCACGATGCTTCACTAGGGACGGCTTGCACCTGTCACCCCTGGGCTTTTGGATATTGGCAAAGGCTCTTGCTACCCCCATAGTGCCTTTTTTAGGCAAGGCTCAAAAGACAACCCCACCTCCATAGGTATCACAAGGGATAAGAAACAAAGAGTAATGCTACTCAACGCCAGAAGTCTAAACCTCAAGATGCACGCACTCAAAACTCTCCTTAGCATGGAGAACATCGATATCTGTGCAGTAACAGAAACCTGGTTCAAGGGTCCTGAGAGCACCCCAGCACTACCAGGTTATACCTCATACCATGCTTTTCGGCCCCAAAACTTGGACCGAACCACAAAAGGAGGGGGAGTATCAATATTCGTCAAAGATACCCACACCTCAAGGTTGGTGGCACAGCACGAAGCATCAGAGACTATCCATGTGCAACTAACAGTGGCTAAAACTGCCTTCCAGTTTATAGCCTGCTACAGACCACCCTCCCAAACCCAGGAACCCCACTCGGCCTTCCGGAAAACACTGGAAAATATGAAGTTCTCTCCAAACACCATTATATTGGGTGACTTCAACTACCCAAACATAGACTGGGAGCATTACTCTAGCTCCAACAGCCTAGCCCAAAGGTTCCTAGAATTTATAAACTCAAATGCTATGAAACAACTTGTTACCACTCCCACAAGAGGGGAAAACATACTGGACCTGATCATCACCAACATGGGGACTCTATGCTCCAGACCAGAAGTGTATCCCTCACTGGTAAGATCAGACAATAAACTAATCTCACTGGATAGTCACATCCCGACCCCACCTCCTGCCCAGAAAACCACAGCGAAAAGCTTCTCTAAAGCAAATTTCACACTCCTCAAAACCGAGGTGGAATCCTTCAAAGCCCCCGGGTCTGTGGAAAATACGGCCCAGACCACAGAATCCTTTATAAATGCATTCTATGAACACCTTCAGGAATGCATGGATCATGCAATCCCAAATAAAACCAAGACCCAATCCTCCAAAGGAAGACGTCCTGTCTGGTGGGCCCCAGCCATAAACAAACTATACAATAGAAGGAGGAAGCTACTAAATGATAGAGCAAAATCCCAAAAAGGGAAGGCATCTCTGATCAGTATTAGCAAAAAAACTACGGGCACTCATAAAATCGTCTAAGGCCAGCTTTGAGAGAAAAATTGCACAGGACACTAAGGATAATCACAACGCTTTCTTTAGTTATGTTAGGAACCTGGGTGGGAATTCCCAGATATGTTCAGAATTAGTCCAAAATGACAAAAAATACACCGAACCCACAGACATTGCCAACATCCTAGCTGACAGGTTCAGCGCAAACTTCTCCCCCCCTCCCCACCAAAAGGGCAAATACCTATCCCAGCAGAGTGCTGCCCCATCTCAGATGCTCAGGTAAGAGCCGCCCTCTCCAAAGCAAAAAACACAGCATCAATGGGACCAGACGGTGTTCCGGGCTGCGTCCTACATGAACTCCAAGAAGAGCTAAACCCAAACATAAAACTACTGTTCAATCTCAGCTTTACTACAGGATATGTACCCAAAGAGTGGCGTACAGCAACAGTGGTCCCTCTCCACAAAGGTGGTGCCTCAATGGATCCTGGAAACTATCGCCCCATAAGCCTGACTAGCTTGGTCTGCAAAGCTAATGAAAGGATCATCATGGACCTCATAAATAAAGATATTGGGGACCTACAGACACTGGATCCTACCCAGTTCAGCTTTGTTAAGGGCAGATCCTGCCTCTTAAACCTGGTTGATTTCTTTGAAACAGTCGCCAAGGCCATTGATGAGGGGAAGGTGGTCCACACAGCCTACCTGGAACTCCCAAAAGCCTTCGATACAATACCCCACTCGGGCATTATAGATATGCTCACCAGCTTAAATATAAACCCCTATGTCACTAGATGGGTTGCAAACTGGCTCAAGGACAGAACCCACATGGTTAGAATTGCTGGAGCCATGTCAGACTCCAAACCAGTTACAAGTGGCATCTCACAAGGCTCAGTCCTGTGACCTCTCTTGTTCGGTATATATTTCTCGGAGGTACAGGCCAACACGGAAGGACTGTGGCTGACCAAGTTTGCAGATGACTGCAAACTGGGCGCCATAATAGACTCTCCAGCCGACACAAGCATCCTCCAAAAGGGCCTCATAGAAACAGACAACTGGTGCCAGAGCCATGGCCTCAAGCTAAACGCAAAAAAGTGTATAGTCATCCCCTTTGGCAAAAACAAAGCGCCCACAAATTACCACATAGGTGGTAATCCATTAAGTACAGAAGAAGTAATTAGGGACCTGGGGACCCAAGTTGATAGCAGTCTCTCATTTGACAACCACGTGGCAAAAGTGGTTAGAAAAACATTTTATATAGCCCACCTAATCATGAAGGGATTCACATCTAGATCAGGGGAGGTCATCGTGCCTCTTTACTCATCCCTCATCAGGCCCATAATTGAGTACAATGCCCCTTTTGGGATGTACCTTACCAGACACCTGCAGCAACTGGAAAGACCCCAAAAGTACCTCACCAAGAGGATCAAAAGGCTCAAACAGATGCCATATGCTGCCCGGTTAAAGAAACTCCAGCTCTACTCAGTGGCATACTGCCTGTTCAGGGGCAATCTGTGCCTGACTTATAAAGCCATGTCCAACCCGGAATTAATGGACATGCTGCACCTCAGAAAATCCAAATCCCATCGAGCTATGCTCGAGACTTGAACCTCAGCACTGAAATAAATAGGACATGCTGGAGGGACAGATTCATAACCCAGAGGCTCCCTTCACTCGGGAATAAAATCCCAGTCCAGGTTAGGCAGAGTCCCTCATTGAATCTCTTCAAGAGGAATCTTGATGAGTGGATGGGAGATCGTAGGTTTAACCCGAGTATCACTTCTGTGTCACTGTTAGACAGAGGCACAGTATACTATCCTCGAAAAAGGGCATAGCAAAATTAATTTAAAATGAGTGGCGAAAGCCAAACACATTCTGGCTAGGCTTATAAATGCCCTAGGGCAGATAGCCTAGTATGAACCTATGAACCTATAACTTTATAGGATCATAGGATCATAGGATGTTACTAGGTTATTGGCCCTGAAGCCCTTACAAGCATAGCCAAGAATTTAGTCCATGTCCCAACAAGTCAGCACCCTATGCCACTGTCCAGCAGTGACACAGGAAGAATACCGGGGGTGTATTTTCTGTTCCCCATTCAGTTATCCAGGTTGCACTTCAAAAGGTTTAATGAGGTACTATCTGGAGATATACATATATAGATATATAGACATACATATATTCAAACTATCTGGAGATATACAGAGCTGAGTATATTTTTCTGGCACTTCAGAGTTGTGTACTGGTAATTGTTGTTTAACTAAATTTATATCATTGCTGGCTGACTTCAGAGTTGTGCACTGTTATTTTTGCTTCACTGTATAGTTTTTCAGATCTCTGCTGAAGGTGTTGGTTTTCCCCATACCCACCCTCCCTATTCCTGTCTTGTTGTTTAAATTTGGAGGCTTTTGCAGTTTCCCGCCTCCACTGTAGATTTGATCTGGGACACTCCCCCCAGTTCCATCTCTTTACCTCATTCTACCTAATCGACTCCTTCTGCACTTGTTTTTAGCCATTTTTAATTTAATTGCATTTTTTAAACTGTTTGGTCTAACATTGCTACATATTCAAGTGTGCTAGCTTGCACTGCATTTGAATTGTTTTTACTGCTGTTTTAGCTACTTTTCTGTATATATATATATATATATATATATATATATATATATATATATATATATATACATAAACCTTTCCTGTAACTAGTGTAGTCCAGATTCAGGTTTGCTGTATCTAGGACTGTATGCAAGCTTCTGAGCCCCCCCCCCCCCACCAAGCTTTCTGTGTTGGAGGGAAGCCTTCTAGCTTATCAGTGGGAGTGGTAAGCACTATGTAACCTATCTACCACATAAGGAGTGGTTCTGGCCCAGAAATTGTAGTTATTGGCCTTTTGGGCAGTTTTTCCATCTCTCTCAACTTTCTGATTTAAAAGCCTGCATTTGCACTTGTTTCCCTATTTCCTGTAACTAGTTTAGTCCAGATACAGATTCTTAGCTTTAGCACTTGAATTTGCTTATTCGTGATCAGCACTTGTTCAGAACTTGTAACCACTAAATAACCTACTAATTACTACAGCACTCAGCCTTCCTCATTACCTAGAGGAAAACAGTTTCGGTACTTACTTTCCTCACTTGCTTACAGAAAAACAGCTCTTGTACTCACTTTCTTCACTTATCTAGAGGAAAATTGTTTTTTATTCAGGCATTTCCAAGGGTCAGCTCCCAGTGATCTCTCCTGTCTATCTGATGAATCTGGGCATTTTGGGGCAATGTAGAATTTGCCTCATGTACACAGACAACCCTCTCCTCCTACCACCCAACACTACAACCTGTGAGAGATGCACTTATCTAGCCAAACTGGAGGTAAAGCTCTCTCCAATCAAGACTGAACTTGATAGTCAAGAGGAGAAAGTAAACACTAAACACTTGCACCACACCACACTCATCACATACTCTCACTAAATCTATACCACCAAAATCCACACATAGAAACACAAAAACATTCGATGAGGCTCTTAATAATAATCTGCTCAAGCAACAGAGACCTCCAAAGCAGAAATGCAAGCAACCTCCACCCCCCAACACAACCCAAATGACACATAGCCCACAGACTCAGTGTGCCACTCAACCACAGCCAATAAGGTAAAACAACGTACCCAACACACTAGTTATAGGTGACTCTATAGTCAGGTACACTGATGTTCCACTCAACAGGCTAAACAAGGAGAAGGTTACTGTCAGCTGTCTGTCAGGTGCCAGGATCCGCCACATAACCCACACACTCAGGTCACTCCACAATAAGTACAAATATGACTCTGTCATTGTCCATGTTGGTGTGAACGACCTGAGACATACCTCACTGGACTACATGAAAAGACACATGGAAGAGCTCTCTGATCTTGTAGCCCAGGCAGGTATGACACTAGCCCTGAGTAGCATTCTGCGATCACCCAGAATGATGCCGCAGTACAAGGACAAAATGATTGACTTTAACAATTGACTAAGCTTCTGGTGCCATTCTAAAGGGATCCAGTATCTGTCTGCCTGAGATGACATGGTTGACATACCACGATGCTTTGCCAGAGATGGCCTGCACCTGTCACCCCTGGGATTCCGGATACTGGCTAAGGTTTTGCTGCCCCTATAGTTCCTTTTTTAGGCAAGGTTCAAATGACAAATTCACCACCATAACAAGAACAGGCAAGCAAAAACTGAGGGTGATGCTACTCAATGCTAGAAGTCTAAATCTCAAAATGCACTCACTTGAGGCACTCCTTAAAATGGAGAACATCGATATCTTTGCAGTGACTGAAACCTGGTTCAAGACTCCAGAGAGTACCCCCTGCACTACCAGGCTATAACTCATGCCACACTTTTCGGCCATGTAACCTGGACCCGAACACCAAAGCCAGAGGTGTGTCCATATTCATTAAGGATATCCACACCTCCAGGCTAGTTGCTCAGCATAATGTTGCCAAGGTTATCCAAGTGCAACTAACTCTGGGCAAAACTGCAATCCAAATTGTAGCTTGCTACAGATCACCCACCATGCCCCAGGATTCCCAAGCCTCTTTTCTTGATGTACTGGAAAATATTAGTGTTCAACCAAATACCCTAATAATGGGTGATTTCAACTACCCCACCATTAACTGGGAAAACTACTCATGTACCAACTCCTTCACTCAACGCTTTCTGGAATTCATAAACTCCAATGCCCTGGATCAACTTATCCACACCCCCACCAGGGGCAACAATATTCTAGCTCTAGTCATTACCAACATGAGTGACCAGTGTTCCACACCTGAAGTCAATGCCTCATTGGTCTAATCCGACCATAAGCTAATTACCCCAGATATCCACATCCTGCCCCCACCCCATTAAGGAAACCATGGTAAAAAAATTCTCCAAAACCAGCTTCATGCTTCTTAAGACAGAAATGGTGAACTTCATGACACCCATACAGATGGACAATACAGTTATGACTACTGAATCCTACACAATTGCACTTTATAAGCACTTACATGAGTGCATGGATCGTGCTATCCCAAACAGAACCAAGAAGCTATCCTCCAAAGGAAGTCAATCTGGTGGTCCCCTGCCATAAACAAGGTGTACAACAGAAGGAAGAAACTGTTGCAAAAGAGAGTAAAATCCCATGAGTGGAGGAGCTCCCTCATCAGCCTCAGTAAGAAGCTGCGATCCCTGATAAAATCCTTCAAAGCTAGTTATGAAAACAAAATCACCACTGATTCTAAAGACAACCACAAAGCATTCTATAGCTATGTCAAGAATCTCAATGGCAACACTCAGATCTGCTCTGAGTTACAGCACAATGGCACTAAATATACAGAACCAACTGATATTGCCAACATCCTGGCAGATAGGTTCAGTGCTAACTTTACCCCCCTCTCACCCCCTAAAGAGCCCATTTCTATACCGGAAGAATGCAAAGTTCCTGTAATCACGGCTGCACAGGTAAAAACCACACTCTCCAAAGCCAAGAACATAGCATCCATGGGACCAGACAACATCTCAGGCTGCGTTCTACATGAATTACAGAATGAACTGGCACCCCACCTAAGTACCATGTTCAATCATAGCCTCACCTCAGGCTTTGTGCCTGCTGAAAGGCGCACAGCGATGATTATCCCACTCCACAAAAGGGGAGCCACCACTGACCCCGGGAACTACTGCCCTATTAGCCTGATGAGCCTGGTTTGCAAGGCTGTGGAACATACCATCATGGGACATAAAAACAAAGACATTGGTAATCTCCAAACTCTGGACCCCACCCAGTTCAGGTTTGTAAAAGGCAGATCATGTCTCCTAAACCTGATAGACTTCTTTGAAGCATTCACCAAAGCCGTAGACAAGGGTAAGGTGGTTCACACAGCCTATCTAGATCTTGCCAAGGCTTTTGTCACCATCCCCCACTCTGGAATTATAGATAAACTCACTAAACTAGGTATAAATCCCTATGTCACAAGATGGGTTGCCAAATGGCTCACTGACAGAACCCACAATGAGAAAGTAGCAGACTCCAAATCAGACTTCAGACCAGTGACAAGTGGAGTACCACAGGGTTCAGTCCTGGGTCCTCTCCTGTTTGGTAACTACTTCTCTGAAGTACAGGCAAACACAGAAGGTCTTTGGCTAACAAAGTTCGTAGATGACTGCAAACTAGGAGCCATAAACAAAACTCCTAACGATGTGGACATCCTACAAAAGGGCCTCACTGAGACAGATGCCTGGTGTCAAAGCCATGGCCTCAAGCTCAATGCCAAAAAGTGCATTGTCATCCTCTTTGGTAAAAACTCTGTACCCATGAACTACAACATAGGTGGTAGTATACTTAACACCGAAAGTTTGATAAGAGACCTTGGGATACAGGTGGACAGTAGTCTCTCCTCTGATAATCACATCACCACAGTAGTCTGGAAATCCTTCTACGTGGCACACCTCTCACAAAAGTTTTCTCATCCAGAAAAAAAGAGGTCATTGTTCCCCTCTTCTCATCACTCATTAGACCCATTATAGAGTACAATATCCCTTTTGGTATGTACCTCACAAGACATCTAAAACAACTAGAAAGGCCGCATAAATACCTCACAAAGAGGATTACCAGTCTCAAACAGATGCCCTATGCAGACCGTCTCAAAAAACTCCAGCTTTACTCCATCGCATACCGCCTACTCAGAGGTGATCTCTGCCTAACATACAAAGCTATGTCAAACCCAGAGCTGTTGGACATGCTCCACTTAAAGAAATTCCAATCTCTCCAAGCTACACACTCTAGGGACCTAAACCTTGTCACCACAATAAACAAAACATGCCGGAGGGGTAGATTCCTGTCCCAGAGACTTCCCATACTCTGGAATAAACTACCTATCTATATCAAACAAAGCTCCTCATTAGCACTCTTCAAGAAAAATCTTGGTGATTGGATGGGAAATAGCAAATTCACCACGGGGATCACCTCTGTGGCTCTGCTTGACAGTGGCACAGGAAAATAATTTTCTTGGGTGGCAAAAGCCATGGTACCTTTTTGGCTGGGCTTGTATAGGCCCCAGGGCTGATAGCCTAAAACCTACCTATGAACCTATGAACCTACTCTGCTTTATGTGGAGATGGAGTTTATTCCACAAAAGGGTGAGTGTCTGGGACACAAATCTGTCCTGCCAACAAATTTTATTGATGTCACAGACCAGGCTGAAGTCCCGTGTGCAGGTTACTCAGCTGAACTTTACACTTCTCACTCTCAGTAAGCTTTTAGACTGGTGGTGTATTCACAGCTAAGCAACTATCTCCCAAAATGCAGTCTGCTTTCAGACTATGCAGAATGGCTTTCTGCTGGCCTTTGGAGGTTCTGGCAAGCTATGTTACCACTCAATACAGGGGAATTGAATATGCCAAGACTGTTTACAGGAAGGGTCATCATGAACAAGCAGTTATTGCACTTTACACCGACAGCTGATATCTTCCTGAATATGGGCAAAGGGCACCTCACAGGTGCCAATTTTACTGACCTAATGAAAGCCTTTGATCTGCTGATTTGGTCAACCATTATCTTTTTCTTCATTTTCTCACTGGCTTAGAGATTAGCCACAGTTCCACAACGTGTATAACACTTTTTGCCCCATAAATAAGTCAGTGTTTAATAATGCTTATAATAAAATGATCATCAGGATACTACCTCATTCTAGTCATGTAATTCCATCTTTAAAACTCCATCTCTGAACTATTTATTCCTAGAGGACTACCCATCATCAAATCTCAAGAGATCATCTCCCCAGCTCTATCAAAGGCTTCACTGTCCAACTTCCATCTAAAAATATATCCTGGTTGACAAAGGGAAAGTGTAGAATCACTAAATCACATAAACTCACCCTAGCCATCATCAGATGCAATCCTCACAAACTAGTTATCCATCTTTTAAACAGATATATGATACCCATCACAACTCTCTTTCTCTTTTAACTGAGAGCATATAACTAAAACTTAACTACTACCCCTTCATGACATAAGTGCATCCTCATAACAAAATTCTGGAAAGACTCCAAAGCAAGAAAATAACTCAGCAGTAGCCACCAGCAAATTATGACACTCTTTAAGGATAAATAAATAAATAAAAAACTTTTAATAACAATAGTTTAGTGCTTTCGTCCAAACAACTCAGGACTTCATCAGAACTAGCAAAAACATAATATCAAGTGAATTTAAAAGCACCAATCAGGATCACATATATAATTCCACCTAGTTAAAACAATCATCACATCTCCTATGTACATCAAATTAAACACACAAAATTATTTTAAAAACTTGTCCTAATTACATCTCAATTAAATGTGACTGTAGTTAAACAACCCCCATTTAAATAAAACAACATAAACCATCGAGATGATCAAATATCATAAGATTTAAGTTTCATTTCACTAATAATAGATGCCATCTCATTTAATTCAGGGTGATTATAAACATTCAATTTAATCTGCAAGATCAGCTCCCTTTATTCAACCAAGTCCCTCCTAAGGGTTCTTGTCAACCTTATCCAGCCAAAAAAATCAAAAATAGTGTGTAAGATTGTTTTCAACATATTTGAATAAATATCTGTTATTATTCTTGTGTTTGATATCATACATATGCTTGTAAATGCATTTTTGAACTTCCACACAGTTCTACTAACATAAACACATGGGCATTGCTGGCACTTAACTAAATACATTAAGCCCATGGAATTACATGAATGATGAAATGAAGCTTGAATGGCTGCATTATTGACAAAAAACAAGTTCCTAACCAAAATGTGACCATACATTCAACACTTTTACTAGAAAACTGGGAATTAAACTGTTCCATACTTCCAAAATACTTTTTAAATGCCCCCTTTCTAATGTGTGCTGTTTGTGAACAATTATAAATACAAGTGCTAATACTGTACTACGTTAGCCCTATTACTTTGCACAAAGGCATTTAAACCCTTTCTTCCATGCTAGATATAAAACATAACATATCTGTAACAGCTACGTAACATTTTTGTATAAGGCCAGTATGTATTGTCAGTGCATTGAACTAAAGATATGATTGCACTACACAGAAACAGCTTATTTCAGTAAGCAGTTCAGAAGCACTAGTACACTGACACATTTATCCATCCATCCAAAACCCAAACCCCATTTTCTCCAATTTTGCATATGGGGTCAGAGTGTCAAATGAACAGTCGCCATCATTTAGAGTCAGTGTTAACAAAACATATTTCTAGCAATTCAACAAGTTAAATAATTCAAAAGCAATATTGCACTGATTTGAAAAAAGGTTATAATTTTAAAAATGAAACCAGTTCTAGGGTATTCTATTTTATGGGTTTGTTTGTTTGATTGTTAATTTGTTTGTCTGTTTGTTAACTGGGGGTACAGCACTGATTTCCTTGGACCATTTTCAGACTCAGACTGGGAGAAAATACAGAAAAAAAATGTATAAGAGGAGAGTATACCATCACAAGAACATCCAATGTGAATAATAATTATAATAAGCAATGAACAAGTGGATAAGCAATGTACAAGCAAATAAACATTGAGAAATTATACAGTAAAATAAATTATATACAGAAGTGAATAAACATACAAAATTCTATAGTAAAATTGGTTGGCGATGTAATAAACATTAGCATAAGGCACTCTGCCGGAGTATCTGTCTTGGACATGATTTAGTATTAACTGCAAGAAAGACCCAGCCAAACAACAGTTTTCACTGTGTAATCCTCCTGTAGTGGTGGGCCATAGGATAGAGACAAATTGCCTATTAAGGACATATCAGTGCTTCAGCAATATGGCTTCTGAATGCCCATGATTCTTTATGGGTACATTCAGAACAACGCTAAATTCACCAGCTGTAAATATGCCATGCATCTGTTCTTTTTGCCTCATCTATACAGCAAATGTGGCCATACTTTAAAAACACAAAGTTTAAAATTAAGGCTGATGTCAATATGTATTAGGATGCCTGAAAAATATCCTATGTAACATACAAACCAAAGAGAAAAAGCTCATGTAGACAAACCACTGAATAAAAACTATAAGAAACATGCAACAAATGGGCTGATATGTAGCATTGACTTATTACAGTAAAGTGTGTGTTATTTTTTTTACTCTTCAATGTGCTTTTTTTTTGCTCTTCATTTGAAGAGCAAAGAGGGTGGGGCACAGGTTAGTGGAACTGGCACAGACTTTTAGGTGAGCCAGCTATGCCTCAGCTGTAAGGGATCAACAATCTTCCATCAGTCTTTTCAAATACTGAAATAGACCAAGGACCTGTTATTTGGAGTCTTATGGTCAAGTCTGTGGGATATTCATAATATATAGAAACTCAAGAAGCCAGTTCACTGGACACAGATGCAGATTAAAGGTATTGCTAGGGTAGAGCATTTATTATATAAGGAAGAAGGAGGTAGTTTTAAATTTGTGGACTGGCCTTGCTTCCAAGCAAGATATGGGCTTCCAGAGAGGATGTGGTTTCAGATTTCACTACAGTCGTACTAACTGCACAATTCCATAGGAACAAATCCACAGTGACACAAGATGAATAAGAAGATAAATGCTCCAAGGTTGTAAAATACACATTCTCCTTTATTACCACACAAAATAAGCTGTTACTGAATTAGTTGCATGAATGCTCTGATGCCGGTTTCAAGACGTTCAAATGCTCCTGTGGTCATATGCTGACCTGGGTCCTGGGTGAGCAAAGGGTTAGACATCACACTTCAACAAGCTTCCAAATCATGAACCACCAATAAAATCCAACACAGGTGAAACCAATAAGCTAGAACATGCTGGAAGTAAGGGGAATGTAAGCCAACCACTATTCCACCACAGTCGTACCAGCTACACAATCTCTTAGTTTCTTGGTTTTACCCGTGTTGTATTTTATTGGTGTTTCAGATTTGTCACTTAGTACATGTTGTCAAATAATGGTTGAAAGATTCAGGATTTGAGTTTACCAGTTCAATGGGACAGAGAAGCCAAAGCCTGGAAGTTCTTGGGGGGAATGACCCTGCCAAGGGGATGATCTCTACTAGTAAAGTTTTAAAAACTACTTATACGTCATAAATAGAGAACAGAAAGGGCAGATTATTATCTCAATGGGATAAGACTGAGAAATTGTCTTTCATTGTAAAGGAGTGGATGATTTTCCTTAGGATGAGTTGGACTGTGAAGTAATTGTCAGCTGATCTGAAAACATGTCTGGTGGGTAGAACTGGTATGGTAGTCAAGAAAAGCTGTCTTTATTCGCAGATGATATTATTTTATACCTGACAAAACCAGAAAGAGACATTACAGTGTTGTGGAACATTTTGAGACAGTTTCAGATCTTTTTGTGATATAGAATTAATGAAGCTAAAACAGAGACAATAGTGGTAAATTATACACTCACACAAACTGGTTCAGGAATATCCATATTTATGGGGACATGATAAAATGAAGTTGTGAAGATATGTGAAGGCTGCCAGCCTAGCTAGATAGAATTTTGTAGATAATTCTATGTCTTTGTAAATATTAATAAAAGCCATAGGCTTGTTCTCTTAAATGTGAGAAGACTATATTGGATGTTGAACTGCAAATATGTAGCAGCAGTGCACTCTGCTGTAAGAAAACTGATAAGTATAGCATTTTATGACTGTTTGATCTCAGGGCTCGGAGACGTGGTGTCCGAACCAGCAGATTCTTTCTATTGTTTGAGACCAGAGTTTATTGCTAGATTTTACATATATATTCCCCTGGAGTCTCATAAAGTCTCACGCAAGCAATATGTCTGCCGTGCGATCCAGGAGCAGCTGGCAGGGGCGTGCATGAGAGCTCCAGCAGTAATCCTGCACGGACTAAACCCTGATATGCAAATCACCTCATTTGCAGGAGAAATCCAATATAAATGAGGTGATTTCGCAATCCAGGATGCTTGCAATAGTCTGTGCAAGACTAGTGCAATCTACAGAAATGTACTCGGTTACTAACCAAGTACATTTCTGCAAATTTCAAAATGGAGCTATGACAGCTCCAAATAAAGACTGCACATCATTGAGGAAGCATGCCAATGGCCAAGTATAAAGTCATTGGCATTGCAAACTGTTTAAAAAATAAAAAAATCAACTTTTTTTTTTTCGCCGATTTCGGCTGTTTAACTCATTCCCTCCACTAGAGCACTTTTGAGTGTGTACCTTTAACTCCCAGTGGGTGTGGCTTCAGCCTTTACAAAATGAACTTATCACCTTACAGTTGTAACAAATGCTCATTATAAGAGTTTAAATATCAAAACAATTGTGTTTGCCATCATGTATACTTCAAGATAAAATATTCTGATACCTTGTAAGTAACATGGTTTTGGAATTATTAATGCAAATATGAACAGACAATATATGATGCCTAGAGGAGCAGTAGGAGGCAACTGCAGAAATGCCTGGAGATGTCACTCGGCTGTAATGAGTTAAGCATAGGGCAGTGGAATGCAAACGGGATCGGGGGGAATAAGAAAATAAACTTAAAATGGGCATTCTAACTAAAATCAATATTCTGCTATGCAAGTCAATGGCAGGCAGAAGACAACCTGGCCAGTGAGTAGTGGTTGCTAAGGGTGGAGGCTCAGTGTGAAACATGTAACTATTTATTAGCAGGCAATCCTATGCAAGTGAGTGGAAGGATAGTGAATCCTAGTTTCCCCAGCATGTGAATCAGGTCCCATCAGTGTAAAAGTATGAATAGTTGGGTGCAAGACTAGGATATAGGTGACATCATGGGGGGGTGTCAGGCATACCATAAGCTGATTGGAGTTCTGTGGCTCAGAATTGCTCCTAGCTTAGCACAGCTAAGCTAGGGGTGTGTCTAAACATGCCTAGCACTCTTTATAAAGTGTAAGCGGGTGTGCGCGCCACGCACTGGGTTTTACAGGAAGAAAAAAATAAGTTAAACCAGGAAATAGCAGTTCTGTGCACATTTGAGCACTCTGTTTGTGAGATGCACACAAAGGCTTAAACAGGAAGGCAATGGGAGGAGAAAACAGCAGTAGGAAGGTAACCAAGGAGAACTAGCTTAGCTGACAGATGAAATGTATCAGAATCAGCCAATCACACAGTCAGCAGACCAGCCCAGCCCAACACACCACTATAAACTATGCAAACACCTTTCCCCCTTGTTTTTCCCCAAAACTCTGCACCACCGGTGTATGGAAACGGGGACATTTTACAAAATGAAAACAAGAAAAAAAAATGTTAGGGGCTGCTTTTGCTACCATAAACCAGCATGTGCAAGAGGATGGGGGTGGTGAGGATGTGAATGCTGCTGAGCAACCCACAGTGAGGAGACAGAGAAGAGTGTACAGACCCAGGGCAAACATTCAAGGGCTACATGAGCTGGAGATAGTGGAGTGCTATAGGTTGGGCAGGGACCTCCTACAGCAAATTGTTGAGCTGTGCAGGCCACGCCTCACACACAGAATTAACAGAGGGGAACCCATCCCAGTGGATACCAAGGTATTTGTAGTCCTACAAATACTAGTTACAGGTACCTTCCAAAGGCCAGCTGGGGATATGATGGGGATATCACAGACATCAGCATCCAGGGTACTCCACCAGTTTCTGGATGCCATATCAGCACATGTCGGTGAGCATGTATATTTCCCCATCACCCGTGAGACATTGGCCAGCAATATGCCTCTCTTCCACCAAATAGTGGAATACCCTGAGGTAGTGGGTGCAATAGACTTCATGCACATATGCATCAAAGCATCACTCGGTGAGCGGGGTAGGGTTTACATCAACTGCAAGGGCTTCCCCTCCATCAACTGCCAGGTCATGTGCGATGCCCAGACATAATAATGAATGTGTGTGCTGGCTGCCCTGGAAGCTACCACGATTCCCACATCTGGCATCTGACGCAGCTGTACCAGAGATTTGCCAGTGGGGATATCCCACACAGTCACCTAGTGGGGGATGCTGGATATGCACTGGAGCCATGGCTGATGACACCCAACAGAAATACTCACACACCTGAACAAGAGCTCCATAATGAGGCACATGCACAAACACAAATCATAATAGAGCGTGTGTTTGGGATGCTGAAGTCATGGTTCCCATGTCTGGACACATCTGGTGGAGCCTTGCAGTACTACACAATATGATCCTGCGGAAACAGCTGCAGCAAGAACAGCATGGGGCAGGGCCACACAGCCCCCCACCATTGCCAAGACATGTACAGGCACAGAGTAACTCAGAGGAGGAACAACCTGAGCCTGCCCCAGTAGGCAGAAGGAGGTGTGCCCAGTATGCCCTGGCCTTGGCAAAGAGGCAACACATAGTGCATGCACTGACACAGTAGGGACCCACGGAATGACACCTCTCTCCTACTTGCACATACAGTACAAGGGATGCCAAACATGACACTACCTGTGCTCAACCATGTATAGGGAGTGTATTATGTGCATCTGACATAGGCAGCCTTGCAGCACCACCCTCAATACTGGGACACCCACAAGGTAAGTGACTCACACATGCCAGTTGGGGGGTCACATACCCAACAACAGTTACAGCCAGCAGGATAGGTGTAGACAAACACAAACAAATGCTGTACTATGGCCTCTGAATGAGCCCTATGTTTACCCCCCCCCCCAGGCATACACAAACAGACTGCAGCAGGCCAGGCAGTTGGATGTAAGATGTGAAGGCTAGGAAGTCAGAAACTAATATGTAGGTAGTTAAAGCTAAGATCTGTAGTACACTGGTATGCCTCTAGCCAGCATGATAGGTAATACTACAGACTGAAATGGAGTACCCGACATACCAGTACAGTCCTAGCAAATGTGTAAAAGTGTCAGGTGTGTCTCCCCATCCTACATACACTTATAGTAACAGTCAGGTGTGCACCCCCCCCCCACTCCTGTATAGAAATGTAAAAACAGTTAGGTGTCCCCCTGCTATGTAGAAATGTAGCAACAGTCAATGCAAAATGACCGATGGATACCCTGCAGACATAGCATGCTACCTGTCGGTGTACAAAACAAAGGTCAGCACCGCAGTACTAACCACCTGGACTTGATCAACACATGCAATCTAGATGGCCATACTGGGCATGCTCACACACACAGAGGAATGAAGGCAATGTCAGTCAACAACATACTGAAAGGTCATATTGGGCATGCTTACACACCTAAACACATGACCACCATGTCTGTAAACACCAGTGGGCCAGACATATCTGGTAGTCGCAGTTCTTAGTGCAGACGCATGTCAGTATGCACCACTCCTGCCTTGCACACGCAGTGGATAGGAATACAGACATATATGTAAGGACAACACACTATAATAAGCCAAAGGTAGATGGACAAAGATGTGTGGAAGAGGGTGACCGTGACAAGGAGCCATCTGGGCCTGTCCCACCCAGCAGACAGCCAAAGGGCCCCAAACATATGAGGTGCAGATGTCACTCACTGCAGATACTAACCACCAGTATCTGTCAGCATGACAGACTATGTGGTGCTCGTGCCAGCTGTGCAAAATGACTGTACAAGGAAGTAGTCATCTAGTAGCTGTATACACGTACCTGTGACATATGACCCCGTGTGTGCCCACATGTGGCATGTCAACCCCTACATGAATGAGTTATGGCCCATGCACACACTGCCCTCCCCATAGTAGTATTATGACAAGCCTGCTGAGATCATCCAATGTGAAATACACCTTTGTGAGAGCTGTAGCTCAGTAATCTCCATGGCGCTTCCCATAACTGCATACTGCTGTAGCGATAAACTAGTTAGGTAGTAGTTCTAACCCCAGACTTGGCAACTGTGTGTGTTTGTGTGCATGTCTGAATGTCTCTGACTGTGTACAGAGCAATGCTTTTTAGGCTACTCAACCTCTGTTCAATTCATATACTCAGCTTTGGCAAAGCTGCTGATGTCACTCACCTAGAAATACACCTCTGGGAAAATTATAGCTCAGTAATCTCTATAGTGCATCCTGTAACTGCATACTGCTGTAGTGTGATAAAATAGTTAGGTAGGTGTTCTAACCCCCGACCTGGCAACTGTGTGTGCTTGTGTGTAAATCTGTATGTGTGTGTCTGAGTGAGTAGAGAGCAATGCTTTTTAGGCTACTCACACTCTGTACAATTCATATACTCAACTTTGGCAAGGCTGCTGATGTCACTCACCTAGAAGTATACCTCTGGGAAAACCACAACCCAGTATTCTCTGTAGTGCGTCCTTTAACTGCGCACTGCTGTAGTGTGATAAAGTAGTTAGATAGGTGCTCTAACTCCTGACTTGACAACTGTGTGTGTGTCTGACTGTGTAGAGAGCAATGATTTTTAGGCTACTCACACTCCGTACAATTCATATAGTCAACTTTGGCAAGGCTGCTGATGTCAATCACCTAGACATACACCTCTGGGAAGAGTGTAGCCTCATAATTTCTGTAGAGTGTCCTGTAACTGCATACTGCTGTAGTGTGATAATGCAGTTAGGTAGATGTTCCAACCTCAAACTTGGCAACTGTGTGTGTGTGTGAATCTGTGTGTCTCTGACTGAGTAAAGAACAATGATTTTAGTGTACTCCCACTCCTTAGACATCAAATACTTAAATTTGGCAAGGCAGTCAATGTCACCCACCTAGAA
The DNA here is from genome assembly GCF_019279795.1 of Protopterus annectens. Classification (NCBI taxonomy): domain Eukaryota; kingdom Metazoa; phylum Chordata; order Ceratodontiformes; family Protopteridae; genus Protopterus; species Protopterus annectens. The sequence continues at coordinate 1,425,042,613 of NC_056732.1, forward strand.
ATACACCTCTAGGAAGGTTGTAGCTCAGTAATCTCTGTAGTGCATCCTGTAACCGCATACTGCTGTAGTGTGATTTAGAACTGTGGTAGGGTTCCATCTCCATCCATGTCCTGGATGTTTTGTGTGTGTTTCAATGTCTGTGTATGGAGCAATGGATTATAGGCTACTCACTCACAGTACATTTCAAATGCCCTACTGTGGCAATCCTGCTGATGTCATTCATTGTTAAATACACCTTTGGGGAAGAAGTACTCTAGTAATGACTGTGGTGCGTACTATAACTGCACAGTGCTGCAGTGTAATAATCTAGTTATGTAGGGGTTCTACTCCCAGATATGACAGGTGTGTGTGTGTGTGTGTGTGTGTGTGTGTGTGTGTGTGTGTGTGTGTGTGTGTGTGTGTAACTCATATCCTGTGTAGAGGTGGGTGTGAGTGTGTAACACCTGTGGGCAATGTGGAGGGGGTTTTATTCATTTCTTTTATGGTGGCCCTACTATATATCACAATGTCAACCATGCAGGAATAACAGATGTAAATTAGCTGAGAGGCTGTGGTGCAAAGCCATACCCAGACATGTGACATCAAGGCCAGCAAAACACAGTTAGCAACCCCACTATTACCCAGAGCACACACACAACCCACGTGTCATATGCACACACATGCCTAGGCAACAGCCAGTATGTGGGTACTACACTGCATATTGGCCACTGATAGTAACCATGCAGTGATAGCAGTGGGCTACAGAGGGCATGTCACCCTGCCCATCTGTCCAATATGCACATACGTGCAGAAGGTGCACCTTCACCATGTTCCCAAATGGACACCTGCACCACCCATGGTGCCTTCACATGTGACTCCCAACGGACATACCATGCCTGACAACATGCCCTGTTTGGACAGATGACACTGACACCAGGAAATGCTGTTAGCATGCTATCAATGTAGGTGCAGGGTAAACCTGCTGCCCATTACCAGATTCTGCCACAGGTGGGCAAGACTGGCACATCCGATGATAATCTGTGTTCACAACATGGGCCAGACACCCCAGGTACAGTTTCAAAAGTCACTGTACATACATGCGAGAGGTGTGCACATCCCAGACACCATCCATGTCATGGAGTAAGGAACATATACATGGCAAGTGATGCACAGCATTGGCCACACACAATAGTCCCACAGGTGACTGGATGGGGGATGCAATACCCACCTGTGTGGGCAAATGCAGAAACTGCAGGTGTGAGACACAATGCAGACCACTGTCATGTGGTCTGATGCCAAGGTACACCCATTCTCTACCCTTGTACAGCCTGCTGGCACAGTTGACCAACACACACCCGTGCAGACATGCACCCATGCATGTCAGAACTGGCACCCTGTGTGTATGTGTGTGTGCTGTATGGTGCACATGACCACATCCACACTCACTAAACCCCCCCAGGGCATACTGAAGCATGCTGTCTGATGTCTGAGACCTCATCATACTCTTTGCCCATATGACCTCCGTATGACCCGTGTGGTGCATGTGATACGTGCACATTGATGTGTTGTGGCAATCCCCCTGCCAAGTGTGTCAATGTGCGTACGTCCCTGTGTGAGTGCACTTGTGTTGACGCTGGCACCTGTTCCTGCAGACAGGCACGTGTACGTCACCTACCATATATCCACCATATCCCTGTTGCAGATGTCACTCACCATCACATATATGTTCTGAAAGCTCCACAGCAGGTAACCCATGTGATGCATCCAATTGCTGCATCGATCTGTGATAGCACTACATAGGTGTTGGGGGTTTGATTCCCTGTGCTGGTAAGTGTATGACACAAACATGCGTCTGTTTTACTCTCCCACCCCTCCCTGATATGTATTTGCCTTTGTCTGCCTCCCCCACTCCCTCTCTGGTGGATGTGGAGACCCACATCTGCTTTGCTTAGGCAGCAGCATGTGTATTTTAAGTGATGTTCATGATCATCTGATGGCCTCTGCATGAATTGCAGCCCTCCCCTAGCTGATTATATGTGGAACAGCTGTGGTAACATTCCCATAGGCAATTGCATGGAAACATACTCCAATACCCAGAAACATCATGGTGGTGTTGGCCCTTTTCAGTCACTGTGAGCAAGAACTAGATCTGTTGTTTGGCAAACAACATCTCAGATGGATTGGGAATTTACCTCTAACAACATACACTGTGGAAAGAGGGCAACAAACAGGAGGGGGATGTGCCTGACCTGACTACAGACTGTAAGTGCTGCTATACTGCATGTGGAGTAATGTTGGTTTAACAGTATTTGTCGTGATATGCCTGTCGTACATGTCGCAATACCTGCCATGTCAGTTCCATGTATATGAGTTATCCCCATCTGCAGGGCCATCTGCAGACTGGGCAGTGTTATGCCTTTGGTTTCATGTGTTAGCCACAGTGCATCTATCTGTGGAATGCAGAGGGTAGTGTAAGGATTGCAGTCTGTAGATGGTGAAGGCCATGACATTTACTGACTTCATATCCCTCATAGGACATAGGTTGCAACAAACCCCGTTACAATGGTAAATTTATGAGGTTATCACAGCAACATGTCTATACTGGCCCTGTGTATGTGCTGTCAGACACACCTCTGTCAACCTTTGTACATATGTCGTGCATGAAGTGGTGCATATGTGCTGTACACCATACATAGTGCCATCATATCTGATAACAAGCCAGTGATATTTCAGATTGCTACACATGTCATGTACAGTAGGGGTTATATTTCAAGACATAACCTGGACATTCTGTGGATGATTGTACAGTACTGAGGTCTGTGTAGTGATGGTGAATGTCGGCAGTGTTTGTATTGTTAATATGTACTTTAGCCTGTGTACACACTGTGGTAGATGTCATTGTTCTAGCTCCCCTTCTATCTGATGTTACATGCTGCCCCACTGTATGGTACCATTTTGCCATACATGCTTGTAGGACCATACACACACATGTCCCATACCACAGACAGCTATCAGACCAAACTGTGTAGCAGCCCAGTATATATAGGGTCATTCTGTGAGTGGCACATATGAGGATGGTGTAGAACAGATAGTCCATATACTGTAATAATATGCTAGCTTACCATATGTGGCTGTGGCTGTGTTCACATTGGTTGTAGTTATGCACTGTCACACAAGTGTATCTCACTCTGAACTGTGACATGGTCATTGAGCCTGCTATATATGCAGGTAGATGTGCATTCCCCCATACAAGATGTAGGCCAGTGTTGAGCTAGTCTGCCCATAGCCTGCACAGTGCATTGTTATATGCCTAGCAGCTTAGTGTGCTTACCCAGTGAGATGTCATGTGTAGATACTTGCCAGATGTACTGCTGCCAGGCCTCCGTTAAAAGTAATGTATGTCAGACAGAGCAGTGGAATGCTGTACAGATGTATGTCAATATCTAGTGGGTAGCATGTGTCCATGTAACCCTTGTACCAGCAGTCATTATGTGTCAGGCCAGACATGAGTGTGTGAATCTAAAACTGGTGGCAGCAAATGTATATGAGTCATTATGTGTTATACCCATCTACATGGCTGTCTAGATCCATATTGTCAGGCCTGGTACACATGTTGTGCACTAAGGGATTATGTGTATACCTCTGGACTGTACTGGATGTGTCCGAAATTCCACATATATTGGCCAATATCTCTGCTGCACTCCAGAGGGGAAATACATGCTAGTGGCGGTACTTTACAATGATTTCCTTAGGATGTCTGTCAGTAGCCAATGGCACACATGTTATAAGCAGATGTCACCTTCCACACACACCATGTCTGTGAAGACAATCCCAATGACAGTAGCAATAGTCTAGTAATATACCTGCTATACATACCTGACATCCCCTTGCACTATGACTATGGGACTATAGGGGCTGGGGTAGGGCTACACTCCATGTCCAGGGCATATGGTGGAAATATATGTACATATACTTATCCAGATAGCTATATATATATATATATATATATAAAATTACACGTGTGTACTACTTCCAATTACCACTGTCATGACAACCACCCACTATATGTCCCTACAGCATGTTGGAGTGGTCCCTTTAAATTTCCTGTGTGATGGACAACCTTCCTGTGTGTGGGCATCAGTGTTACAGGCAGCAGGTAGCAATACCTCTCACAGGAGAACCTGCACACTCAGAGTGGCCACATATCTGTAGGAGGATCAGGAACTACAGACAGACTCTGAGTAGAGTTGTGTTATGCTTGGCATAGCACTGGTGTTACAGGGTGTGTGTGTGTGTGTGTGTGTGTGTGTGTGTGTGTGTGTGTGTGTGTGTGTGTGTGTATACATACAGTGTACCTTGGAATGTAGTCTGTCTGCATAGCTCACTACTGTGGGCCTATCCTCTTGCTGGACAGAGGTATGCCTATCATGTGTTGTCTGTCCACCAGACAGGTCCTGTGTCAGATATTACACTGGCAGTGTGTGTGTTGCATGCTATCAGTACATAGCTACATCCATTTCTGTTTCTAACCTCAATTCCCTGACTAAGGGTATGTTGCAGATCATCCTGTAACACCAGCACCTTGCGTAGTGTATGGCAACAGTGTTCCACACATGTGCCTGTGTTCCAGCCTCTGTCATCCATCT
>NC_056732.1:1425049737-1425219737 GCF_019279795.1 Protopterus annectens
TGTGTGTGTGTGTGTGTGTGTGTGTGTGTGTGTGTGTGTGTGTATATATATATATATATATATATATATATATATATATATATATATAAATATATAGATATATACATATATATATATATATATATATATATATATATATATATATATATATATAAATATATATATATATATATATATATATATATATATATATATATATATATATATATATATATATATATATATATATATATATATATATATATATATATATATATATATATATATATATATATATATATATATATATATATATCGATATAGGCATGTACGGACATACATCTGTAGATAAAGTGGGAACATAGCATAAACATATATGTCCACATGCACCATTAATGGGGTTGACAGGCACGAACAACATACATCATGCACGAATAGGTACCACCCCCACAGCCAAACATGTCTGCCCTGCAATACACTACCAACTTTTTCAGATCCCATAACCAGGACCTCACAACAAGGGAACAAGATGTTAACAGTACTCCATCCCACCTGCATGATGTTAGGCTGGTATCAGTAACATATCATGCAGTACAGTCAGGCTCATAATGACTCACATTTTCAGTCATCTGTTACCTTTGTTAGCCAGAGTCCTGTAGTGTTGGCCTGTACTTCAGAAATATAGATGCCAAACAACAGTGGTCCCAGGACTGAACCCTGAGGTGCTCCACTTGTCACTTGTCTGGAGCTGAATTTGGACTCAGTTACATCTACAGTTTGGGTTTTGTCAATAAGCCATGTGGCAAACCATCGAGTGGCATAGGGATGTATGGCTAGATTAGTACATTAATCTATGTTTCCATACTGGGGGATGGTGTTGAAGGGCTTGGCGAGGTCAACATAGGCTTTGTGGACCACCATTACCTTCTTCAACAGCTATACAGACTGAGTCAAAGCAGTCAATCAGGTTCAGTAGAGAAGACTGGCCCTCCATGAGCCCAATCTGTGTGGGGTCCAGTGTTTGTGGGTTGCCAATGTCTGCGTTCAAAACTTCCATGGTAATGCATTACATGGCCATGCAGATCAGGCTCATCAGACTGATGTGACGGTAGTTCCCGGGATCCAAGGTGGGTCCCCCCTTGTGCAGTGGGATAACTGCAGCTGTGCGCCAGTCAGTGGGCACCAGTCCTGATGTGAGGTTATGATTACACATGACAGTTAGGTAAGTTGCCATTTCATTTTGTAGTTCATGTAGTACACAGCCCAGGATGTCATCTGGTCCCATGGATGCTGTATTCTTAGCTGTGGATAGTGCGGTTGCTACCTGTTTGGCATCATTACTGGGCATTGGAACTCATTTCTTATTGACATGGGCCCTTTTGGGGTGGGGGGTGAATGTGGCACTAAATCAATCTACCAGGATATTGGCAAATTCAGTGGGAGCAGTCTATGTAATGCCATTCTATTGTAACCCAGAGCACTTTTGAGCATTGCCAGTTAGATTCTGGACATAACTATAGAATGCTATGTGGTTGTCTGTAGAATCTTTGGCAATTTTAGTTACATAACCAGCTTTGGAGGATTCCATGAGGGATCTCAACTTCCTACTGGGGCTGGTAAGGGAGTTGCTTGCATACTTGGATTATCTGTTTTTCTTCAACAGTGTCTACCATATGTTGTATACTCTGTTCATTGCAGCAGACCACCAGACTGGTCTGCTTATTTGGGAGGAGAGTGTCATGGTTCTATGTGGGATGTCAGGAATCATACACAAGTGGATGTGCTCAAACAGTGCCTTAGTGCATGATTCATCAGAGGAACTGTCAGTTCCTGTCTCCATGGGTGTCACAAACATTGTCACATCTGCCTTGAGTAGCATGACTTTGGCTTTGGAGAGGTCTTCTACGGACAACTGTATATACATTCTTTTCACATGTTCGGTATGATTAGCCTATGGTGGGATTACTTTGGTGAAACCTTAGTCTCATGTATTGCTGTGATGACTAAGTGGTTGGCTACTGTGACTGTAGTATACAGGGTCCTGGGTTCATGACCTGCAAAGGCAGGTTATTTTTGTTCTGGCCAGAACAGTGGTTAATGCATACAGACTACTTTGGGCAATTTAGGTTAGTCACACTGAATACAATTCAAATGCCCTACTTTGGCCATCCTGCTGATGTCAATCACTGTGAAGTACACCTTTGGGGAACAAGTACTCCAGCAATCTCTGTGGTGTGTGCTATAACAGTGTAGTGCTGTAGTATGATATAGAACTCTGGTAGGGGTTCTATTCTCGCACATGGGAGTTGTGGATGCTTTTGTGTCTGTTCCTATCCTTGTGTAGGGAGCAATGCATGTTTGGCTAGTCACACTCACTACAACACATTTGCCCTACTTTGGCAATCCTGCTGATGTTACTCACTGTGAAATAAACCTTTGGGGAATGAGTACTCCAGTAATCTCTGTGGCGCATTCTATAATTGCGTAGTGTGATAACTAGTTAGGTGGAAGGCCTTGTGACAGGTGTGTGTGTGTGTGTGTGTGTGTGTGTGTGTGTGTGTGTGTGTGTGTGTGTGTGTGTGTGTGTCTTAATGTGTTGATGTTTGTCATTCGTGTCCTATGTGGAGGTGGTTTTGAGTGTGTAACAACCGGACTCAATGTTGAGTGGGTTTTGCAAATCTCTTATATGGTGCCCCCTAGTATATATTACAATATCCACCATGCAGGGATGACAGATGTGATATCAGTGTATATAGTCAGTCAGGGGTTCGATACCCTGGACTGGTAGGTGTGTGACACAAACATGCTTACCTTTTACTCTCCCAACCCACAGTGACTTATCTTTGCCTCTGTCTGCCTCTCTCACACCCTCTCTGGGGGATGTGCAGACTTAACACCTGCTTGCTTAGTCAGCGGCACGTGTATTGTAATCAGCTGATGGCCTCTGCATGAATTACAGCCCTCCTCTACCTGATTGCATGCGGAGTAGCTGTGGTAACATTCCCATAGCCAACTGCATGGAAACACACTCCAATTTCTAAGAACATCATGTTGGTGTTCGGCCATTTCATTCACTGTGAGCAGGAACTAGACCTGTTGTTTGGCAAACAGCATCACAGATTGATTACCTCTGACAACATACACTAGTGAAACAGGCCAACACACAGGAGGGGGATTTGCCTGTCTTGCCTATAGACTGTAAGTGCTGCTATACTGCAGTTGCGGTAATATTGGTTTAACAGAGTGTGTGTGGATATGGCTGTCCTGCATGTTTTAGTACTTGTCATGTCAGTGCTATGTTTATGGAGAATCCCCATCTGCAGGGTCATCTTGTGTTACCCACAGAGCACCTATCTCTCAACTGCAAAAGGTAGTGTGAGGATTGCAGTCAGTAGATGGTGATAGCTGGGAGAGTTACTGACTTTATATCCATCATAGGACATATGGTGCAACAAACCCTGTTACAACAGTAAATGTATGGGGTATCACAGCGACATGTCAATATTGGCCTTGTGTTTGTGCCTGCAGCCACAACTCTGTCAACCTTTGTACATATGTCATGCAGTAGGTGGTGTATATGTTCTGTACACCATATTCATTGACAGCATATCTGATAACAAGCCAGTGATATATCAGACTGCTACATGTTATGTATAGTAGGGGTTATATTTGAGGACATAGCCTGGGCATTCTGTGGTTGTGTGTACAGTACTGAGGCATGTGTAAATCTGGTAATTGATGACAGTGTATGTATAGTGAATATGTACCTTGGCCTGTGTAGAGACTGTGGTAGATGTCATTGTTCTTGGTCCTGTTCTATCTGATGTTACATGCTGCTCCACTGTATGCTCCACTGTATGCCTCTCTATCAGCTTACATGTTTGTAGGGACGAACACACACATGTCCCATACCACAGACAGGCATTGGAACACACTGTCTAGTGGCCCAGTATATGTAGGGTTGTCATGTGAGTTGCTCATATGAGGATGGTATAGATCAGATAGTCCATATACTGTAATAGTACGCTAGCTTACCATATGTGGCTGTGGCTGTGTTCACATTGGTTGTGGTTATGCACTTTCACACAGGTGTCTGTTACTCTGTGATGTGACATGCCTGTAGAGCCTGCTATCTATACAGGTACATGTGTATTCCCACATGGGAGATGTAGCTCAGTGTTGAGTCAGTCTGTCTGTAGCTTGCATTGTGCTTTGTTACATGCCTAGCAGCTTACTGTACTTATCCAGTGAGATGTCATGTCCAGATACTTGCCAGATGTACTTCTGCCAGGCCACCATAACAGTCATGTATGTCAGACAAAGCAGTGGGATGCTGTTCAGATGTATGTCACTAACTAGTGGGTAGTATGTGGCCATAGCACCTCTGTACCAGCGGTTATTATGTGTTAGAACAGACAGGGGTCTATGAATGCATAACCTATGGGGGCAAATGTATACCAGTATTTATGTGTTATACCCATCTACATGGCTGTTAACATCCACATTGACAGGCCTGGTCCACATGTCTTGCATGAAGGGGTTCTCTGTATACCTCTGGACTGACCAGCATGTGTCAGACAGTCCACATATATTGGCCATATCGCAGCTGTAGTCCACAGGGGCATTGCTGTGCTAGCAGTGGTACTGTACTATGATGACCTTAGGATGTCTGTCAGTAGCCAATGTCACACATGTTAACAGCAGATGTGGCCTCCCACACACACCATTTCTGTGAAGATGATCCCTATTACAGTAGCAATAGTCTACAAATATACCGGCACTACATACATGGCATCCCCTTGCACTGAGAAGTTGGGACTATTGGGGCTGAGGTAGGGCTTCACTCCATGTGCAGGACATATGGTGAACATATATGTATATAAAATTATACATATATCCATATAGATATATACACATATACATATCTTGTTAGAGATTATGAATATAAGGCTGAAATTAATTCTGTTGTAAATATGCTGAAAGATAAAGCATAGAATAAAAAGTTTGCTTGATTATATGTATAGAGTTTAGCAATGCAAAATGGGCATTCATACTATATGTATAACAGACAGGCTTCTCTTCACAGCATCATAAAAAGCCTAACAAAACAATATTGGAAAGCATGTATTACATGATTTTCTCATGTTTGCAGAACAAATATCTATTAACAGACATCCTTTTTTACAAACTCAGCAATATATAATGTTTTTTCAATAGGAACAGAACAGATGTTTCCTTTCATACTTCTGTTATTCTGATTGCGTGCATTTGTGCATTTTCACATCAGCAGAAATCACAAAAGGACAATAGAGCAGACATTATGTGACTTCCCGCAGAAGGCCAAAAAAGATACCAAGAGGAAATAACAAAATCTATGTGTGTGACTAGCACTCTATATAATAATTGTAGTAATTCAGTTATGGGAGAGAGGGAGAGAGAGACATATTATGTAGAAGTCATCATTCATATCTGTAATGAAGGAAAACTTTGTAAATATATGCTACAATCTGACAGAAAGAGTATGTGTTGTTTATTATAAAAATAAGTTATCTGTAACTGTGCTTATAGTTGCAAAATATATTTCTTTATCAGTGTGCAATTTGAAAGGCTTGGTGCTTTAAACAGACTACAGATGGAGTCATGCAAAGCTCTGTGTCTCTGATTCAGCAGTAAACAGCACAGCAAGACTGTGTGTCTTAAGAAGACTTTGTATTCAGCACAGCATAGAAGCAGCACTCAAATTAAAATACATTTTTCAATGGTGACCCTAATGAACGTTCCTCGCCTGTATCCAAAAACAGGGGGAGTGGGTAATGCCTTGAATAAGGTCACTCCTGTAAAAGCACAGTAACTAACGTTTATATGAAGTACTTCAGATTTCTACATTTTTCTACAGTTTGCAGCAATAATACAGTTTATTAGACGTCTAAATCTGGAGTGAGACTGCAGTGCGGGAGGGTGAGCAGTGCCATAAATTCTACAAAAAAGGTATAATACAAAGTTGTAAGACTGAAACTGCCAGTTTTGCTATACCAACTTCACAAGTGACTACAGAGACTTTTCAGCCATCTACAGTAAAGCAGTCTGGCCATCTGCCTCTCTGTTGACTGGTAAGAAAATGTTTCTGTGTTACATACAGTATGAATGCCATACAGGTAATAATAATAATCACAGAATGAAATGTATATACAGCATATTAGCAAATGTAAAACCTTATTAGGGCAAGTTAATAATAAGGCATTATGCAAATGGATTACAATATTTGACTGGTATCCAAAACAAAATCATGTGTGGTATAAAAAATGTTTTTTGTGTGTACAATGTCATAAAAATACAGTGCATGCCAGTATTCAAAGGTTACACTGTACAGACAAAAATGTTAATGGTAAAGAACCAAGAAAAGTTAATATGCTGACATTATATTCAAATGTTAGGCAGTTGTGTTCTGTCACCAGATGTAAAAGGTTTATTTCAGAATTGCAGCAACAGTCAAATCAGTTACTGATAGGACCTCTAGTACATTCTGTTACAAAAGAATGTAATAAACTTCTAAAAGACAGACGCAATGAGTTCAGGAAGCTTAGATAAGTTATACATAAATCTTTTCAAAAGTGCATAGGAGTTTTAGACCATGCAGCATTACAGGAAACTCTTCAAAAGCAGTTACAGGATAAAGAAAATAAATTAGCTGAACTGACAGAGACTGACTTCCTGCATACACAGCTAATCTGTGCAAAATAAATATATTTTATAGTATGTTTGTGTTTTGAAAATGGTTAAATATACATGGTAGGATGGTAGGATCTGATGTCTGGAGAAATCATTCTCAAATGTTTTAAACACTTCCATTCAGTTAAAGCAATACATTTATCAGTAGTACTGTAAAATAGACCATATAATTGCTATTCTAATAGCATAGTCGAAAGGTACACAGCAGTTTTAGTGTATAAAAATCAAATGAAAAATAGTTCATAACAGTAAAGATTTAAAGTCACAAGAATGACATGCATGTATTTTCTTTTTATCTGAAGTACAATGCACAAGAATAAAAGGCAGACAACAGCAAATATAAATAATGTAAATATAAATGTGTTAGTTAAGCTAATATCTATTTGTTTTTTTTTTACAATTTTTTATAATTGTATAGTAACACCACACCAAACAGTTAAAGTTCTGAATTTTAAAAAGAAATAAAATCACAGATGGTATTAGTCAAACAGTTTTTGTAAATTTAATGGTAGGGCAGCTAAATAAATAAATAAAAAAATACTGAAATCCATGCAAGCTAATTGTAAAATAATGTCTATTTATGTAGTATAAATGCATAGTTATGCAAATCACAAATACTTGTTAACTAAAATGCGAGCTCAGACCTTCCTAGACTACATGAATAGTTACAGGAAATGTTGTAAAGTTAAGATAAACAAGAAGACTGATTGCCAGACAAGTAGCTTGAGTTTTTCTAAAGCATTATTGTTATTAAAACATAATTGTTAAAATGTTTACATGCAACACGATTTGGTAATTGTAATAAAACATCACAGTTGTGCAACCCTGCCCTTAATAATCAGTTTGCAAATAAATGCTAAAAGTAAAAAACCTTAGTTACATCAAGTACAACCAGCAAATGGGCTATACTATACGTACAGTTCAAATACATTATGCAGAAAGGTATAAAAACCTATTAGTAGTAGTAAACAGCAACAGCTTTATAAAAAGTAGACAAAGGTATATAGTTTAGTAACCTAATAAAGTAAATGTATAACCAAAGTATTGGGCTGGTATACATTCTATTCTCAAAGCATAAAGCAAATAAACAATACTGCAGTATACTACAGGGGGAGGGGCAGTCTCTTAGTTTTACACTGACTGTATAAGCAGTACTGCACAAGGGTCAGAAAGAGAGCTACAGGAAGAAATAATATTTCATTCCTTCTTGATAATACTCTTTTAGGGGGGAAGGAAAAAACAGGTATTAGTGCATAAGAAACACAGGTAAACAGATTCAATCTGAAAGTCCAAGATATTTTATGCTAGTTATTATTGTATTGTTTAGTATTAAATTGTATTTACAACCTTTTAAACTGTAAAGCTATACACAAGATGATTTAAAATTGCTTTATTACAGCTATACAAGAGAGAGTAAAGATATGTAAAAAATTGAGGAAGACTGGTCACTATTTTTAATATGTTTTTGGCAAAACAATGTTGGTATAAAAAAGCATGAATGTTTCTAATTGCTGAGTATGTAGTTTAAAATAACAGGATGTATACCTTTTGTGCCAATTCCACTAGATATTTCTAAAGAGACATAACATTTTTTTCCAGATTTTGCTTGATGTTAATGTTACTAAATTTGTAAGATTGGACTAAATGTACTTTACAGTCTTTGCATGTGCAAATGCAGAAAAAAATCAGTACAAATGATAGTCTTTGTATGTACAAATGCAGAAGAATTCAATACAAATGAAATTTAATGTCTAGTAATGAATATGTGTGAAAAACCATGTTTAAAAAAATGGGTCCAGGGTACCTACTAGATTGAAATGCATGAACAGCAAACAGTCTGTGTAAATACATACTGTACAGGATGCATTGTAATAAGTTAAAAAGTAATTTGTCAAGTTATAAAATTATCACTGGCTTCAAGTTGCAATTTTATCATTGGTTATTGGACCATCATTTTATCTGTACTAGTACTGGTTGCCCAAGCTAGAGAAAAAAAAATATATTAAAATATTGTATTCATACAGCTAATGGACTAATATGTAAACAGCATTTTTCAGAGTATATTTCACTGTCAAAGTTTATGGGCAGTTCAGAAATATAACCACAATGTTAATTTATTTATTTATTTTATTTTCAGTTTGATTACCGGGGAAGTCCACTGGGCCATAAAGTGCCCATTTTCAGTGGAGGCCCAGGGAGAAAAGCTCCGCAAGCAATACAATACAATAAAGGTTACATTATGTTAAAGGTAAAATACATGTATAAAATTCTTACAGTCAGGAAATGCAAATGCATAAAATGTACATCATACGACACAGTTAGATAATAGAGAACACAGTTTACAGGTATTTCGATTCAGTGCAACATGTTTCAACTGTCTGTAAGAATCTGAGGTTTCTTGAGTTTTTTTTTTTTTTTTTTTGACAATGGCAATACTGATATTTACAATATTTACATACTAGGAGTCAAGTGAGAAATTGCTTAATCAGTGAATGTCAGCTAAGTCTATTTTGGGAGAACAGAAATAAAAGCTTGAAGGTAGAGTGGAGCAAGGAGTATGGAGAGCTCAGTGGGGAAATTCCCTAGAATTTTCGTAGGGTGAAAGCAGGAACATTTCTGTTTGGATGACAGGTATAGGAAAAGTTGGGTCTTGAAGGATTCTGAGTTAGGTATAGTCCTAAGTGAAGGAGGGAGAGAGTTTCATTTCTTACCTAGAGAGAAAGAGAGAAGTAGCTGGCCAGCGGGACGTTTGGGTTTGTGGATGGAGATTAAGTTTTGAAGTTCAGATCTCAGAGATCTATTTGGGATGTATGGGGGAAGGATGTTTGTTAAGGTTGGGCATTTATCTGGGTAGAATATTGTTAAATAAAAACAAATGATAACAACACAGGAGGCTCAGATGCAAAAGTTTACTAGTGTACACCAGGAGGCAAAAAACCATACAAGTACAGAGTTTTGTCTGACATGATGCAGGAAATACACAATTTTATATAGTCTTACATTCAAGCTGTGCCCACCTTACTGACGTGGTTAGTCACAGGGCACCTACATCACTATGGTCTACAATATTCTATTCATAAGAAAAAGCTGATGTTATACATTTTAAAAGTTTTCCCATGGGAATAATACAGCCTTGCAAAGCACCTGGTTCATTATAATGTCTTTCTGTAAATGTTACTCTTTCAAGGTCTCAGGCTTGCTCGAATACAATAGTTGGTTCAGTCTTCTTTGTTCTTCTTGCAACTTTACTTTAGCAGCTGTGTCTTATCTCTGATACATTCACAAGGTCAATTATCTCAGAGGAAGGAATAAGAATATTCAATGCTTTATACATTTAATTTTCCTGACCCAGCAGATAATCATTAGTGGAAAAATAAGCTTGCTGAGCTGGCTACTGCCAGGGTCAGAGTTCAAATACACTGCAGCTCCAAAGCTTCAAGCAATTGCATGTAAAATCATTCTTATTGCCATATTGTAAATAGAATAAAATGCATTATATACTATTTGCTTTTAAACTAGCACTTTATACATGTTCAAATACATATTTTTCTAACATTTTCCTCCCTTTTAATACTTTTTATTCTATTCAGAAACATAAACAATGTTATATCGTCTCCTAGCCTTCTCCTTTAAGGACTTTTAACTAGGCAAGTCATTTAGTTTATATTTCGGAAAAAGTTTCGTCTGGAATCAATAGTTTCAATTCAATGTCTTGGTACAAAGTTTCAGTTACAGATATATCAACAAAATCTTTGACTAATTTTTTCATACAGGGGATTCCACAACAGACACATGCTCCTAATAGGAGCAGACCAACACAAATAGCAATCAAAACATTCATTAGGATAGAACCCCACCCACCAAACAGACTCTGGAAAAAGTTCGTCAGTGAGTTTGGGCCTGGTTCAGTCATGGCCGATACCTGCTGTATTACCTCTAGGTGGTCAGTAATCTCGTGTCAATTGTCTGGTATGTACGCACAGCATTCTTCTTTGATAAGCGCACAAGTACCACCTCCCGCCGCTAGGGTGAAGTCGAGAGCCATTCGATTTTGTAGCACAACAGTTCTCATTGCATTCAGTTTGTCAGTCACTAGTTCGAGAGCAGAAAAAGTTGCGTTACTCATTACTTCGAGAAGCTTCGACAGTTTTCTCAACTCCCAGATCGATTTGACTGCTCCATATGCTGGAAATATTCCAGCCCAGGATATAACACTGTCACTCAAGTCCATATGAGTCAATTTTTCTTTATCTTTCATGGAATGATGGTTCTTCCAACCAGCTTCGATTTTTCCCATTGGATTTACAGGTTTTCCGATTGGATCTTCAGGTTTTCGGGCTACATCTCTTACATTTCGTATCTGAGCTAGAGGTAATTCTGCAGTATGCCTTATAGCCGGAACCAGATAACCCAAAAAACAACTGCCGGACCAATTCTCAGGTAGCCATCTGTATGCTTTTTTCCCACAAACAAAATAATAGTTTTTTACTTTGGTACTGATGCGGGTTAATTCTGAATGAAACATTTTCTTGTCTATAACAGACAATTGTTTATGCAAAACAGGATTTCTCTGCACTTCACTTAATGTTGTTTTCATTAAGCTCAAATATGAATCATAATTTGCGTTACAAACAGTGCCTTTATCTTTGGCTTTAATATAGCATTTATAAGATATAGTTATGTTACAGTTACTCCAACCCACTTGGAGTGTGTCATTCTTATAAAAACATACAATTCCCCTCTGTGTAATAGGCAAATACAATGCAATTTTGTCCTGTGATCTTACAGAACCTGTATCAAAAAGTAAATTTTCCCAAGTCTCATTTATCCCCAAGGGGACAGCGGACATCAACAGTCCTCCATATGCTGTTGGTATGGCAGTACAAACCCAGCAATTTGAAATGTTCATAGTCTCTACATATACACGCTTCATAGCTAGGTATGTGTTAAAGTTTGGATGCCAGTCTATAGACAGTTCATCACATTTCTCCACTTTCACTTGTGTGGTTATATGTAGGAAGAACCACAACAAAAGGAAAGTCATCACAATCATAGTCAATAAATGCATAGTTAGCAAGATGATTAAACAATATCTTCGGGGTTGATCTGTATTTTTACTCATTTCGCTCTTGGCCATCCTGCCTTTGTTGTGTGTCAGTCACAAAATGTTTATCAAGTTGAAAATTCTTTACCGGTTTACAGTGCGTCAGGTGGACCCAGGACGACCTCTCAGCAACTTTGACTGCAGTAGGCGTCGCCAACAGTACCTGGTACGGTCCTTCCCACTTTGGACTCGCCCAATTCTTCCTCTTCGTGACCTTCAAATAAACCCAGGGCCCTGGGGTCAGCACTGCTTCCAATGGTCTGGTCTGTCTTTTATCTGAAAAAGAGTTCAACTGCAAAACAGTTTTATTTGTTATTTTTTCCCTTCACATTTGTTTAGTTCTATGAAATCCATACAGATAGTATGGAACGGATATGGTGGTATAGGAAAACTCCCTTGCTTGGGTTTGAATGCTCCTTGTACATGATGTTTGTTACAGATATGACATGCTGCACAAAATTTTTGTGTAAAGTTTGTGAATCCATATGTTTGGAATATTCGATTTACTAACTGTACCATCCCCCCTGTTGAGACATGGCACTGCCCATGGCTCAACAAAGCTGCATATCTAAATAAATTAGACGGCAATATTGTTTTTTTTTCTTTGGAGATATACAGTCTATTTTCGAGGATTGCACCTCGTTTCTCCCATTTTTGTTTCTCAGCTTTTGTAGTTAATGTCTGCATCGTTTTTAACATTTCTAAATCTAAAATCTCAGAGGGTTGTAATTCCTCGGTTAAAAGTAAAGTTTCTGAGTCTGAGGCTGCTTGCTTTGCAGCTGCATCAGCTTTTGCATTTCCTTTTGAAATTGCATCCCGTTGTTTTGTATGAGCTAAACATTTACAAATAGCTACTTTAGTAGGTAACTGAATGGAATCTAACAAGTTTAAAATAAGTTGCGCATGATTAATCGGTTTGCCAGTAGATGTTATTATTCCCCTATTTTTCCATTGCTGTGCAAAAACATGCACTGTAGAGAAAGCATACTGACTGTCAGTATATATGTTCACACATTTATCTTTCGCTAGAGTTCAAGCCCGTGTTAAGGCTATCAGTTCTGCTGCTTGAGCAGACAGGTTATGCTGTAAGGGTTGGGCTTCTAAAATCTCTGTATCTGTGACTACTGCATACCCTACTAGATTCTTCCCTGCAGGACCCTTTCTGCATGAACCGTCCATATAAAATGTCACCTTGGCATCATCTAAGGGCATATCAGTGAGGTCTTGTCTGGGCAAAGTTATTTGCTCAATTTCCTGCAGGCAACTGTGCGGTGTGCCATCCACAGGAGTTGGAAGTAATGTTGATGGATTTAATGTTGTACAACGTTCAATTACCATATGAGGTTGGCTCAGCAGTATGGTCATACATGAAAGATGTCTAGCAGGAGATAGATATGCTATTTTCTCTTGCAGTAAAATTATCGCGACTGCATGAGGCACTCTCAATGTGAGAGGGTGGAACAACACCACTGAGGCCGAAGCCTGTACTGCCATTGCAGCTGCGACTACTGCTTGCACACAGTGAGGCAATGATCATGCCACTGGATCTAACTGTGATGAATAGTAAGCTATGGGGCGTTGCTTATCCCCATGCTGTTGCGTCAAAACTGATGTCATGTATCCCTGTTTACAATCTACGGTCTAAAAAAATCTTTTGTGGTAATTTGGAAGTCCTAAAACTAGTGATGAAGCTATCAATTGTTTTAGTCTGCAGAAAGCTGTTTCTGCTTCAGGTGTCCATTGTAATACATCTTGTGCTGCCATTGGTGTTTTATATCAGCCAGTGGAGCAGATTCTAAAGCATAGTTTGATATCCAGCTTCGACAAAAATTAGTCGTTCCCAAGAAGGACATCATTTCCTTCTTGGTTGCTGGTTTGGGTGCCTGTAAAATCGCTGTTTTTCTGTCTTCGTCTAATATTCTACCTTCATTGGATATTACATATCCTAGGTATCTAACCTGTTTTCTCCAAAGTTGTAACTTACTTTTGTTTACTTTGTGTCCTTGTGCTGCTAAAAATTTCAATAATGCTATCGTATCCTCCCTGCATTGGTGTTGGGTAGGGGCTGCTAGCAAGATGTCATCTACATAAAGTAGAATCTAACTACCTCCTGGTGGTGTAAATCCTGCCAGGTTGCTTGCCATTTCTTGTGCAAATATCGTTGGACTTTCACAATATCCCTGCGGTAGCCGAGTATAGGTATATCTTTTACCCTGAAATGTAAATGCAAACCAATACTGGCTATCAGGATGTATAGGTATTGAAAAGAAAGCATTGCTTATATCTACCACAGTAAAATATTTTTGTTGTGGTTTTAAATCATTCAACAAGGTGTGTGGGTCTGGCACCGTAGGTGCTCTGGGTATTATTGCATTGTTTACAGCTTGTAAATCCTGTACCATCTGCCATTCCCCGTTTGCTTTTTTAACAGGAAATAGAGGGGTGTTACATGGTGAATCCAGAGATTCTACCAGTACTCCTTCCTTGAGTAATGCTGCTATTATAGGCTTGATTCCTTGGTCTGCATCTTTCCTCAAGGGGTATTGTCTTTTCTGTTGTCTAAATGCTGATTTTGGTGTAATAGTTACTGGTCCTGCTGTTTGAATAAGTCCTACATCTGATTTGCCTGTTGACCAAAGAATATCTGGTATGTCACACAAGGCTTTTTCTTTTTCTTCTAATAAGAATGCTAATCAGCTGTCTTCACTAGTTTGTAAGTGTACAGCTGGATGTGTCTGTGTTAGCCAATTCAATTTCTGTTTTTGTATTCCCTGTTCTGATAATTCTAAATCAGTTTGTTTTTTCCATCTTGTTACTTTTTCTGCTAAGTCTGCCAATCTCACATCCTTATTCTTTGTCAAGCTGACATGTGGTAGTCTATTAGATTTGTACAGTGTCATGAATTCCTGAGGTAGTGAACAGCTTACCACACTGTTTCCCTCAGTATCCCAATACAAGGTTCGTAATACTAATCTGTTAGCAGGATTTTTGAACAACTCTTGCTCATATTCTTTATCAGGTCCTGGCATGCTACAGTAGTATAGAGTACAATGTAACAAATGCTGTTGGTCAGTGTCAAGGGAGGGGGCCTTACTGATGGCTACATTCATCAGTTCTCCGGTTACTGCCCCTGGACCAGTAGTAACTAGGTCCTGGCTGTACCAGTAAAAGGTTTCACCCTCCGGTTGCACCACAAAAGTATCTATTTGTCTTTGTGCTTCCATACCCTGCATAGTGGGAACTACCGCTATGCCAAATATCTGCATAAGATCTCTTCCCAGTAAGTTTACTGGACATTTTGCAGAAACTACAATTTTACTTTTCTGAGTCATGCCTGAAACAGGGTCAGTTATTGCTATATCATGGGAGAGTGGCTCCCTATATAGCTGTCCATTTGCTGCTTTCACTAATATATAGTCAGGTGATTCAGAATATTCTGGTAACTTTGAAGGGTGTATCAAAGTTCGTGACTCTCCTGAGTCACACAAGAATTTCACTTCCCTTCCTTCCACCAGAAGTGGAACTTCCGGTTTTGTGTCTGCCAAATAGAGCTCCAAGCTCAGTAATGCCAAATCTAAAATTTCACTTTCTTTATCCTCTACATCTGCTTGCACTTCCTCTGTTCCTTCCACTACATTTACGTTTGCCCTTTGTTTGTTTTCCTTCCCTAATGATTTCTGATTTTCATCACTATCATATAGTCAGTCCTCATCACCTTTATTTTCTGTAGTCACCTTTTTATTTAGCCTGCAATCCCTTGCTAAATGTCCTTTCTTGCCGCACTTAAAGCACTCACCTTTCTTTTTTCTCTCTTCAAAATCTTCTGACCTATTGTCAGATTGTCTATTTCCCTGGGTATTTTTCTTACCCTTTTTACCTGACTGTACTACAAAGACCTCTGCTCCATCTTCAGCTGTGAAGACCTGTGTCTTCTTTTTCTTTTACTATTAAAGTGTCTTTCAGCATGTCTGGCATATTCAAGTAAGGCTTGTAGCCTACTTGTTCGATGATCTATCATATGCTTTGTAATAAAGCTACTGATAGGTGCAATGCAACCTTTCAAAAACGCATTTTTCAGTTGCTGTTCATACGAGGTATCATGTGTCTGATTTTCAGGAATAGCCATACCACTATGGTTATTGAAACATTCCAATAATCTACCATAGTACCCATCTACAGTTTCATTCTCCTGTTGTATGCATTGATTAATGCAAGTCCAATCTGCTCTAGGTTTCCATTTTTCAGAAATTCGGTCTGTAAGACCTTTCACTCTGTTGTCTAATTCTGCGTCACTATGTGGGAGTGGTTTAAGCTCTGCATTACGATGATTCCAGGTGCCACAAATCATGTGCCAGTCTGGACCCACAATCTGTCTAACTACCTTTTCTACTTCTTCCCCATTCAAGTGGTAACTTAGTCTCATACCTTGTAAATCTTGTAAAAACTTTGTGTAATTAACTTTTGGATGAGGGATTCCCGCTGTAGCTTTCCGAATATCTTTCGGTGTCCATGGTCTATATACTAGAAGAGTTGGGTCCTGCCCTTCCTGTCCTGCCTGAGGATTTGGTACCTCGATTAGTGGACAGATTTTTTCCTCACTCTCTTCTAGTGTGTTTTTCCCTATTTGATATAAGTCTGTGTCCCCAAGTGTTTTACGTGTCCGGGACCTAGTTTCAATAGGATCTCTAACAAATGGTTTTAGTACTTTTGTAACTTCAGGATAACGTGGAGGTGGACCAGCTTGTCCTCCTGCTTCATATCCTGAAAAAGGCATTGGAGGGGGTGGAGGGGGAGGGGCCTTCGCTATTACTGTATTATTATCCTCTTTGTCTAAAAATAATGTTTTTGCATTTTTAGTTTTCTGTTCCCTTCGGTTTACTTCCTCAATCCACCTGTGTGCTTGAGGAATGCCTAATCGCTGTTGTTTTTTTGCCTGACCTTCTGCGTCAGATTTAAGCTGTTTTAAAAGTTTAACTAATGAAATCTTGTTCAATTTACCATCAAATCCGTATTTATTAACCCATTTTGTATAATACCTTACATTATCAGTCCGTTGTAATTGCATATATTTTGCGTCATCAGTTAGGGGCGGATCTCGCGATTTTTTAGTGCACTGATTTCCCATTCTAAAAGAAAATGTTATGTAACCCTTTTCACCACGTGGTATTTCAGTTCCTTACACAGTTTATCTAGAATAACTGCCTACCTTATTCTGTTTCCCTGATCTTTGACAAAATATACAGTAATTTCCTTTTGTCCCTGATCTGTATAACAAATCTCTGACAATGACATTTACTGTAACCTAGTCCCTGATCTAAAACAGAAAAAAGGCAAATATTTTCCTACCTGAGCCTCCTGGGTCGACCAGTTCGAGACCGCTCTTCGGCCACAGATCAGAAAGTGACCAGCCTCTCAAAACGACAATTCAGTCGGAGGTCTTTGTGTTTCAAGAAGAACCATTTCGGTAACTTCTCCTGCGCAGTATTCACCACCGATACACTCTGATCTGCAGCTTACCAAGGGAATTCCGGTTCAAGGAGGACCAAACTGTTAAATAAAAACAAATGATAACAACACAGGAGGCTCAGATGCAAAAGTTTACTAGTGTACACCAGGAGGCAAAAAAACATACAAGTACAGAGTTTTGTCTGACATGATGCAGGAAATACACAATTTTATATAGTCTTACATTCAAGCTGTGCCCACCTTACTGACGTGGTTAGTCACAGGGCACCTACATCACTATAGTCTACAATATTCTATTCATAAGAAAAAGCTGATGTTATACATTTTAAAAGTTTTCCCATGGGAATAATACAGCCTTGCAAAGCACCTGGTTCGCTATAATGTCTTTCTGTAAATGTTACTCTTTCAAGGTCTCAGGCTTGCTTGAATACAATAGTTGGTTCAGTCTTCTTTGTTCTTCTTGCAACTTTACTTTAGCAGCTGTGTCTTATCTCTGATACATTCACAAGGTCAATTATCTCAGAGGAAGGAATAAGAATATTCAATGCTTTATACATTTAATTTTCCTGACCCAGCAGATAATCATTAGTGAAAAACATAAGCTTGCTGAGCTGGCTACTGCCAGGGTCAGAGTTCAAATACACTGCAGCTCCAAAGATTCAAGCAATTGCATGTAAAAGCATTCTTATTGCCATATTGTAAATAGAATAAAATGCATTATATACTATTTGCTTTTAAACTAGCACTTTATACATGTTCAAATACATATTTTTCTAACAAATATTAATTTGTGAGCGGTGGTTAGTTGGAGATAGTCTAGGTGGTTAGAGAGTTCTAGCTAGTTCAGAGATTGTAGGGTAAGGCAGTGGTGAGTTGAGGTTTTGGATTTAGTGGCAAATTTAGAGATCTTATTATAGCAAATTTCAAGTTTTGAGGTGTTGGAAGAAGACAGATTAGTTAGAAGAGGGGCTCCATATAGTAACGAAGGTAAAAGGTAAGTAGCTGCTAGGGTATACCTAGAGGAGTTGGAGAGAAAGCGGTTATTCCTATAGAGCATACCTAACTTTTGGTGGGTTTTCTTTATGTTTTATTGTATGTGGATATCGAATTTAAGGTGTTCGTCTATGGTAATGTCAAGAAGTTTTGCAGAAGGGACTACTTCTATAGCAGTGTTGGTTTGGCTTAGGACTTTGAAAGCATTTTTGTCAAAAGAGAAAGCCCTGGTGGGAGGGAAAAGTAGTATTTTAGATTTATTAGAGTTGTGGGAAAGATGGTTTTGGTGCATCCAGTTCTCTGTAGTGGAAAATGCTATTTGTGTTTTAGTCAGTAGTTCAGGAAGGTTAGAAGTGGCACAGAGTAAGGTAGAGTCATCAGCGTATTGGATAACTGTTGTATCAGGGATGACAGTATGAAGGTTATTAATGAAGATGTTGAAAAGCATGGGTCTGAGGATGGACCCCTGGGGAATGCCGGTAGGTGTAGACAAAAAGGAGGAGGTAGAGTTCTTCCATCTGACAGCTTGAGATCTGTCTGATAGGTAACTGGAGAACCAGGATAGAGTAGTAGGAGAGAGATTAAGGTTGGTGAGATGATAGAGAAGGTGTTTATGGGAGATGGTGTCAAAAGCTTTAGAGAGATCTAGCAGTACTGTGGATAATAGTAGTCCAGAATCTCGGGCTCGATTGACTGTTTCTAGGAAGGATAGTAAGGCAGTTATCGTGCTGTGGCCAGGGCGGAAGCTGTGTTGGGTGGGTGTTAGGCGGTGATTCTGAATTAAGATAGGCATAAGTTGGTGGTGGACACATTTTTCTAAAATTTTTGATACTGGAGAGAGTAGGGCAATAGGGCAGAAATTCGAAATATTGGTGTTTTTGCCTTCTTTGTGAAGAAGCAGAATGTAGGCTGAATACCAATGTTTGAGTATATACGACTCTTTTAAGGATCTGTTAATTAGGATAGTGATTGGGAGAGCAATACCTTCAGCAGCACATTTGAGGAAGGAGGAGGGTATGTTGTCAGGGGCATTAGAGCTGGCTTTAGTTTAGATATGAGCCTTTTTATAAAAATGGTTGAAACTGGTTTGAGCTGGAAATTAAGAGGACAGTTATTAGGGTTGTTGGGTGTTGAGGAAAGAGAGTTGAGTAGATTATTTTTAGGGAAAGTTTTGGTTAGCTTAGCTATGGATTCTGTAAAGAAGTTGAAGTGAGAGCTCAACTCCATGTCAGTTAAACTAGGGTCAGGGCAGGGATTATTCCTGGACCCTGGGTGGAGAAGGGAATTAACTGATTTCCAGAATTGTTTTGGGTTCTTATTATTGTTGGTTTGCAGTTTATTATAGTATTTTTTTTTGTCTAAGGTGATTAGTTTTTTTACTTGGTTGCGGAGTTGGGTGTATTGGAGCAAGGTAGAAGACGTTTTATTTTTCTGGTAAAGCTTCCAGGGTTTGTCCCTGTGATGCATGATTTGTTTTGTTTCTTTGGACAGCCAAGGAGCAGAATTGGCTTTGACTCATTTGTTATTTTATCAGGGCTAGGGAGTTAAGAGTATTTAGGAAGACAGAGTTAAAATGTTTTACAGCATTGTCAAGGGGGAGAGTATTTAGGATTTGCCAGTTAATTTGTTTAAAAATATTGGAGAAAATTGTGGGGTTGAAGTTGCTAAGATTACGAGCTTGAATGTAGTGGTGTTGATATTGAGTGGAGTTAGCTGAGCAATGAATGAAAGCAAGGAGATGGTCACTAAAGGTGTCAGGGATAGTGCCAGAGAGAATTATTTTGTTTGGATGGGAGACTAGAATCCAGTCTATAATGGATCCAGGGGGGTGGTTTTTGTTAGGTCGAGTTGTTGAGAGGATTACTTGGGTGAAGTTGTAGAGGTTAATAGATAGGGAGGAGGAAGGCGTGTTGATTTTATTCCAATCAATATTAACGTCGCCTAGAATGTAGGTTTCATATTTTATTTCAGTAGAGGCCCAGTGAAGAATATTTTCGAGGGTAAAGATGTTGTCGCCTGGGGAGATATATAAGGAAATAATGCAGATATTCTTATGTTTATTCAATTGTAGGAGGCTTGCTGTTAGTTCATAATTTTTGAATTGTGGGGTTGGGATTTGAAGAGGGATTAGGGAGAGAAGGTTAGAGTAGATTAGAGCAGTGCCTCCACCTTTTTTATTTAATCGGTCACTTCTGTGGATGTTGAAACCAGGAGGTAAGATTTCAGAGTCAGCAATATGGGGTTTTAGCCAGGTTTCGGAGATGGCTAAGATGTCAGGTTGGTTGAGGTTAATCCAAGCTTGTACTTGATGTACTTTGTTGTTAAGGCTCTGGGCATTGATAGTGAAGAACTTAAGAGTGCTAAGAGAGAGAGAGCAGAAGAAGGAGGGGAAGGGGGGAAAGGGTTATTTGTAGTAGGAGAAGTAGGGGGCGGGGGGAAGGAGTTGTTTGTAATGAGGCAGGGGCCGGGGTTGGGATGGATATCTCCAGATAAGGCTAAGACATTACAGGAGAGAACTTTTAACTTTTAGGTTTGTATAGTTGGAAGTTGTTTGGGGCTAGCAGTAGTTTATGAGTCAAAATATTTGTTGTGGTGGAGAAGTGTTTGGGGTGGAATAGGTGTAGTAGGTTAGGTGGAATAAGAGAGGAGGATATGGAGTGGAAGTGAGTGAATAGAAGAGGTTGCAGGTGAGTGCAAGGGATTGTTTGAGTAGAAGGAAGACATGGGGGTGCTGTGCAAGAGTAAGAAGTAGCATTTTAAAGAGGAATTAGTAGTACAAGAAGGAAGCCAGGGACCCGGATAGTATAGAGGATTTGGGAGGGCATGTTTAGAATGGGGGGTAATGAAGGGAGAAATGTAATGGAAGTGAACAGGCTAAATGAGGAGGAGTGGTAAAGAATAAGTGGATTATATTAATTTACAAGAGGAGAGGAGAAGATTACTAGTAGAGAGGTGTGTAGGATAGTGGGGTGGGAGGAGTAAGGGTGGGAGGGGTAGTAAGGAGAGGACTATGATTAGTTAATTGATATAGGTGGGAGGGGTAATAAGGAGAGGACTGTGATTAGTTAATTGATATGTGTGGGAGGAATATGTGAAGAATAAATGTAGAGGTGCTGGGGCGGGTGGGATTTGAGGGCAGGGTAGGGGAGCGGAGTGAACCCACAGGGTGAACGGAGCGGGTAGAGCCAAAGGAAGGAGAATGTGAGGAAAACTATCAGTGGAGTGTGAGAGCCAGAAGGTAAGTTTGCAGTGATGTGTAGGAGGTTGAAAGACTTACAGAGAAGTAGAGTAGTGGGTAGATATATAGATGAGAGACAGTAGAAGAAGGTAAGAGGCTTTATGAAGGATAGAGAAGGGGTGTTTGTAGAGTGAAATGTGGATAGTTAGTCCTAGGGCAGTAGTGGGCGAGCGAGCAGAGGAAGAGATGTCAGGAACTGTGTAGGGGAGATAAGTTAAAGCATGGGTAAAGTAGTAGAGGCAGCAAGATGGTAGAGGAGTGCCACCTAGTGGGCAGTCAGTTTGATACAGCAAAGTCCCCTGAGGGAGATATCAGGTTAGGGGAAGGAGGGAGCTATCATAGTTCAGGATAGGGGGTATAAATATAATAGGGAGAGTAGGGTTATTAAGTGACCAAAGAAAGGGGAGTTTTGGCTGCTGGCTAATCTGGCAGGGAAACGCACTGTGACCTAATAGAAATTAATTACTAACTTTAATTATTACAATATGGTTAATGCGATACACATACTTTCACTAAAATTCCTTGCTGGGAGTGACTCTCAGAGAGCAGATGGGATTTCAGTTTTTGATTTAATTTTCCTTTTTTTGAGGGTTCTTAGCATGTACGTCTGATAGGGTACATTCAGGAGGTTAGAGCAGCATAGGCAGGATCCAAGTTTCACTAAAATTCCTTGCTGGGAGTGACTCTCAGGGAGCAGATGGGATTTCAGTTTTTTATTTAATTTTCCTTTTTTTTGAGGGTTCTTAGCATGTACATCTGATAGGGTACATTCCGGAGGTTAGAGCAGGATAGGCAGGATCCAAGATTAGGTGTGAATGCTGGGGCCAGGAATGGACAGCAGCCAGGGGCAGGACTGGAGAATAAAGATGGCGTCTCCTTGAATGTGGTAACTATATGGAGTAGGAGAGGAAATTGGGCGGAATGGGGAGGAGTGAGTGTTATGGTTAAAATGACATAGAAAATGTATATTT
Source organism: Protopterus annectens (assembly GCF_019279795.1). Lineage (NCBI taxonomy): Eukaryota > Metazoa > Chordata > Ceratodontiformes > Protopteridae > Protopterus > Protopterus annectens. The sequence goes on from NC_056732.1 coordinate 1,425,072,218, forward strand.
TCAGCAGTGTATAAATGCTTGCAGTAGCACATAGTTACTGTCTCTTATATATTAAAGGTAAACAGTAAATGGAACAGTTCTAAGTCATAAATTAAATTCTGTGATTGCAAAATAATAAATTAATTAAGTTAAAAAATAAAACTAAAGCAGACACAGCTCATATCTGATAAAATATTTTCACAGAATGGTCTGCAAAAGAAAAAGTTTTGGTAGTAATACTTAATATTGTATTAACTGTGTAAAATTGCATTTTGACTTGTATCAAAAGAAGACTAAAGATTTTTTTCTGAATGTATTTTCTATATAATGTGATCAAAAATACATATCAGTATAAAGTGTTTTCAGTATGTTTAAAAAAGAGGGAATTGTTCGAGATTATGAATATAAGGCCAAAACTAATTCTGTTGTAAATATGCTGAAAGATAAAGCATAGAATAAAACGTTTGCTTGAATATATGTATAGAGTTTAGCAATGTAAAATGGGCATTCATACTATATGTATAACAGACAGGCTTCTCTTCATAGCAAAAGAAAAAGCCTAACAAAGCAATATTGGAAAGCAAGTATTGCATTATTTTCTCAGGTTTGCAGAACAAATATCTATTAACAGACATCCGTTTTTTATAAACTCAGCAATACGTGATGTTTTTTCAATAGGAACAGAACAGATGTTTCCTTTCATTCTTCTGTTATTCTGATTGCGTGCATTTTTTGCATGTTCACATCAGCAGAAATCACAAAAGGGCAATAGAACAGACATTATTTGACTTCCCACAGAAGGCCAAAAAAGATACCAAGAGGAAATAATAAAATCTATGTGTGTGACTAGCACTCTATATAACAATTGCAGTAATTCAGTTATGGGAGAGAGAGACATATGTAGAAGTCATCATTCATATCTGTAATGAAGGAAAACTTTGTAAATATATACTACAATCTGACAGAAAGAGTACATGCCATTTGTTATGAAAATAAGTTATCTGTAACTGTGCTTATAGCTGCAAAACATATTATTTATCAGTGTGCAATTTGAAAGGCTTGGTGCTTTAAACAGACTACAGATGGAGTCATGCAAAGTTCTGTGTCTCTGATTCAGCAGTAAATAGCATAGCAAGACTGTAAGACTGTGTGTCTTAAGAAGACTTTGGATCCAGTACAGCATAGAAGCAGCGCGCAAATTAAAATAAATTTTTCATATCTTGCTTACTGTATGACAACAGTTTTACACATATGTGCCTGTGTTCCAGCCACTGTCCTCCACCTACATACCAGACTTGCACACATAACATGCTGTCAGGGGTTGTTATGTAGTGGGCTGTGTGTATGTCATGCTGTCATTCCTGCTATCCCTCCACTGCTGTTGTGTCCCTCACACATACTGGGGGGTTGGGGCCATATATGTGTGGGCTTCACCTACACAATACATGTCAGCCCTAATGCATTGCAGTGGCCAGTGTATGTAACCTTGGTATATGGCCCAGTATTAGTGAGTGTAAGGGGATGCACCATGACTAACCTAGGCTGTTACAACATGTGTGGGTATCTGGGGTAATTTTCCTTAAAGTATCTGGATGTACATTACCATACAATCCACACTGGGTAAATGCAGGCCTACTGCCTCCTGCCATATGGGATGTTCTGTTTGTCAGTGTGATTATGATGGTGTCAGTTATGCCTTGTTATGAAACAGATACATCCCATTGTGTCAGCTTGGGTCTGTACCCTCTAGGGATTGTGTACAGAGTGTAGATAGAGGCTGCTGACCTATACATCTGCATTATGTACTGTTGATTGTCTGGTATGCTGTGGCCCATTCTGTCATTACTATTGTACTACCTGAAGGCCTTGGCCTGAACAGAAAAATATGTCAATCTTTCCAGACTACTGACTCAGTATAACTGTTTCACAGTTGCATTACACTGTTCATATGGATGTCAGTGCCTAAACGGCTATATGACATGGCATATATAACTGTCATAGTACACAAATATAGCTTTTACATTCATTTATGCGCACCTGTGTGTGGTGTTATACCCTGTGATATCTCTGTGGGTATATGTTGCACATACTACATATGTATCTTACTGTACATATCCGTGTGTGTGTATGTGTACTTACATATATATGTATATATATATATATATATATATATATATATATATATATATATATATATATATATATCTGTATCTGCATATATGTGTCTGTGTATATGTATCCTAGGGATGGCCATGTTGTTTGTGGTCCTGGGTATGGGATCTGCAACACTTGGTACTGTATTACAGGGGGGACATGCTTGGCTGGGGGGAGTATACCTATTTGTATCAGACGTATATTGTGTGGGGCCTCTCAACCCCATTAACGTTGCATGAGGACATATATGTTTTTATTTCCCCATTGTTATCTTCAGATGTTTGTCTGTATACACCTATATTTATATATGTATATATCTGCTGACATATATATGACCTGCTGTATATATTTAGACATGTAGATGTAGACATATATATATCCATAGATGTAGGCATTTGCATGTATATATGTTCATATATATTTATATATATATATATATATATATATATATATATATATATATATATATATATATATATTTATATATATATATATATCTACATATATCAATATGTTGTACCTGTTTAGACATTAACATATTTACTCACACACAAACATCTATATGTTGGAATACATTCTCTGTACTGTTGAATGACTGGGCTGGATGATATGTTTGTGAAAACATCAGGGTTATCTATGTCTGCCACGGTTTAGTGGTAAATCACTTTGTGTATAGTGTGCAGGGTCCTGGGGTTGAGCCTTGCAGAGACAGTTTCTTTTGTTGCTGGCCAGAACACGGCCTGTTGTGTAAAGAGTGATTAAGGCACTTTAAAGCAGTGGTAAGCGGGTTTGTGCGGGTTTGAACAGAGGTAAGCACTGCTAAATCCTGGTTACAGTTTCTAATACTCAGCTTCTAAATTGCTTAACTTGTGTAGGCAGTGCTTAGCTCTGCTCATACCCGCGTAAACCTGCTTACAACTGCTTTAAAGTGCCTACTCCCACTTACCCCCATGCTAACCTCTTTATAAGAAAAGATAAAAGGGTTGATAGGAAAGTGGTAAAAATGGGCACAAAGAGGGTAAGACAGTAGGTGAAATAGCTAGGCATGTGCAGGAAGGGTGTAGGAAAGGTCCATAGCTGCCCATTTCTTCTACAGCAACAGCTGTGCATATACACTGAATTTGGAGGATAATGTTGGGCCCTCAAATCCTTAGGAGAGGGGTGAGGATAACATAAATTTATTGTGATGCCAATTAGACCAGATTACATGTGTCCAGTGGACATGTGTGCGAAATGGACAGCCATGTATGGGGCAAGATTGTTTTGTGGGAACAGATTGCCCTTAATTTTTGTTTCAGGTGGGAGTGGGAAGTTGGGGAGGGGTAGTAGGTATATTTGGGGATGTAGGTTGGGTAGGTTAACAGACATGACACACAAGACGCATACAGGGGTGGCATATGACACATGGGGGGTAAACACCTTGATGGGGAGGGGTGTTGGGATAGCGGACGCCCATACGTCCCCTAGTGGTAACAGTGGGACTGAGGTCCCCACCCTTGGGCAGTCACCATGGTGTCACCACAGTGCCTTACCCTTGTAAAATATGACTGCAAACCATCCTCGTGCTCACACATGTACACCTACAACACGAATGGATAACATTATGGAGATAACAATCAGTGTTAATGACAGCTGAAATGCATCATAGCTGTATGACTACACTACCTGACATGTATGCATTACACATTTCTCCTGACAAAATCTTACACTGCAGTACATAGCAACACTCTATAACAGTCACATGTTTATCAGAACCATATTAGCCTGTCCCTGCATCAATGTTATGGATGACAGGGATGTGGCACAGGTATCATCATATGCACAGGGTGTGTTGCTGGTTTACCAGAAGCCGAGGGTCATCCATACATGTGTCACCATGTGTGTGGGTGAGGGGTTTGATTAATTGATTGGGGCATGGTGATGCGGTGTGTTGGTATGCGGTCATCCTAGGTGTGGTTGCATAGTGTGTGGGTATGCATGCACACAGTCCTGCCAAGTAGCTGCCCTGTACAGGTGTTGTTGAACAGCTGCAGACCATACCTGGCAGGGTGTGCAGTTCAGTGCCTCCAGCCACAGACACGCTGGCTTTGCCTGCCAGGGGTTCCATGGGCACATGCAGGTACAGACCTTGAGGTGCTACTCTCCCCTGATGATGACAGATGTCTGCTGCAACCATGTCTCACCTGGGATGGGTCAGGGCAACGTGCATGAGGCCTGCTGTGGTGTGGACAGCACCCCCAGTGGTGTGCTGGGGCTGGTACTGCCACTATGAGAGCGGCTTGATGTCCTGGCACATCCACATTGACCATCAGCTGTTGGTGTTTCTGGCCTACGTCCATGAGGCTGTCGCACCACTCCCACTACACGTTCAAGCACGGACATACCCTGGTAAAGGAAGCCCACCATCTCACCGCACCATCTATCCATGACCACGGTCTGTTCACGGAGGGCAGCAGCAACGTCATGGAGGTTGCCACTTACAGATGGCAAAGCAGCCCTCTGCAGCCTCAGGCCCTGTCTGGTGTACATGTCCATATGTACCTGTGCCTCTATTATGGCCTGAAACATGCTCCTGGTGGTACCAGTTGTGGTGCCTCTGCCAGGGGCATGATGACCAGCGGCTCTCCCATGAGCACCATGGTACATCTGCTGATGTGGTGCCCTGCCAGACATCTGGCTATGCTAACTGTGACCCGACACAGTTGTCATAGACACCACACATTCCTGGTCACTGGCACCAACCGCCAACTGTCCCTCTGCTATGGCCACTTGTGATGGGGTTTGTAGGGGCACTGTAACTGTGTGCGGGTTTGGGGTGGCTAGGAGGGTGATGACATATGATAGCACAGTTTTGGCCTCTGACAACCCCACTTGTGCCTCAACAGTACCATCATCATCATCATCATCATCAGTGTCTGTACGGACACCTACCTCAGTTTGCATGCATGGAGAGACCCTGACCCACCTCGCCACCTGTGGGGGGGGGAACAAACACACACTTTAAGACCTGTACAGCATTGCATAACAGTACACACATTTACACACAAACACACACAGTCACAGTCACACAAACAGTCATAGTCTCACACACACAGTCTCACACACATACACACACACACACACACACACACACACACACACACACACACACACACACCCACACACACGTACACCCACACACACTGACAGTCCACCTTACTACCTCCCTTTCCCTGGCTTTACAGACAGTCCCACATTCAGTTACATATGTTCCCCATCCTGCATGGCACTTGCTAACATACACTTATTAATACTACCCTTTAACATATCATTCCTCTCTATGCATACAAGTGTGATCACAACACATGACCTGTTACTCCATCACCTCCCTGACTTTGGTGGAGTAGGCTGTACATGGCCTCACTTCTGTCATCCAGTATTACCCTGTGTGTCCAGTCATGTCTTGCATGGCCCCTATATGGTTGGGGCTGCTACATTCACTACATTAGTCACACACCGGAGTCTCATACTACAGTCTTGCTCAGTCCATGCCACATCTGCTGCACAATCAACCCATCATGTGAACAACAGTAATACCTGAATACACTCACTGTTGTGGTCTGGTAACTCCCCATTGCATTAGTAGTGCTGCATACATGGGTAGCCTGTTATCTATCTGCTGCTGGCAATATGATGTGTATACCTGGTATGTACTTTCCCTCCCAATGCATGTTCTGTGCTACAGACCTTGTTATGCTATCAGCTACCCTGTGTTCAAGTATCAGACAGGTTGTCCTGGTGTCTCATGTGTCACTACATGTACATGTACAGCACAATCCCAAGGAGAGCTACTGTCATGTGATCAATTCCACTATTGCCTGTGCATACATGGACACTGACACAAACAGACACACATGTACACACACATCTGACATGCATTGACCACACTTCACTCCACCAGATTGTACTTACAGACACAATCAACATACACCCCCCCCCACACACACACCTACATGTGGGGTTGCACAACTTTTGTACATACAGTCCTCCCATTACCCTTCTGTCAGCATGCATTACATCTGGTGCTCAACAGCATGCAGTGCAACTATAGTGACCTCATGCTAGCGGCAGTATGCATGTGTGTGATGCATGGGCTGTGTTGGTAGGTGATGGCCCTTCCCCTTGTTAACACTGCACCCATGTGCAAAGGGTTGCTGTGGACCTGTCTGCACCGTGCCTTGTATTGCGCACCATACCTCACAGGTGTACAAACCATTGCTGCATATGTAGTACTGTGTCAGTTATGTCAGCTCCAATGCTCACAGCCCCTACGTGTTACAGCAACTCATACCTGGGATGATATGTGAACAGATATAATTTGTGAATGCCTGATGTCTGCTTTACAGATCACAACATCAGCAGTGCATGTATGACCAGTACAGGACTATTACACTGACAACCACCGACCTTACCATGGCTGTGGGGGGTTCCCTACACATGTCCCAGAACTCTGCAAAGTTGCAAGGTCTACTCATGTGCACATCCCTTGGAGGGCACACACTGCAGTCACTATTGCTGTGGGGTCAAGGTTATGTCTGCCACAGTTACATAACCTGATTGTGTGCAGATACAGCCATGTGGGTGTTGCTTCACACATGTCCCTACTGTAGGCTGTGTGTCTTGCCATACGTCTTATCCCTGTGGACACATTGCACAATGGCAGGATGTTAGTTATCTTGCATGTGTCTGTTGTACCCTTCCAATACCCCAGCATGGTCTCTACTGTGATGCAGTGCATTTCACAACAACAAAACGTGAACGTGTACAGCATGCAGTATGGGTAAGTGTGTTAGATGTGTGCATGGAATATCCCAAAGCCATTACATGCACAGTGTATTGTCATGCATGAACATGAACCATACTCGCCGGCTACAGGCTGCTGCTGTGGTGGTATTCTGGAGGGACCTACACAAGAGTTTGAGAAAGTTGTTATCAGTGGCCACATCTGTGGCATCCATAAAGGGTTACATTACATCAACAGTAGGAGTCCACAATACTACAGCTTATGCACGTCTGTTTATTACTACTACACAGCAACAGACTATGTATATGACATCTCAGATTTGCATGATGTACTTGTACAGATGCAGATGCATACACAAGAGTGGTGTACTGATGTTCTCTGGGGCCTCACCTGCATGCTCCTCAGCCAGTGTGTTGGTGACACCCACCTCCACAATGCACCCTGCCAGTTGTTGGTGCTGCAGGTGGACAGGTGCCACAAGGCTCCTGAGAAGCTCCTCCACACGGGTGAGGGGTGGATGGGTGGCCTGCCCCCCCATTGTGAGTTGGTCCCCCTGTACAGCAGCTGCACTCCGACGTACATGGCGAAGCAGGTCAGTGCAAGGATGCCGGACCTGCTCATAGCTAAGGTTCTGCAGTCCAACATCATTGACCCTGTGGACTAGTTCATTCCACAGGGTGGTCCTTTCCTGCTGATCATGGGCTGTCCAGCCAAACAGCTGTTCATAGTGCTGTACCAAATGTTCAATGATGACTTCTGTTTTGGCAGCACTGTAAGCTGGCAAATGGGTGTGGGGCATCTTCCCTGGAAGACATAAAGATGGAAAAAGGTTTGAGCAACTCATACAGCAGGGTTACCATAGTTCTTAATGCACATCTTTGTCTCCCCCCACAATACCAGCTACAACAAACCGTTCACGGAATGCAGTTGGTATGTCGGCTGCTTACCTACCATTGGAACATATGTTGTATTGTACCAAGCTTTGTGCTATGTGTTTGTGCCATGCTTTGTGCTATGTGTTTCTATCCATGCTCCCTGTGGGGACACTATCTTTGCTGGCCTGTTACAGACTATTTCACCTGCATGCCATTGTCAGTGCCACTAGATATATATATATATATATATATATATATATATATATATATATATATATATATATATATATATATATATACGTATATGTGCAGATCTATCTTGTGGGTTGCTTATATACCTATATGAGTGTCTGTATATATGTAGACATATTTGTCTAATTATATGTCACACAGATATTTATCTATATGTGGGGTGCATACAGACATCTGGTCCACATTCTGTAACTATCTTTCATTCATAGCTGCACTGTTCTGCCTTACTGCAACACAACCAGGTGTCACATATGAACACAGACTAACATTAGGGTGGTATATACGGTGAGAGATTGCTGGTAAGCCTACTATACTTGTCTTGCAAGTGGTGTGCTCTGACACCCATGTGTCTATTATGATGGCAGTACTTCCACCACCAGCTATTGCCCACACTAACATACCAAACACAGATATTATGGCTTAAATCTTTGTCATTCATTGCTGATCTGAAACAGTTGGTGGGTATGACCCACTGCCTACAGGGACAGACAGTATTGTCCAGAGCTGTTGTTCAGCAATACTTCATTACAGGGACATCTATAGATGGCACATATAAACCATTCCACATCATGTATCCTATTATCCTATACCACATACTACATTCAATTACATACATATATGTTTTACATATCTCTCATTTTCTTTCTGACAGCTGTGACAGCTTGTTGTTGTTTAAGTTTTTTTGTTATTTTTTTTATTTTTCTATGTTTGTGTGTGTGTCTCTCTCTCTCTCTCTCTCTCTCTCTCTCTCTCCTCTAGAGTGATTGAGCTAGTTTGAATGGATTGCAGCATGGCTTTTGTAAGTGATGCACATGATCAGGTGATGGGCTCTGCACCAATCAGTGTGCAACAGTTGCCAACTGCATGCAGCCTGCTGTGTAGTACTTCAGATAACCACTGTCATGGCAACCCAGTACTATAAAATACTGACTCATGTGGGCATTGTCCCTTAACCTTTCCAGTATGTAGGACATCCTTCCTGTATTTGGGCAGCAGTGTTACAGACAGCAGTTTGCAATACCTATTACAACAGGAATTGCAGACACAGGCCAATACCAGCAATTTCCAGGATGTGTTACAGCAATATTGCAAGTTGTGTTCCTGCCTCTGTCCTCCACATATATGGCAGGCTTTGTCCTGCTGTGATACAGTTAGGGGTTGTTGGGTAATGGCCTATCATTATTTACTACTAGCATTCCGACTATCATCCCAGTCATATTGTTGACTCCCACAAAATATGTTTGTCAGGGTCCATACATGTGACAGATACATTGACATTACCACAAAGGGCTTGACTACAGGGTGTAATTGGAGGCTGCTGAACTACATCAGTAATTGATTATTGCTACCTATCTTGAAGGCATATCCTTTGTCTACTGTTGTACTAATTGAAGGCATTGGCCTAGGCAGCATAGTATGTTATATATCCACATTGCTTGCATCTACTGTTTTGTGTGAGCCTTGCATTCATCACTGATTACATATTTCAGAATTTATGTGCTGTTACTAATGGCTTACATTATTGTATAGTACACAAATAAAGGTTTTCTGTGTATGCATACCTGTGTGTCGTGTCATGTCCTTTGAATTGTGAGTGGGTATATGTTTAATGTAAGAATTCTCATTTGTGGGAATGGTTGCCACACTACACATTTCACAAGTACCAGTTACAGGGCTTGTGGCTGAGGGATATACTTTGCACCCAGTACTTCCACACTAATTCTACATATGTATGGCTACTAATACCTTTTGTTTGTGTATATGTGTATGTACCTATATATATATATATATATATATATATATATATATATATATATATATATATATATGTATGTATATATGAACACATTTGTCAATGTATAGATATGTGTACATATCTGAACCATTGTAATGTGTACTCCTTCCACATTGTACATTCCCTACGGTAGAATGACTTTTCTGCACGATATGTTACAGACAGGCAATCCCTGACATTTACAGGTGAATTGGCTTACTGTTAAAGCATTGCGGCTGTGTTGTGGAAGGTCCTGTAGTCAAGAACTGCATGTGCTGGATATTGGATTGTACAGCATATCCATTAGGGCTGTGGGGGGTAACATAGCACTAATTGCCAGGTATCCCTCATTTGAGCCCCCACCCCCATTAACAGTGCTTATGATCTGTTATGTTGTAGTGAGTGGTTCAGGATTTTGCTCCCATTTGGAAATGCTATACACATTTCTATCTGTATATATATCTATATATCTATATATTTATCTATAGCTAAATCTATATATATATATATATATATATATATATATATATATATATATATATATATATATATATACATTATTTATTTATTTATTTATTGCAGTTGGTTTACCAGGATAGTCCATTGGGCCATTGAAGAACCCTTTTTCAATGGAGTCCTGGGGAGAAAAGCTCCAAAAAGAAAAATAAATGTACATTACAGTAAATATATAGGCACATGCAATGAAGGAGCATGAGCTCTAAAAAGAAAAATGTACATTACAGTAAATATAAAGGTACATACTATAAAAGAACAAAAACAAAACATAAATGTAATTAACATTTGACAGTGACAATCTTGGTACAGGCAATGAGGGAATAAAAGCAAAAAACATAAATGCATTTTAATGAACAGACACAGTGGATAATTAGAGTAGAGTGCTAGTACAGGGAAGGTAGAGTTGGTTATGTGGGGTGGGTACAAGAGCATTCCCATTGAGATGCTAGGTGTAAGAAAAGTGACTTCTTGAAGGCAGAGTGGTTGGAAGTAGTGCGGATGTTTGGTGGAAGGGAGTTCCAGAGGCGAGCAAGGCTGAAGGAAAGGAGGTTTTTGCCTGGGGGATGATTTGGTTTGTGAACCTCTAGTAGATTTTGATTATTAGACCTTAGAGCTCTATTTGGATGGTGCATTTTAAAGGCAGAGGAGAGGGAGGGACAGTTAGAGGGGTTTAGAATAAGCTTGTGGGCTAGATTTAGTTGAGTATAAGCAAGATAGTTGGGAAGTTCTAACCATTTTAGTTTATGGAGGGAGAGACAGTGGTGAGTGGAAGACGGGTGGTAGCGAATCTAGCAATTTTGTTATAACAAGAGGTGAGCTGTTTTTTTAAGGAACACTGAAGATTAGTAAGTAGTGGGGCACCATAGAGGAGGGAGGGAATGAGGAAGAAGTAGCTAGGGTGATTTTAGTGGTAGGTGTGAGGTAGGCATTTTGTCTATATAGCATGCCAAGTTTTTGATGTGTTTTTTTGATGTTCTTTTGTAGGTGGGAATTAAATTTGAGTTGGTTGTCAATAAGGACCCCGAGAAGTTTGGTCTCTGACACTATTTCAAGGGGAGAGTTGTTTTGACTGGTAACTAAGAGTGAGTTTAAGTTGGGGGGAGGGAGTTTGGAGGGAGTAAATAACATCAATTTGGTCTTGGTGGCATTGAGAGCTAGATGATTACATAGCATCCATTGCTCTGTGGCAGAGAAGGCGTCTTGAGTGAGTTTTTGTAAGGTGGAGATAGAAGAGGCAGAGCAGATGATAGTAGAATCATCTGCATATTGGATAATGCTAGAGAAGGGGATAGATTTGTGGAAGTCATTGATAAAGATGTTAAAGAGAAGAGGGCCCAATATGGAGCCTTGTGGGACTCCGGTAGGGGTGTTTAGGAAGGAGGAAGTTGCTTTTTTCCATTTTACAGCTTGTTTTCTGTTGGAGAGATAGCTGGAGAACCAGTTCAGAAAGGAGGAGGATAGGTAGAGTTTTGAGAGTTTAGTTAGGAGCAGGTTGTGGGAGATAGTATCGAAGGCTTTGGAAAGATCGAGGAGTAAGGTGGAAACAATTTGTCCAGAGTCTCGGGCTTTATTCACTATTTCCAGGAAAGAGAGAATGGCAGTCATGGTGCTTTGATTAGGTCTGAAGCCATGCTGTGTGGGGGTTATAAGGTTGTTGTCTAGGAGATGAGGGAGGAGTTGGATTTGCACACATTTTTCAAGGATTTTTGAAATGGGGGACAGGATGGCTATGGGTCTAAAATTGGTTGTGGTATTATTGTTACCTCCTTTGTGTAATGGTATAATAAAGGCTTGTTTCCAAATTTGGGGAACAGTGCCTTCTAGTAGGGAGCGGTTAATCAGGATGCTAATTGGGTAGGCCAGACTTTCGGCAGCTATATTAAGAAAGTAAGAAGGGATATTATCAGGAGCATTGGTACATGGTTTCAGTTTCTGGAGGAGTTTCTTAATAGTAGCAGTAGGGATGGGATTTAAAGTGAAGATAGTGCATTTGTGTGGTGTTGAATTTTGTGGTGGTATGGGTGAGGGTAGAATTTGTGTGGAAGAGGTATTAGTGGATTGGAAGTCGGGAGTTGATTGAGAGATTGTGGGGATGAGTGATGGGGTATTAGAAGATGGGGAGGAGGTGGAGAATGAAGAGGTTAGTTTTGAAATAGAGTCAATAAAGAAGGAATTAAATTGGGTGGCTAAGTCTGGTTCTGGAGCATTTGGATCTGGGGTAGGAGTATCTGGTTTGCTGGGGTGGAGGAGAGTGGAGATTCCTTTCCAGAATTTTTGAGGGTTGTTTTTGTTTTGGTTTTGGAGTGTAGAGAAATAGTTTTGTCGATCGAAAGAGATAAGTTTCTTAGCTTTATTGCGGAGCAGTTTGTATTCGTTGAGGAGTGGGGTTGTCTTATGTTTTTGGTAGCGTGCCCATACTTTGTCTCTTTGTCTCATGACGGATAGAGTAGTTTTAGATAGCCAGGGGGCTGATTTGGTTTTTATTCTCTTAGTCCGTAGGGGAGCTTGTGAGTCTAGTAATTTTAAGAATGTAGAGTTGAAGAATGAGACTGCGTTGTCTAGAGGTAATGTTTTCAGACATGTCCAATTTACAGCATTTAGTGAGTTTGAAAAGGTTATTGGGTTGAAGTTTTTTTGGTTGCGGATAGTAATGATGTTGTGGGTCCGTTGAAGGATAGTTGGAAGTCGGTGGGTAAGTGGTCACCTAGTGGGTCGGGAAGGATGCCACTTTTGGTAAAGTAATGGGGATGGGAGACTAGGATCCAGTCCAGTATACTCCCATTAGAGGGGTTTTTGGCTGGGTGAGTAGGCACGTTTATTAGTTGTGAGAAATGGTAGAGGTTGATAATAGTGTTGTTTGAAGGAGTTTGGATAAGGGTCAAGTTAATGTTTATGTCTCCAAGGATTATGGTTTCATTGCTATTGTTACTGGATAGCCAAGAGAGGATAAGTTCAAGTGTAGAGATATTGTCACCTGGAGGGATATAGAGGGAGGCTATACATATTTGTTTGTGGTTATTGATTTGTAATATAGTAAGGAGAAGTTCAGCGTTGTTGAAGTGTGGGATAGGTTTATTGTAGGGGGAAACTACTAGGGAGGAGGAATATATAAGGGCTACTCCTCCGCCTTTTTTTGAGAGGTCTGTCTTTTCTTATGATGGAGTAGTTTGGGGGAACTACTTCAGAGTCCTTAATATGTGGTTTTAACCAGGTCTCAGAAATAGTCAAGATGTCAGGTTTATTGTGTATAAGCCAAGCATGAAGGTTGGGGACTTTGTTAACGATACTTTGTGAGTTTAATGAGGTGAATAGTAAGGATTTAGTTGTGCTGGTTGAAGTGGCAGGGCCTGGGTTGGGATGGATGTCACCTGATAAGAGAGTACTGATCAGGTGTTGTATGTAATAGTTTAGGTTAATAGACAGCAGGGTTGTGAGATTGGGGTTTGTTGTGAAGTGTAGGGATTTTCTAGTGCCTATAGGAATTGAGATTGTGTGATGGGGGATAAGTTTGAATCGAAAAAGAAGTAGGTTGTCTGAGTGATAAAGACAGGAGGAAATGGGAGAGTATGATTGTAGTGGAGGTGAATTGTGGTGGTTAGTTATATGAAAGGAATGGGAGTTGAAGCAAGTAGTAGGTTGGGAGAGATGGTGTAAGTAAGATAAGGAGAGGAGAAGTAATAGTGAAGGGAAGATGGAGGAGTATTTAGAGAGCATGTTGTGAAAAGTAACAGTAGCACAGTGATAGAATATTGATGTTGGTGTAAGGGAGCTAGTGTTATATAGAGAGAGTGTATGATATGTTAGATGTGAAAGGAGAGTGGTATTAGCTATAGAGGGTGTGGTCTAGTAGAGGGAATGGAGTACGATTGGTTAATTAGATTAGAATGAGGAGGAGAAATAAAGTTAGTTTTGGCGGGAAAGGAGGGAAGGTGTGGTTAGAGAACTGAGTAGTGATTGGAGTAGAATGGAAGTGGGAGTGGATTGTTGGAGGGATAAATGTAGAGGTGCTGGGGGCGGGTGAGATTTGGGGGTAGGGTAGGGGAGCAGAGTGAGCCCGCAGGGCGAACGGAGCGGGTACAGCCCAACAGCAGAAGATGAGCGAGAGACTATCAGAGAAGCAATAAGAGTGAAGTGTAAGTAGTAGAAGGTGAGGTGGAGTGGGTCTGGACAGAGTGTAAGGAGTGGGCTAAAGGAATGGACGAGGGAGTAGTTAGGGTCAGAATTTCTTCTAGCACAAGGAGAATTGTGCGGTAAACCCTAAGCCCAGAAAGAATGGAGAAGGGGTGTGTACTAGTAGACTATGCAGGAATCCAAGGCTCACCAGTGTAATACTTGGACTAATGGGATGGAAGGAGAAGGGTGCAATAGTAGCAAAGAGCAGTGAGAAGTATGGAAGATGGAGGAGTATAGTAGAGTGGGTTTGGCTGCTGGCAATCCTGACAGGGAGTATACTGCTACTGCTAGGAGAGCTAGAGTACAGTAGTACTAGCTTAGCAGGTGTATGTACTTTATGTTCTTATAGAGTCTCTTAGGTATACTTTGTCTTCGAAGGGAGCTGAAGCAGCAGAGAGTATTCCCTTGGCAATAGGGAGTATGGCCCTAGTTAGGTCCAAATACATATAGCTGTCTGTCTGTCTACATTTACAGATATATATCTGTCCATATGTCCATGCATGTTCGGCTCATATTTTTGGCCTGTACCTCATTCTCTTGGCAATTGACATCGATGATCTTAGGACTGTAGTCAGTTACTAGTGCCAACACTTTTGTATTTCAGACTTCATCTCCTTCACAATATGTGTTCTAATACATATAACTGTGTAACTAGCAACATTTTAGGTGTATTAGAGCAGTATTTGACATAAATCCCTACTTGTACCCACATTTAGTACACTTTGTCCAGAATTCTTGCATTAAGAGGTTGTGTGGTATGATATGACTACATTTCCTGTACTGTTGACTGATTGTGCTGGATGATATGTTTGTGAAAACATTAGGGTATGTAGATCTGCCATGGTATAGTGGTAAATCACTTTGTGTATGGAATACAGGGTCTTGGGTTCGAGCCTTGGAGAGGTGGTTTATTTTTTGCTGGGCAGAACAAGGGACATTGGATACAGAGCGATTAAGGCACTTTTAAGCAGTTGTAAGTGGGTTTGCGTGCATTTGTGCACCAGTAAGTACTGCCAACCTCCACTTATGTTTTCTTACAGTAAGGTAGCATCGGAATTTCTCAACCTGTGTAGGCATAGCTTACCCCTGAGCAAACCCGTGCAAACCCGCTTACTGCTGCTTAAAAGTGCTTACTGCAGCTTACCCCCGCACTAATTCCTTTAAAAGAAAAGAAAAAGGGGATGATAGGAAAGTAGTAAAAAACAGGGCACAAAGAGGGAAAGACTGTAGGGTAAATAGCTAGGCATATGCAGGAAGGATATTGGAAAGGTCCATAGCTTCCCATTTCTTCTACAGCAACAGCTGTGCATATACACTACATTTGCAGGTACATTTGAACCCTCAAACCCCTGAGGATGACATATATTCATTATGATGCCAATTAGACCAGATTACATGTGTCCAGTGGACATGTGTGCAAAATGGACAGCTATGTATGGGGCGAGATTTTTTTGTGGGAACAGATTGCCCTTTTTTTTTTTCAGGTGAGAGTGGGATGTTGGGGAGGAGTAGTAGGTATATTTGGGGAGGTAGGTGTGGTAGGTTAACAGACAAGACACACAAGAGGCATACAGGGCCGGTATATGACACATGTGGGGGGTAAACACCTTGGATGGGGAGTGGTGTTTGGAAGTCATAAGCCCATGAGCTCCCAAATGGAAATAGTGGGACTGAGGTCCCCACACATGGGCAGTCACCACTGCACCCTCATGGCCTTGAAGGTGGCTATACTGGGGGCTGTGTAGGAAGGGCAGGCTCACCCTCTAATAGAGCCACTCGGCCCTCAAGCTGGCATCTCAATACTCCAGATCCTGCTCCCTACGCACCATGGCCCAAACTTGTTGACAGGTTCCCCTCCGTGCCCGCTCTGATGTGGGGGTGAGCCCCATCTCCTGCAGCAGTTCCACCCGAAAGTGGTGCAGGGCCCATGGAGGAAGAGGTCCCATGCTGGGCCCCAGATGTGCTGGTGCCCAGTACCATGGCCAGCTGAGGTGTGACAGGTGGGTCCGCTGGGACCAGCCTTCCCATACGAGCTGTGTTGTCGCAGGATTATGACAGATATGGGTTAGTAACAGTCAACAGCATTCAGAATTAGTTATAACAGCATGCATTGGTATTCCCATTAACTCAACACACCATATTTAACACAGTTGCATAGCAAGCAGAACACATGCATATATGGAACAACAGTGGCCATTACAGGACATGCAGGTTTCATTGATGGCAACAGGCCACCAATATGGGTGTATTTTAGCATGGCACATGCATAGAAACAAATGTGAATATTTATAAACCATTAGGACATATGTCCCAACAAAAGTTTGGAGTGTACAGATACCAGTTTAGGAGTGTCATTGGGTTATTATGCACATATGGTGGGGGTGAGAGAGAGAGAGTTCAATTCACAATTAATATGTCCTTGTAGTTTTCACAACATTCTTAGTCACTGCAGTGATCTTTCCCTTACATGTATTATTACACTACACAATGGCCTTATATTGTACACTGGTATGTTTATAGATTATTATATACATGACCTGTGTCTTACATACAGGCGTGACAGGCTGCAGGTGTTAATGCAACTTGTAATAGGTGACTCTATCGTCAGGCACACTGACGTCCCGCTCACCAGGCTGAACAAGGAGAGGGTCATGGTGAGCAGCCTGTTGGGTGCTAGGATCCGCCACATAACACAAGCACTCAGGTCACTCCAAGGCAAGTACAAATATGACTCAGTCATTGTCCATGCTGGTGTGAATGACCTGAGACGTACCTCCCTGGACTACATGAAAAGAGACATAAAGGAGCTCTCTGAGCATGTAGCCCAGGCCGGTATGACCCTGACATTGAGTAGCATCTTACCCTCACCAAGAATGATGCCACAATATGAAGACAAGATGATCAATTTCAACAATTGGCTTAAGTACTGGTGTCATTCAAAGGGGAGCCAATGCCTGTCAGCTTGGGATAATATGCTCAACAAGCCACGATGCTTCGCTAGGGACGGCTTGCACCTGTCACTCCTGGGCTTTCGGATATTGGCAAAGGCTCTTGCTACCCCCATAGTGTCTTTTTTAGGCAAGGCTCAAAAGACAAACCCACCTCCATAGGTATCACAAGGGATAAGAAACTAAGAGTAATGCTACTCAACGCCAGAAGTCTAAACCTCAAGATGCATGCACTCGAAACTCTCCTTAGCATGGAGAACATCGATATCTGTACAGTAACAGAAACCTGGTTCAGGGCTCCCGAGAGCACCCCAGCACTACCAGGTTATACCTCATACCATGTTTTCCGCCCCAAAACTTGGACCGAACCACAAAAAGAGGGGGAAGTATCGATATTCATCAAAGATACCCACACCTCCAGGTTGGTGGCAAAGCACGAAGCATCAGAGACTATCCATGTGCAACTAACAGTGGGTAAAACTGCCTTCCAGTTTATAGCCTGCTACAGACCACCCTCCCAAACCCAGGAACCCCACTCGGCCTTCCTGAGAACACTGGAAAATATGAAGGTCTCTCCAAACACCATTATATTGGGCGACTTCAACTACCCAAACATAGACTGGGAGCATTACTCTAGCTCCAACACCCTAGCCCAAAGGTTCCTAGAATTTATAAACTCAAATGCTATGGAACAACTTGTTACCACTCCCACAAGAGGGGAAAACATACTGGACCTGATCATCACCAACATGGGGACTCTATGCTCCAGACCAGAAGTGTATCCCTCACTGGTAAGATCAGACCATAAACTAATCTCACTGGATATTCACATCCCGACCCCACCCCCTGCCCAGAAAACCACAGTGAAAAACTTCTCTAAAGCAAATTTTACACTCCTCAAAACTGAAGTGGAATCCTTCAAAGCCCCCGGGCCTGTGGAAAATACAGCCCAGACCGCAGAATCCTTTATAAACGCATTCTATGAACACCTTCAGGAATGCATGGATCATGCGATCCCAAATAAAACAAAGACCCAATCCTCCAAAGGCAGACGTCCTATCTGGTGGACCCCAGCCATAAACAAACTATACAATAGAAGGAGGAAGCTACTAAATGATAAAGCAAAATCCCAAAAAGGGAAGGCATCACTGATCAGTATTAGCAAAAAACTACGGGCACACATAAAATTGTCTAAGGCCAGCTTCGAGAGAAAAATTGCACAGGACACTAAGGATAATCACAAGGCTTTCTTTAGTTATGTTAGGAACCTGGGTGGTAATTCCCAGATATGCTCAGAATTAGTCCAAAATGACAAAAAATACACCGAACCCACAGACATTGCCAACATCCTAGCTGACAGGTTCAGCGCAAACTTCTCCCCCCCTCCCCACCAAAAGGGCAAATATCTATCCCAGCAGAGTGCTGCCCACCTGACATCTCAGATGCTCAGGTAAGAGCCGCCCTCTCCTAAGCAAAAAACACAGCATCAATGGGACCAGATGGTGTCCCGGGCTGCGTCCTACATGAACTCAAAGAAGAGCTAAACCCAAGCATAAAACTACTGTTCAATCTCAGCCTTACTACAGGATATGTGCCCAAAGAGTGGCGTACAGCAACAGTGGTCCCTCTCCATAAAGGTGGTGCCTCAATGGATCCTGGAAACTATCGCCCCATAAGCCTGACTAGCTTGGTCTGCAAAGCTATGGAAAGGATCATCATGGACCTCATAAATAAAGATATTGGGGACCTACAAACACTGGATCCTACCCAGTTTGGCTTTTTTAAGGGCAGATCCTGCCTCTTAAACCTGGTTGATTTCTTTGAAACAGTCACCAAGGCCATTGACGAGGGGAAGGTCGTCCACACAGCCTACATGGACCTCGCAAAAGCCTTCGATACAACACCCCACTCGGGCATTATAGATAAGCTCACCAGCTTAAATATAAACCCCTATGTCACTAGATGGATTGCAAACTGGCTCAAGGACAGAACCCACATGGTTAGAATTGCTGGAGCCATGTCAGACTCCAAACCAGTTACAAGTGGTGTCTCACAAGGCTCAGTCCTGGGACCTCTCTTGTTCGGTATATATTTCTCGGAGGTACAGGCCAACACGGAAGGACTGTGGCTGACCAAGTTCGCAGATGACTGCAAACTGAGTGCCATAATCGACTCTCCAGCCGACACAAGCATCCTCCAAAAGGGCCTCATAGAAACAGACAACTGGTGCCAGAGCCATGTCCTCAAGCTAAATGCCAAAAAGTGTATAGTCATCCCCTTTGGCAAAAACAAAGTGCCCACAAATTACCACATAGGTGGAAATCCATTAAGTACAGAAGAAGTAATTAGGGACCTGGGGACCCAAGTTGATAGCAATCTCTCATTTGACAACCACGTGGCCAAAGTGGTTAGAAAAACATTTTATATAGCCCACCTAATCATGAAGGGATTCACATCTAGATCAGGGGAGGTCATCGTGCCTCTTTACTCATCCCTCATCAGGCCCATAATTGAGTACAATGCCCCTTTTAGGATGTACCTTACCAGACACCTGCAGCAACTGGAAAGACCCCAAAAGTACCTCACCAAGAGGATCAAAGGGCTCAAACAGATGCCATATGCTGCCCGGTTAAAGAAACTCCAGCTCTACTCAGTGGCATACCGCCTGTTCAGAGGAGATCTGTGCCTGACGTATAAAGCCATGTCCAACCCGGAATTAATGGACATGCTGCACCTCAGAAAATCCAAATCCCATCGAGCTACGCGCTCGAGAGACTTGAACCTCAGCACTGAAATAAATAGGACATGCTGGAGGGACAGATTCATAACCCAGAGGCTCCCTTCACTCTGGAATAAAATCCCAGTCCAGGTTAGGCAGAGTCCCTCATTGACTCTCTTCAAGAGGAATCTTGATGAGTGGATGGGAGATCGTAGGTTTACCACGGGTATCACTTCTGTGTCACTGTTAGATAGAGGCACAGTATACTAACCTCGAAAAAGGGCATAGCAAAATAAATTTAAAATGGGTGGCGAAAGCCAAACACATTCTGGCTAGGCTTATAAATGCCCTAGGGCAGATAGCCTAGTATGAACCTATGAACCTATATGTTGAGAATTGCTGTCATACACTTTGGGTGAGGTGCTAGAATGACAGGTTTGTTTTCATATACATTCTCTGACTATGTACATGCTTGACTATCAGTTATATGTCATTGACAGCTGCCTACATTTCTTGAATCATCACACTGAAGTTTTAGTGGAACAGAGTACAAAGCTGTGATATGTGCCATTTATCTGGACATGCTGGACAGATTGGAACAGTTGTGGGGTATGAATATGCATACAACTTACAATTTGAACATTCTAGCAAATTCTGTACAGTTGGGTGTAATTATGCATACAGCATTCTATCTGAACATTGTATCGAAATTTGTACAGTTGTGGGGTATGATTATGCATACAACTTAGTAGCACTCTCAGGATTCAAACCTCTGCTGAATGTGACAAAAACTTATAGCTAACATCACAGTACACTGTGCTTTCAGGGAGCTGATGTAAAGTTTTTGACTATTTTCTAAGTCTCCCTAACTTGTATGATATGACTGACTTCTTGGCACTTCCAACATTGTTATGCAGGACATCATACCCATTTTTATCTGCATACCATGGTGTGGGTGACACTGCTTAAGATACAACAGTACTGTTTATAGTATGTAACAGATCACCAACATATGAGAGAAGAGTAAACAAAAGCACTCCAGGGGTTATACCTTTATTCACAGACTATTACACATTTATTTCTACTGGTACAACACTTTCTAAGGCTCTTACATTTATTTGCTATGACACTACATGCAGACTGATTACTAACCTGCCTCATGATGCAGCCTTTGCAGCCTAGCATCATGGGCTTGCTGGTTCGCAGCCCACTCATCTGCAGCTGTCAGAGAAATGCTGTGATATTTAGCCATACCTATTCATAGTATACACAAACTAGGCAATTATTTACTACTTAGTAGAATGAGTACTTACTCAGTACTTGGGCATTGGGCATCTGCCGAGACTTCTGGATCCACTGTTCCAGTACATCCCCCCTCCACCACTTCAGGTCAACATGGTGGTGTCTGATCTGCTAACCAGTCAGGGAGATACCGGTGGCACTGGTGAGGTCACGGGTGAGAATGTCCCAGGCCTCTGTTTTATAATGCGAGCCCTGGTACTGGCTCTGCAGTAGTATCTGATCATGGTGTTTTACCAGGAGACATACCATGATTTTTGACTCCTGGATGCCCTAGCGATGCACTCTAAATCGAGTGCCTTCACCCACACCAGCAGGGGATGCCATTAGTCCAGGTACATGTCCAGGACCTAGGGTTAGATGTTTTGAATGCAACTATTGGGGTCATGTGGCATATAGATGTCCATGGAGGCAAGGTGGGGAACAAAAGGTGAAAGAGCCAGTAAGTGGTAAAGACAAAATGCCAATAGTAGGTTGTCTTGAGACAACAAGGGTACCAAACTACCACAAGAGGTTAGACTCTATTGTAGTGAATGGCAAAGAGGCCATTGCTAAGACAGACACAGCCTCTGACATAACCATTGTAAAGCCTACAATGGTTACAGAGGAGCACTACTTGTCTGGGCAGTCTACTCCAGTCAGAGCTTTAGGAAGGACCCCATTCCATATATCTTTGGATGGGATTCACCTTGACTGGGAGGGTGGAAAAGGAAAGCAGCAAGTAGGTGTGTTTGAGAATATCCCTGCAGATGTCCTGATAGGGAATGATTCTGATAATGCAATACCATGTGCTCATGCAGTTACACTTAGTCAGGCTTGAAGACAACCATGTGGGTCTGGTAGCCTGGGGGAGACCCAGTCAGACTGCATACTTGCACCCAGGACTGGTGAAGTGGTTACTTCAGGGAGGGAGCTACTCTGTAGCAGTGAGACTGGAGGTGAGCCACAGCTGCTTGTGGGTGCTGATGTTCCCTTGTACAGAGTGACTGCAAAGGTAGAGATGAGTAGTAGTACCCAGGCTGACAGTGAGGCACCACTGTCAGAGGATTCCAGACTTCCTGTGGAAGGAGACCTGGGAAGGGTTACAAAGAGGGAGTTGAGACAGGCTCAGCTCTCAGACCCTACACTGCAAGGCCTGAGGCAGGTAGCTAGTGAGGCACCTGATTCTCAAGGAAAGGGGGAATCTTTATACTGGGACAAAGGGTCACTGTATAGAAAGTGGACCCCTGAGGGAGGGCTAGATGGTGAGAGAATACAGCAGTTGGCAGTGCCTGGAGCCTACCATCAGGCACTTCTAGCCGTAACCCAGGATATTCCTTAGCAGGTCATAATGGCATAAAACATACAAAGAGACATATTATGCAGAACTTCTATTGGCCTGGAATTTCCAGAGATGTTAAAGGGTACTGCAGGACTTGTGAGCAGTGCCAAAAGGTAGGCAAGGCAGGCGACAAGGTGAGAGCTCCTTTGATGCCTTTGCCTGTGATTGTGGAGCCATTTCAGAGGGTAGCTATGGATATTGTGAGGCGCCTGAATACCCCAAGTTCCACAGGGAAAAAGTATATCTAGTGGTAGTAGATTATGTTACAAGAGACCCTGAGGCAGTGGCTTTGTCCTCCATTGAGGCAGAAAAGGTGGCAAATGCTTTGTTAGAGATTCTCAGCAGGGTAGGTTTCCCAAAAGAAATACTGACTGACAGAGGTGCCAATTTTATGTCAGACCTGCTGGCTTGTCTGTGGAAGTACTGTGGTGTGAAGCACCTGAAGACCACCCACTACCATCCCCAGACTAATGGTCTTGTTGAGAGGTTAAAATCTACAATCAAGTCCATGCTATGGGCATTTGCAGACCAGTTTAAGAGGGAGTAGGACAAATATTTGCTCCATCTGTTGTTTGCTTACAGAGAAGTTCCCCAGGAATCCATAGGTTTTTCATCCTTTGCATTGCTGTATGGGTATAGGGTGAGGGGACCTCTAGATTTAATTTGTGATGAGTGGGAATGTGAGTGTGAATCTCACAAGGAATCTGATATGGCATATTTCCTAAACCTCAGGACAAGGCTCAGGGAACTCATGGGCTTGGCCCAGGAGAACTGTGCAGAAGCCCAACAACAAAAAAATGTCTGGCATGACCGGAATGCTAGAGCTACAGAGTATGCTGTAGGGCAGCAGGTAATGGTTCTCATTCCTGTCAGACACAACAAGTTGCAAGCAGCTTGAGTGGGACCCTACAAGGTGGTAAGAAAGGTAAGTGATGTTAACTACATGGTGGAACTGCTAGGCAGGAGCACAAATTATACCATGCTAACATGAACCTTACCATGATATGGAGGCCCTTGTGCTGAGTATTTGCAGTGGATTGCAGGAGGAGTCTGAGGGAGATCTGGTGACTGATCTCCTCAGTGAGGCTTGGACTGATACTTCAGTGGAAGGGGTAGCAATGTCCTAGCAGCTATCTCCTATCCAGGTTTGAGAAATCCATGCAGTATTACAGGTGTTTGGGGACATGTTCACTGGGAAACCAGGGTGCAGCCACCTGGTGCAGCACCAAGTGGATACAGTACCCCAAAGGCCAATTAAGCAGGCCTCTTATATGGTGGCTGAGATAGTCAAACAAACTCTGAGGGAGGAGATACAGACAATATTGGAACTAGGGGTAATTCAGGAGTCCAGCAGTCCCTGGGCCTCCCAGTGGTGCTGGTACCAAATAAAGAAGGCAGCACCAGGTTTTATGTGGACTACAGGAAATTAAATAGTCACATAGAGTCAGATGCTTAAACCATGCCTAGGACAGATGAAGCCCTAGAGCAAATGGGTGGGGCTAAGTATCTTACCACCATTGACTTTACCAAAGGTTACTGGCAGGTGCTCTTGACTTCCAGTGCTAGAGAGACGTCAGCCTTTGTGACTGCTTTTTGCTTGTATGAGTTCACAAAGATGCCCTTTGGGATGAAAAATACCCCAGTGACTTTCCAGAGGCTGGTAGATTATATCATAGTAGGAGCAGGACATTTTGCCCTTGCTTATCTAGATGATATAGCCATCTACAGCCATTTCTGGCAACAGCACCTTCAGCATGTCAGGGAGGTGCTTGGCAGACTACAGAGGGCAGGGTTGACCATTAAGCCCAGCAAATATTTCAGCTGAGTATGGCAGAGGTCTTCTACCTGGGACATAGAGTGGGGAGTAGTAAGATCAGGTCAGAAGCTGCTAAAATGGAAGCCATTCAGGCATGGCCCCTGTTACCAAAAAGTAGGTGAGGGCATTCTTAGGGACAGTGGGGTACTACAGAAAGTTTGTCCCCAGTTCTAGTACCATAGCTGCTCCCCTCACAGACCTGACAGAGAAAAACAAGTCAGATAAGGTAACGTGGACCACAGCATGTGAGCAGGCATTGCATAAGCTTAAAGGATCTTTGGAAGGACACCCTGTGTTAGACAGTCCAGATTACAGCAAAGAATGTGTTGTGCAGGTGGATGCTTCAAACTATGGGGTGGATGGGTGTACTTAGCCAGGTTTCCTCAATGGAGAAGAGCACCCAGTGGTATATCTAAGTCATAGGCTTCAATCCAGGGAGGAATGCTATGCAGCTGTAGAAAATGAATCCTTACCATAGTGAGGGGACTGCAGAAACTTCAACCATATTTGTATGGAAGGAAATTCACTGTAGTTACAGACCACAATCCCTTAACATGGCTTCATTGAGTCAGCCAGCAAAATGCCAAGTTACTAAGTTGGAGCTTAGGGTTGCAAGCATATGATATGACAGTGCAGCATCACAGTGAGGTTAGCAATGCCAATGCAGATCATACCTCTCAAGTGTACCTCATTACGAGAAATGCACCTCATTTAGGCTCTTAAAAAGCTCATGTTCCTCGAAGTTCCACATTGAAAGGGTCTGTAACATGTTCAGTGTTGGGAGGGTGGCCTAATGGTTAAGGTGTTTGCCTTACAAGCACAGGGTGCAGGGTTTGAGTTTCACGAGGGGATAATTGGCTAGGCTTAAAATGGCTTTCAAGGGCAATTAGCCTAGTACTAGTCTATGAACCTATGAAATCCATGGTAAATAGAAATAAATCATACTAGTTCATTAAAATATCTTCTTTATAAGTAAAACCAGCATGTTTTAACCATCCTATGACCTTCCTAGCTGAAGTTGTTAGTAAGCCATTAGTACATGTTCCACATTTTGCCCATTTGTTCCCCATTATGAAGACTATTGTTCCTCATTTTGGAGATGGAAGGTTGAGTGCTCTGATACAGATGGGGTCTCAAGACATGGAATGGGGAACGGTATTCCCAGATAAGCTCAATCCTCTCAAGCAATATTTCTCAAAGGTCATTTGAAAAACTAGCTTGAGTTTGGGGGGTGAGATATAGGGAAATATTTCCAGCCCAGCTATCTGGAATTTTTTAAATAATTCTATGTCATTTGTGAATATTGATATGATTTATACAGAACAGTATGTTATGTACTGAGTTAAGATGTATCCACAGTGTACCCTGCTGACATAGTAGATTAACCTGCAAAACTTAAGAATAGTTGAGGTTAAGTTACTTTATAGCTGGGCCATAAACAAAAGATGCTATCTCTCAGTTTCAGTTCAGTAGCAGATGCAATGTCTAGAGCTAGAAGATTTTGCATTGTCTTGAAAGAGAAGTAATTACTAGGTTTAAATGTAAAAGTTTTTTATTGTTTTATGACTTCCAAGATCTGCAAACATCTGAGAGATATGTATTTTTAATGCAGGGATGTTAAATCCTGTTATTTTCTGTTTTAGCCTGGGAACTGAAGTCAGGTGACAAAAAGTGATGTCATCCAAGTTAACCCAGCAGTAATATTTGGTATTAATTTAAGAACTCGCTCAGAGAGAGACTGTGCATTTTGTCATGGACCTAGCAAGAGCATCCACTCATCATCAGTCATCTGTACTTGCCTTGCTGTATGATTTAGGTAATAGTATCCCTTTTAGATATAGGTAGGAATATAGTAAAGATTAGTGTAGATGTTTTCTGTATTTATTTGAAGCTGTCCTGCAATGTTGTTTTAAAACATTTCCTGTGATTTTGAACTCTGAAGTTACTGTGTTGATTTTACTGAGTATTGTCTTGGTCTTTTATTATTTATTATTAAATATGTTTAAACCTATCATTGTGGCTGATATTTGTGAGGCATATTTAAGCTCTTAGTGTACTTAATTATGTATTTGGTGACACTGTACAGGCCACTCCTAAATAGCCTTGCAAATCTTGATCAGACTACCCTTTGGATTAATAGTAATATTACACAATAGGATTGAACACCATTTGTAATGCCCTTATTGTAGCTGATAAGTAGGAGTTGGTGGCAGTGGAAACTACCTTATAGTCTTGGCAGAAAGGGCATAACTAGTAAACCTGTGCTAGCCTTCCCCAGGTATGTGTGTGTGTGTGTTTGTATATAAATCAAATCTCGAAGTGTGTGTGTATCAGCTGCTTGGGCAGGGACATGAAGCACTGGTTGGACAGAGTGGGTGCTGGAGGTCTTGGCTTGGCCCCTCAGCTGAGATCTTAAGCCTATAGCTGTGCCAGTGTGGAGTCTTATTGGGGATCTGGAGAAAGAGGGAGAAACCAGCCCCAGACTGACTGTGATCTTTGTGTGCTTTTAAGGGAATTGCACTTTACTGTGTGTGAACTTGTCATCCTCCCAATGTGTGCATCCACTAGCTGTTGTCAGTGGTGAGGAATGAGGCTTCTTGATTACTGGGCCAGTGCAGGGGCATTACATTGCCTGTAATGATGTGCTATGCAGATGATACCATTATAATAGTTAAAAATGGTTTATTATGGAAATGTCGAATGCAATAAGGTCTAATGGTCATTTGATTGAAGTATAATGTTGAAAAGTCAAAACATTGAAAGTGAATAATGTTGAAAATCATTTAATTGAAAAACAATTAGCCCATCTCTACTATTTTGCAGGGGGGCGTTGCCCCCTTGCACCACCCATGCAGGAGGGCTGTGCCCCCCACACCCCCTACTCATATATATATCAACTCTGAGATCGCACTACAATGGAGAAATGGGCAATTCAACATTATGAGTTTCGACTAAAACAGTTTCAACTTTTTAAGTCTTGCAGATAGTGATTTCAGCCAATTAATGTTCAACCAATTAGCATTCGACATTTTCATAGTAAACCGTTAAAAACAATGTATGGGTAAGTATTATGATGAAGAGTTCATAGGTCCATAGGCTCATAGGATGATACAAGGCTATTGGCCCAGAGGACCTTATAAGCCTAGCCAAGAATTTTGCCCATCTTCCCTCAAAGTCAGCACCTGTTTCCCCTGTCCAGCAGGGACACAGGTGAGATCCCAGGGGTATATTTTCTGTTTCCCATCCAGTTGTCCAGGTTCTTCTTAAAGAGGGCTAGAGAGGTACTCTGCTTGACATGGAAAGGGAGTCTATTCCACAGATGGGGGAGTCTTTGGGACACAAATCTATCCTGCCAACAAGTTCTATTAATGTCACAGATCAGTTTAAGGCCTTGCATGTGGGTTGCGAGAGTGGAGTTGTCTTATGGATATAAAACAACTCCATCAAGGTTGGGTCTGAAATGGCTATGTATCCCAGACACAGATCACCTCTGAGCAGTCTGTATGAGGCTGAGAAGAGGGACAGGAATTTTAGCCTATCTGTACAGGATAGGTGTTTGAGACCCTGGATTTTTCTGATCAGGAACCTCTGTAGTCTCTCCAACTGCTGCATGTGCTTTGCAAGGTACATGCTGAAGGGGGCATTGTACTCAATAATGAGTCTGATAAGGGAGGAGTACTGGGATGCTATGACCTCCTTGTTCCTGGATGAAATACACTTATTTATGAAGTGCACCATGTAGAAAGCCTTCCATACAATGGAGCCAATGTGGTGGTCAAAAGTCAGGTTGCTATAAATCTGTGTGCCCAAGTCCCTCACGACTGATTCCATGCTTAGTACATTGTTATTAATTTTATAATTAATGGGATGACATTTTCCCCAAAGGGGATAATGATGCATTTCTTGCCATTCAGCTTGAGGCCATGCTTCTGGCACCAGAAGCTTTCTTCAGAGGATGGTTGGATTGGTTTTAAGTAGAAATAAAAAGTAAACAATTTTGAGAAATGAAGATAATAGGCAGTATATATTTTGCAAGGCTGAACTGAAGACTGAAGTGTTAGATATTACATTTGAAGATAGACTATTCTAAAGCAATGGAATGATTTAGAACAAGAGGCAAATGGCTTGATTGTTGCATGGAAATCATATGACTTATCTTTTGAGAAAAAAAAGTTCTGTTAATGCATTTGGCAAAATTAAGAAAAAGGGTTTTCTTATAAAGCTTATTTATGTGTCCAGGAAGGCTTAAAATTATGTATTATAAACTGTTTTTCATGCAGTTTGGGTTTCTAGATTAAATACAGTAGAAAGAAGGGCAGGATGCAATGCAAAAGATAGAGGGGTTTGAGGGTCAATAAATCCATTTTAAATGCTTATGTTGGTACTGAATGTCATACAAAAAAAAAACATGAAAAATGCAAAAACAAATGTGAATAAAATATTAAGTGTAAAATATGAATTAGTTTTCCAATCAGTTCAATCCAGGGTGAGAAAAATGAAGGGGAAGATGTTTAATATAGTAACTGAATAAAAACTGGAAAACTCACTTAACAGGCATTTTTTAAAGTTGATATGAAAATATTATGGACACATGTTAGAGAATTGAGTCTTGCTGGGGAATAACAAGTGAAATTAAAGAAGCGATTATACATAGAAAAAAGATTTGGGTGCATTAAAACATTTGAAGATTTTTTTTGTGGAAACATCATTAATAAACCTTGAAAATTCAGCAATGAAGTGCAAGCAGTTATCAGAAAGGTCATGTGTGTAATAAAGAAGGAACAGCTGATTGTGTTTCCTGTAGAGTACAAAACAATGAAAATGTTCAAGACAGAAATGGAAGATAAAATGGAATACCGAAAAAAATAATATGGAAATGATTTTATATTGTTTGTAGAAATGAGTTGAAAAAGATGGCTGGGATATATTGGATACAAAATGATTTGCATATATTTGGCTTATTGGTTTTGCTAGATGTAATGAAGTTTTGTAAAATAAAAAAAGAGAATCTGGTGAAGAAGACAGTCTGAAGAACAAGATTTGGGTCTGACAGGAAGAAGACAATAGGAAATGAAATTGTCCAGCAAAGAGAGAGATGGATTGTGTCCGAGAAAACTTGTGACAATCAAATATGACTGTCAAGTAAGGCAGGAGAGTATCAATGTATCAATGAATCGAAAGAGAGATGGTGACAGTTGACTTGACACCTCAACCCTCGATAGAAAATGTGAAAAAAGGTGTTGATGGTGATGATTGCATAATAAAAATGGGATGAGTATGAAAGAAGAAGAAAGAAACGTGGTTGTAGATGAAAAGATGGAGAGGATAAGGAGTATAATGTAATATGAATGAATATTTTGTTTGATATTGTATGTTTTTATAAATATCAAAAAGGAGAAAGGAATGTTGAAAAATAATTTAAGTAGGATTCTGTGTTTTTAAGTTTTGCATGATGTTACATTGATTGATTAAATAAATAAAAAAGCTCCAACTCTTTGATAGACCATAGTTTAAGAACTTATGGGAAGAATGGAGCACTCTAGGAGAAATAAGAAGCACACTAAGAAACGTTTAGGAAGAGAATGCTGTAGGGTCAATATGATCAGGATGTGGTGTGCACTCTCTTTATGCTATGCAGAGAGAGAAGCATATCTCAGGTGACTGAAGAATAAGCATTCTAGTGTCAGTGTACAAGAAAAAACAGGACATTCACAACTGCAGAGAGTACAATGCAGAGGGTGATTGATAAGTACATATGCAGAGTACAAGAAAGTAGGATGGAAGATGAGTAGCTTGGATTCACATCAGGATGCAGTAAAAATTACCTGAAATTTGGAGTGAAAATTAAAGATATATGTCATGAAAAAGAAGGCTGAGATAAGGAAAGAGTTCAACTAGATTTGGATAATGTATATACCTAGATTGCCTTCTCTGTGGAGTCTGCATGTCTTCACCATGTTCACTTGGATTTCCTCTAGGTGATCCAGTTCCCTCCAATGGATACTTTAAATTGGTCATAGGTATTAGTGCGCTTGTGAACGTGTGGTGTGAAAGAACAACCATGGCAGGGCTAGCCACCTAGCAGAGTAAACCTTGGCCCTAAATGACTGTCACTGTTGAAGTGGCTCCCTGAACCCATGTGAAAAAAATAGGAAAAAAAGGTTGTGGATGAATGAATGGACATGACGAGGTCCAAGGGGAAAGTAGCTCAGCAGCCCAGAGATAGATCAAAGTCACAGCAATTTTAGTAGAATTAGTGCAAGCTATTTACATTGACCCAGTGACCCAAGTGCAGTGTTTGGATTTTCAGACTGGTTTCTAGTGGTAGTGGGTATACATCACAGTTCAGCTGTGTTGATGGACTACATGTATTCATTTATTTGTTTATTATTTGTTGACGGTCTATGTGGGCTCATTTATCAACCCCTTCCAGCCACAACACAGTATCCATAGAAGAGAGCAGGTATACAATTATTCAACCAGAGCAAACTATACAGTGATATAACAGGAACTGCAAATATACAAAGAGCAAATGCACAGGCTCCACAGAGCACAGAAGATATACTATTAGAACAACACAAAATATACAAAGACTAAACTGAAAAAGGAATGATGTTATACATATGAACAAAAAGTGCAAATTAATTGTGTCACAGCAATATAGCATAGGGACTGAGCAAATGCTATAGTCATTTAAGCAGATATTAAATAAACAGTCAGTAAGTCTACCAAAGTTAATATAGATGTAATAATTCAGTGTTGTCATTTTAATGAGATAGTTGTCCATTGTTCGCAAAATACATATAGCTCGATTCATTTATAAGATTTTTTTAAGCTTTTTTGAAATTTGTTATGGCAGATAAGATACTGCTTAAATTTCAGATGGTGGGCTATTACACATCACAGGGTCTAGTCATGAAAATGCTTTTTCACCTATTAAACTTTATAAGGGTAACATAATAAGTATAATGTCATTCTCTTGACTGCTTAATAGAAAGTAATACAGATCCCCGAATGGTAATTCGATTTTTTAGTGGGGAGAGTAGCCATGTTTTAGGATAATGAAGACAGTTTAAAAGATAATATGCTGGTAAAGGTTATGCCCTTTCATGAGGTTGCAGTTGTGTGTTTAAGGATTTACTAATAGTAAAAATCTAAATAAAAAAACTGTGTTCTGTAATCTGGATCTTGTGGCTATTGTTGGTTGAGTTCAGAGACAATAAACTGCTTGCAAGAAAAGATCAACCAAAATGCCATATGCAGATGACACATGCAAACAGTGAAAAGGAATTTCAGCAAGTTACAGACAACTGAAAAGCAAAACTGAAGACACATGGGATGGAAATTAGTACAGTTGAGACAGTAGTTGTAGCAGCATGACATAAGGGAAAATATTAGAAGAGGCCAGCAACTTCAAGCACCTGGCACCTTGTGCAGTTTCCTGGACATGACTTGAGGAAAAAAAAGTCTTGTTAAAGTTGAGAGTCTTGAACACCAAAACAACAACAAAAAACTCTCTAAGCGAGAAATTATAAGAACCATCTTGCTGCAAATGTAACAGCCTGCTACAGTAAATTTATCACACATAGTTGTAACCAAAAACTCAGTTTTGACATACAGTTCTGTAGCTGCAATGTTCTCTTGGCTTCAGAAAGGAATTCTGGGAATTGTGGTTCTGGACTCATTCACTTTTGGTACCTGCTAATTGTATCCCTAGCAGTATGCATGCAAGGCAGCCACATCCTTCACCCCACCTTAATACGGCCCCGATCTGGGATGTTACTTGAGGTGAGGGGAAGTTCGAATGAGGAGTTCAAAGCTAAAATCATAGATGTTGCATCCAACTGACACAAAACTTCAGGGATAATGTGTGACAGAAAAATGCCAGAGAAGCTGGAATGTAAGTAATACAAAACAATGGTGCAACCAGTGCATCTTTATGACACAGAAACATGGGCAGTGAATAGAGAACAGCTGAAGAAGCTTCAGGTGATGGACATGAAGTACCTGAGGCTGGTAGCAAGATGCACACTGTAAGGCATACAAAGAAATGAGGACATCAGAGTGGAAGCGAAAATAGCCCGTGTTAGGTAAGATCAAAGAGAACATAGTACAGTGGCTCAGTACACGTGCAGAAAAACAGAAGAAAATTTACAAAGAACATTTGGGAGAAACAACAAACCGAGAATAGGAAATAAAGATGCCCAGCCAAGAGATGAATGGATACTGTGTGAGAAGACCTGCACTGTCTGACATGACTGGTAGTGATGGTGGGAAAGTGGCTTTAAATTGAGATAGGTTGGGAAGCTGATATGATGCTCTTACTCAATGTAAAAGTGGGGAAAAAAGGGTTTGATGGTAATAGGAAAATGATTATTGGAAGAGCAGGTAAATGAAAAATGTATGGCTGACTGGGGGTGACAAGTGCTTTCCAATTACTGAATTCTGTTTACTTTTGCAATTTGTTCTTATTTATCATTTATGCCTGTTCAAT
The DNA here is from genome assembly GCF_019279795.1 of Protopterus annectens. Taxonomy (NCBI): domain Eukaryota; kingdom Metazoa; phylum Chordata; order Ceratodontiformes; family Protopteridae; genus Protopterus; species Protopterus annectens. Next base: position 1,425,105,321 of record NC_056732.1, read on the forward strand.
TTGGATCTCAAGAAGTTTAGTTAATTTTAAGAACACACACAACCTTCCAGCCAAGAAATAAGTATAAGGGCAAAGAAAATCCAGTCTATATCTACATACGTAGATACATACATATAGGTATATGGATGAGATGCAGTGCTGTCAATTACACAGCTCATCAACATACTTTTGAGATTTGTCAAGTGTTTGGGTTACTGAGAACTGTTATAATTAACTAGGGATCCATAGACTGCAACAGCCTGCTGTAGGATTCACAATAGTTGTGTCAACATGCAATAAGTATAAATCAATAAAAGTAGGGTGTGTGTTGGTGAAGCCTCCACAATAGGTGATATGGAGGCAGTTTTTGTAATTTTAGCTCGGTTATATCAATGTAGTTCTATGTTAGACTTTATGGCTTATGTTGTTGCTAGAAGTAGGTCACTTGTGCTCACAGATGTAGTTTACTGGTTGTGTGTATGTGTGCAAGTGTATATGCGTGATATAATGGGAGAGTTTTATTTGGGGACAGGAGAAGTATGTGTTGCATGCTTGTGATGTTTATGACTGACTGTGTTTTCCTTGTTTATCGGGTCGATAGGTTCCAAGTGTGTGAGTTTTTTTATGTATATATGTATATATATATATATATATATATATATATGTGTGTGTGTATGTATGTGTGTGTGCGTGTATTTGTGTGTGCGTGTATTTGTGTGTGCGTGTATTTGTGTGTGCGTGTATTTGTGTGAGTGCACATGTCTACACGTGCGCACACACACACACACACACACACACACATATATATATATATATATATATATATATATATATATATATATATATATATGGGTACATATGAGTTGATCGACAACTCAAAACATCGACAGTGACTTCACCGACAAGTCAAATAACCGACATCGCAAAACACGGACATTTACCAGGTAACGGATGTAAATTCGCTACTCATGCCTACCATGGTTGCATGACACTGCCACACTTACTAAACCATGGTAGGCATGAGTAGCGAATTTACATCCGTTACCTGGTAAACGTCTGTGTTTTGCGATGTCGGTTATTTGACTTGTCGGTGAAGTCACTGTCGATGTTTTGAGTTGTCGATCAACTCATATGTACCCATATATATATATATATATATATATATATATATATATATATATATATATATATATATATACATGGGTCTACTTCAGAATGTCGACTTTCATATGGCCAACACCATATGATCGACATTCTGAAAGACCAACATCCTGAAATAGCACCATTTACCTACCCGTAAAAACAGTAAAACTGGGCTATGCAGGGGGGCAAGCCCCCCAGACCCCACACACCCCCTGCTACTTAAATATTCTCACTCCGAGATCACACTACAGTGCAGGAAAGCGGAATCTCCCAGTCCTGCACTGTAGTGGGATCTCCGCTATCATCCACCATTAGCATGTTCTTTGAGAGATCAGGTCTAAACTGCTGAGCCTGAAGTTATAAAGTAAAAAGTTTAGCACTAAGCCACCGTGCTTCTTACTTATCATTTACAAAAAATATTTTATGTAGCTCCTTGTAGTCCTATAGTTTGCATTGATTTAACCTCATACAGGTGTGGTAGGCTCAGGAATAAAAGAAATATATTTCACATGCATTTTGTTATGCCTCGGAACAGAGATGGAAAAGGGACTGTTACTTTATCATACATGTTTAATACATTTTGTGACAATAAACTCTGCTCCTATGTGCACCATGAAAAGGAATCCTATGTTCTTCTCCATCAACTCAACAGATAAATATTATTATATCTGCATTTCTAATAATGGTATAGAGAGTGGGATGCTTCAATACTGCATGCTGGAGTAACTTTTGAAGGCCAATTTTTATACATCTGTGATGGTTCTTCCATCAAAATACTGACCCATTCCTATGCAGAGTGAATGCTGTTAGCTACAGTGACATACTGTATTAAATTATTAGAAACCAAGAATGCTTATGACATTACAAGATATTCCATGCATAGCTAGTTGTAATGGTCTAATTTATGCCATTATCATACTGCTTAGGCAATTAATGTTTATGAAGAAAATCATTAAAGTATTCCAAATAATCCAGTTATAATGTAAAAAAAAAACATGCATATAAATTTAGGCCTTAGCATCAAAATATAGCAGATGTTGCAAAACACTTTATCTGTGCTTTGGGCCATATTAGTTTGATTTTGTTCAGTAATTAACTGTTAATTTCATTACGCTTATGAATACCCATGTTTGTAAATAAAGTTCATGTACCGTTGCTTTGCAAATGCAAATATATAATAGTAGAAATTCAGTAAATGATAATGGCAAAACAAATGAGAATTTTACTGCTGATATAAAACAAAATGTGCTCAGAAAATGCACCATCATGCTATTCTTGGATAGCTGTATGAATAATTTTTCTTAATGAAATTGAAAACTTATAATTGAAATACAGTCATTTTTACTTGCATCAGCAAATTCAGAAGCTTCCTACTGCACAATGTAATCATAATGTTAGTTTACTAATTACCAAACTATAACAGAGATGCCAATTAAAATGAATGAAGGTAATAGTTATAATCATCTGACCAAGGAAAAAAATGACTTCACAACTTAGTTTCATGCAAAATTTTCTCTTTTGCAAAAACAGCGAAGGCCATTTTAAAACTTTTAACTTAATCATTGTTAACATTATTCAACTGCAATTCCTCAAGGCATAGACCTTCTTGCATAACATTTTATTGTGGATGGAGACAATACTGGCAACATAATAAATAGCAATAAACATCTCTTTGATAGTTTATTAGCATATTCATACACCGTGACTATATTAAAAACCAGTGCTAAAATATTTTTTTTTCCTGAAAGGAACAATTAGTAGCACGTATATATATATATATATATATATATATATATATATATATATATATATATATATGTGTGTGTGTGTGTGTGTGTATGTATATATATATATATATATAGATATATATATATATATGTTCACATGCAAATACTAAGTTAGCAATCTGCAGACTGTTACAAGCCTAGCTCAAAGCCAAAGGTAAGAATCAAACCCTGTACATGCACCTGTGAGATTAAGACCTTAACCATTATACCAAAACACCCCCTTTTAGGAAGAACTATAGCACACCTATATTCTGTACTACAGCTGAGGTTTGATAATAAGTACATTTATGTCTTTCCTAACTTTGAGGTTTAAGGTTTAGCACAGGGACTTTTTGGTTCAACTACAAATCAGTCAGCTGATGTCTACATCAGTAGAGAGTGGGTATGGTAATACCAAAGGAAAATATTAATGCATATGATATATACATATTGAAGACATGATGGGAAATTAGTTTTAAGCAATATCTTTAGCTCTGTGACTGATCCAGTATTCACTTGTACTAGGGCCTGAAGCGTCTCAAAGTAACACAGTATCTAAATGCATGCAAAGGCTCCTAGAGCTTCCAAATTTTGTTTTTCTCCATCAACTGTAACATCTGTGTTACTTTTTTAATTAAAGACACAGGCACCACTAACAGTATCTGCATCAGACTATACAGCCTTTCCAGTCACTAAACATTTAACAAGTTACATCTGAATACTTTTAATTATTCAGGAAATACATAATGCTGTAACATGGTATTCTATGAGGTTGTGAGTTGATAATATCAGTACTAAGAAGTGTCCTTTAATCTGAGTGTGCAGCATGTGGATACATAGAGCATTTTAAGCTGTTACTTAGCTTCAAACGCAGATTAGTGGTGAAATCAGTATGCTTGTGAAAGTGTGAGATAAGCCTAGTTATAACACATTGATCATAGGTAATTACAATGTTTCTAACATGAGCATACATGCTGCTAATGGTGTCCTAGCCTCTATAAGCAACCTGTGTCCGAATTCCTTTTTATCCATTCATGATTTGGTGGGTGTTTGTCCAACTCCACTTCTTGGAGAGTTTGGCTTAATCGACACATAAAACGGGGTTAAGGTGACATCCATTAGTGATATTTTAAAACCATTTATGGACAATTTACAATTGTTTGAACAAAAGGTGCTTATGTTCAACTTGTTACAAAGGCAGAGATTTAGGTTCAGTGTATATCTTTCTCATAACATTGCGCCGAGAGGTCTATTCATTTTGAAGATGCCAGTGTTTCCAGCTAAGGACCCTGACTTGTTAAAATGATGGCAAATCCATTAATACAAACTGTTCACTTGATTAAATGTGACTTATGAACAATTTTTTGAGCTCATTGAATCTGTATTTAAAGCTGAGCTCAAACAACTATTTAATGCTCTTTTGACACAGATAAAACAAAATGTTAATTTGAGCTTATTTTCTGAAGTTTTAGACTATATATCATCGTATAAGGAATGCTTAATAGAAACTAAAAAAAGAAAAAACTTAGGCTTTAGAGATTTCTAACTGGCCATGTTTGTTCTTGGTCAAGTAAAGGTGACCCACCCACTACAACAAATGATAATGTTTCTGTTAACTTTATTCCAGCTGTGGTACCAGTATTAGCTGCGCTGACACAGCAACAGACCTTAGTTGATTCCTAGCTTATTACATCATTAGATCTGGTGGATTTTATGAATCTAGATCAACCATTCCCATTACCAGACCTGAAACCAAGGAGAAAAAGTTATCACGGCAATGAGAAGGGCTAGAAGACAGAACAATGGCCAACCACCAGAAGCCAGACGAAGAAATAACAGCTGTACAGGGATTATTTTTTAACATTTCTAACTATCGTTTGACTGATATGGAACTGAGTGTACTTAGCAAAGGTTTGACTTTTCTTCCTTCTGACCATGCTGACATTTCACAAACATTGATTGAGTTAAAATATTTTATACGCTCTTTAACTCTGAGGATAATGTTTGATAATGAACCTTATGATATGCATGAATTAAAACGTACAAGCACATATGTTCTTTCAAAGCATCCTCTAGTTTTAGCTTATGAGAAAATGGCTGAAAAATAAATCTATGAATAATATACTAGTAAATGTAAAAAAAATTGAGTTCTGGTAAGTCTACAGCCCTGAATGCCTTGACTGAGAATAAACGTATAGTTATCACTGGGGTCAACAGAAGGGGAGCTGTTGTGATGATGGATTTCCCTTTCTATATAAGCGAAATTAATGAACTGATTACATGGAAATTAGTAAGCAGGAATGCTATAGTATCATACAGAGTCAATTCTATGCTATATGATATGCATTTGTAAGGAAAAATATGCCTAGATCTGTTAAATTAATTATGGGTGGAATACACTAAAATTCCTTTGATTTATGGCATTCCTAAATTACATAAATCACTAGGAAATCCTCTGATGCGTCCAATTGTATCAGCATGTGAATGGATCACAAAATCTCTATCAAAATATTATGAGTCAAAACTGAAAGAATATCTAGCACATACACCTGTTTTTTTTAACAATATACCTGATTTTCTTTAATTATTATTTGAATGGTGTTTCTATCATCTTATGAGTTTAGACATAGAATGTCTCTTCATCATGATTCTTAACATAGAAGGCATTGAAATGGTTAGAGAACATATGCTATCAATCACAACCTTTGATCACTCTGCCAGAAATCTGATTTGTGAACTTTTGGATATTGTCTTGATGCATAATACATTTATTTTTCAAGACAAATTGCATAAACAGTGTAGAGGTGTAGCAATGAGTACCGACATCACTAACACCTTTACTGATATTGTAATGCATATGTGGGAAATCAAAATAGCTGCGGTGGTGGTGCTGTGGTAGCGTTGTCGCCTCACAGTAAGACGTCCTCTTCAATTCTCAGCTAAAGCGACTTCTGTGTGGAGACATGCGTGAATGGGCGTACCTTCGTTGAAGGTTGTGCGTCAGGCCTGGCAAGTCAGTACATAAAAATCTACTGCCAATCATTAGCGGACCGGAGTTCCGCTGTGGCGACCCCTAACTGGGAAAAGCTGAAAGATACAACAACATGTTTGAAATCAAATATGTCCTGAATGCAGATAAAAATCCATACCATCGCAATATTTGCTTTCACAAGAGACTCACAAACAATAACTTTTTAATATGGGATGGAGATCTAACTTGCTAAATCATTTTGTAAAATACATTTCAGGAACCACAGGCTTTTTACGTTTTAAGATGAACACTGACTTTAAATAGATTTTTTGGACATCATCATTATGAAAACATGATCTGGTACTTTTAATACCATGTTGTTTAAGAAGCCTGTTAAATGTAACAATTATTTATTTTATATTAGCATGTATCCATCTTTTATTTTTAAGAACATTGTTACAGGTAAGAATGCTAGAGTAGCACGTTTGAACACCAATGATGAGATGATGTCCACTCAGCTAAGTTCTTTAACTAATGATTTTATAGACAGCGGCTGTTTATAGTCACATTATCCCAACAAGATTAAAAATCCAAAATGAAAGAAAAAACAATTATAAACCAATTTTTTCTAAAGATGGTCTGTGTACTAAGATAAATGAAAAAAATAGTAGTTTTAGACACACCCTTACATACAATATCCACACTAGAGTTGATCAAGACATTATGAGGAAATATTGGGGCATCATACAACATATCCCTGAACTAAGAAACAATGATACATGTAAGTTAAATTTGGGGTTCAGAAGAACTAGGAACCTTAATAATATTTTATGCTATAAGAAACTACACAAAGCTATTGATTTGTTGTGAAAATCAATACAGGGAACTTTGCAATGCCATAATTACACACATTGTCTATATATTTATACAGATAAGGAGATATTGCATTCTGTTTATGGTACCTCTTTTAAGTTATATGCCTTTGGTACGTGTCATATAAAAGACTTAGTTTATATGGGAAAATGCAGTTCCTGTGAGGCCTATTACATAGGCAAAACTAATAGGAAACTTAAGGAGTGCAATGCAAGACATCTATGTGATATATCACACAAAGTAACTATGAATGCACTATATAAGAATGTTTACACCACTGATAGTACACATAGCTTTAAATTCTTGATTTTACATGTTGTTAGGTCACCCTTAAGGGGGTAATTTGTCAAATATTACCAAAAAGAGGAACTTAAGTGGATTCTTCATTTTAAAGCATACCTACAACCTGGATTAAATGGTTACACTAGTATCAAACCAGTTCCTAAAAAGCTACATGAAAAAGTTTGAGATATACATATTTTTAAAATGCTGTTTTTTAATTATGTATCACATGGCTGTTTTTAAACAATGTATCACATGATCATTTTGAATCTGATATAAATGTAGTATATTTAAATGTTTTCATTTGCCTGATAAATCTTATGGGAAAGTTTTAACTAGCTTTTTTATACATTCTGAGTTACTTGAGATTAAATATGTTATTTGTATGGCTTGGATCCAGCTTATTCATTCTTATTTGGTTTTTTGTTAATGTGAGGAGCTGTATTTATTGTCAAGTTGTCTTAACTTTTAAATGTTTGCTGAACTAAAGGAAACTGGAGAAACCGAAAGCTGGGTGTAGAGAAGGATGGCTAATACCAGTATTTATCAAGCTTAACAGGAGCAAGTGAAACTTAGTGCTAGTACATTAATAAATTTCTAACATTACATCACCCTTAAAGAAGCTGATCCAGGAAGATGACGTGAGTCATACTTGGCTACTTTTGAACCATATACCATACAATGGAACTGAAGCAAAAACAAATGGACAAAAATCATCTCTTTACAATTTCACTGGAGATATTTTAAAGGTATACATGGGCTCAGATTACAAAAGATTTGCAGAAGTTGGTGGAGTAAGCCGAGTTCAGCCCAAATATTGTAGTACACCAGGTAAAATGTTAATGCAAGGTAGTACAAGAGTGCTACCTCAGCATAACGCAACAAGAGCAAGCAGTCTGTTATGTCATTTCAGTGCTATGACTGACCTGAAACTGCATGCCCAATGAGCAATGCCTGTAGTTAAATATGGTCCCATTCACAGGGCATGTGTATGAGATGTACACAAAAGTATTTGTCTGCCGATATGGGGCAATGGCATGATAGAACATAAATGAACATCAGTAATATACTGTCTCTCCCATCGTAACATGCAAAGAGAAAAAGGAAGCATTTAGTATGTATACTTGCAGAATCCATTGGAATCTAAAAAAAGTAGTTTTGACAATCTGGTATACATGGCCACATCACCATCACTAAAGTTGCTAACAGAATAACGGTATGGAACATGTACATCTACTGCACACACCACAAGAAACAGGGAGAACCAAAAGCAGATGAAGGGTGAGTGTTAAGAAGAGGGGCACACATAACAAATGACTGAATAGGAAGGCTGGAGAGAGAGTCAGAGGGGCATGGGTATTTATTTTGTGGGAATAGTCCCTGTTTTTCAATTTGCAGAAAAGAAGGATTAGAAAAGAGAAGAGAAAACGGTGGCCAATGAACATTGAACAAACACCATATCACAGGACATACAAAGGTATGCAAAAAGGGCAGGTATCATACACAGACAGCAAACATATGGACTGCATACAAGGGGAAGTGAACAAACAGGGTAAGGATGCAAACTAGCCATGGTTCACCAAAATAATTCATAATGAACTAATGCACAAAGCAGTGCTGTGGTGTTGCCAACTGTGTGACTGGTGTTAGATGTATGGCAGAGGACCACTAACTGGTAAAACTGTCCATTGCAGTACACTGCAATCAACTTAGCAGCTTGATAGATTGGATCTACAAACACACATGTGGGGTCGTACAAATCGCACAACCTGCATTGTAATAGGTAAACACTTATTCACAAAGCATTTTACATCACAAACCATACTCACACACTCCAAGTTGCAAACATTATACATCACTTATAATCTACCCAATAGTTTTCACATAGCTCATTTAAGTCCTGCCTTCTTTTAGACCACATTCCTCCCTTGTATGAATTGTTCCCACAACTCCCATTTTTTCCCTATTATTTGTTCCTACCTTTTTCTAAACATCTCAGTTCCAGTTGTTTTATCTCTGTTACTGTATTCACTACTTCTGATATAGTTAGTTTAGATAATGATGTCCATTTTCTAGCAATTGCTTTTTTGGCAGCCAAGATAGAGACAGCAAGGCCTTATCATGTCTAGGCAATTCTAATTCTGTATGGATTGTATCGGTGTGGTTTGTTTTCATCTATATAAATGTATGGTTGCTTATGTCATAAGGGATGGTTTAATAAAGAAGTTTCTTGTTTAAAAAAAATGGGGGCGGGCAGGAATCGAATAATTTATATAGTGTTACTTAGGTAATATGATATATAGAAATATGTGTTAGCATAATGTTTGTCCATTTTAACTTGTTAATACAGTTTGATTACTTTTATATAAATGTAAATATGCCTATGTCACAAGTGATAATTCAATAAAGGTGTTTAAAAAAAATTGTGCAATCACAAAAAAAAAAAGACTGCCCAAAATGCACTGAAAACACAGGTCAAACAATAACATACAATAGTATGTCTCTGTGCATGACATTCATGGTGATGTGGATACTGTGAACAGCAATGAAGCACAACAGATTAACAATATCAATGATGTTCATTCACAGATAAATGGAATAATGGCAATTAAGTCACACAAATGCATGTGTTTGAGTCCAGGCATCACAGAGGTAGATGTCTGTCACATTTCAACACAGTGTAGCTCTGTGTTGCAAATAAGTGACATCACTATTTGGATGTGTGAAGTGCCCCATCAGTACAGTACCCTTACAGGCCAGTGATGCAACTGTACACAGAGGTGCAAGTAAATGTCTGCACATTATATACATATGATATTTGGATGTGTATCACATAGCTAAAACCTATCAGAGGAGATAATCATGGTCAAATTATGACCTAAGTAACAATGCAGAACCTCTGCAAAAAAGCTGTATCATACATAGAAAGGACAGTCTTGTCTGAAGCAAAACATCTAACATGCATATGTCCCTAAAACAATACAAAGTGCAAATTTTGCAGAAAATTAGTCTCAAGGTGCAGGCAGCCAAGTGAAAACGTCTGAAATGTCTGCAACATATGCACATGACAGAATGTAAGATATATGTGTGCAAATGATACCCATAATACAGTTGTGTGCAACACAAAATCTGCATGCAGCATTGAAATGCACAAAACTAAATAACTGTGGCTGCATACCCATATGTATTTGCAAAGAACATTAAGACAACAGGTGGCACACCCACACAACTGATACATGTGCAACAGGTAAATGTGTATGACTGGAAACAAGGTCAGTATGGTGTACTTATCTGTAGGCCACCACAGTGTGGAGTAGCACAAATGTACATCACATAACACCAGAAGTCCATGGGGGAGGGTTGCACAATAATGTTATGTGAAAAACCACTATGTAGTGGTGATTAATGTAAAGAGGTGCAATAGCTACCCAAGATGGACATCCAGTGTAAAACATGCACTAAATGCATAAGACATTAGAACTGCACTAGAAAAATAAGACAGTACTTGACAGTGACAAAGTACAACTGCTACAACATACAAGAGTGTAATGGTTACATACACACAGCACTCTTAATACACATGCATCCATACAATGCAATATTTCACTGTGACTGAATTACCCACAGATGCACATGATCATGTGTATGTGCAAAACATACAAATGTAAAAATGGCTAATGCATCTAAGTCACATATATAGATGACACATTGGATTGGTGTACACATTGCTTCCTAAGATTGCTAGTGCGATCTGCTGTGCAGAATACTGCACAAACATTTTCAATGCCAGCACAACATGAAATACATATCCATGCTACCCATGTGCATATCCCTTGGCAGGAGAATGACATTACAGTGAGAAATGTGAGGAATGTTCTAAAGGGCCATGCTTGCTATATGCCATTATCAGTGCATGTTGTCATATGCAAATTCTGTCAATATGACAGCATTACAGTCAGGGGAAGGCTGTAGTTTACAGTGCTTCTATATGTGACAAACAAGTTTCAACAGGCACATATATACAAAAATAAAGAGCTACCTTATGCATATAAGTTAAGCTATACACAGAGTTCAGGGCTAACTGAGCTGCCTGTCTGTAGTACTCCCATCATTAACAGCAATGGTGTATGCCCCTGCAACAGGAAGTGTTCTATATTATTATCATGAAGGACAAAGTACTGTCAAGCAGACAACTGATATGGCCACATAAGAGCCACAGTGTGAAATATGCATCACAAAGAACACAATGAAAGCATGACCAGAATATGGGTAAAAGTGCACAGATATGTACATATAATTTAAATACCTCCAGCATTTGGAGAAACCATGCTGGCAGCATGACACAAGTGGAACACACATACAACCTTGGAAGGGTTCAAAATCATGCATGATCTCACATGTGATCTCCTGGAAGCAGTCACGCATGGCCTGTGTCAAGACCTTACAGAGGTTTCCCACCATGTCCTGCATCTGGGTTCACAATGCACTGCTTACAATATGAAGGAACTGGTTCCATAGGACATTTGATGAAAGTGGTGGAGGTTATTGTCATCTGATGCAATGTCTCTGAATGGTCCTGGTCTGTGACTATCATCATCATCACCATCATCATCATCATAATCATCTTGCTGTCCTCTTCCATCCTTGGGGTCAGAATTTGGTGGCGGTGTTTGTGCTTGGTCTCACCTTTATTTGTGCCTAAGGTCCCATACTTTGCATGAAATTAAAACAAATTGCCTACAATGTAGTAGCATGGTATCTCACTGCCAAAACAAATTACAATCCATGCTATTGTACCAGTTTCACATACATATAGTCTGAAATTACCCACACAGGTTTCTTGTACACTGCTTAACAGTGTTATACTATAAGAAAGAAAAATAGCACTATATATATATATATATATATATATATATATATATATATATATATCTTCTTCTTATTCTCTTTCGGCTGTCATTAGGGGTTGCCACAGCAGATCATCTGTTTCCATTTCTTCCTGTCCTTTGCATATTGCTCTGTCACACCAACCACCTGCATGTCCTCTCTCACCACATCCATAAACCTTATCTTAGGCCTTCCTTGTATCCTCTTACCTGGCAGCTCCATCCTTAGCATCCTTTTCCCAATATACCCATCATCTCTCCTCAGTACATGTCCAAACCAATGCAATCTCGCCTCCCTGACTTTGCCTCCAAATTGTCCAACCTTAGCTCACCCTCTAATATACTGATTCTTAATCCTGTCCATCCTTGTCACACCCAGTGCAAATCTTAACATCTTTAACTCTGCCACTTCCAGCTCTGACTCCTGCCTTTTTGTAAATGCCACTGTCTCCAACCCATACAACATAGCTGGTCTCACTACCCTCTTGTAGTCCTCCTTTTTTCACACTTACTGGTACCTGTCTGTCACAAATCACGCCTGACACTCTTCTCCACCCATTCCACCCTGCCTGTACTCTCTTCTTCACCTCTCTTCCATGCTCACCATTACTCTAAACTGTTGATCCCAAGTACTTAAACTCATCCACCTTCACCAACTCTACTCCCTGCATCCTCACCACTCCTCTATCCTCCCTTTCATTCACACACACATATTTTGTCTTAGTCCTGCTGACCTTCATTCCTCTCCTCTCTAGAGCATATTGCCACCTCTCCAGGGTGTCCTTAACCTGGTCCCTACTCTCACTACAGATCACAATGTCATCTGGAAACATCATAGTCCATGGGGCCTTCTCTCTGAGCTCGTCTGTCAACCTGCCCATCACCATTGCAAATAAGAAAGGACTCAGAGCTGATCATTGATGTAATCCCACCTCCACCTTAAATGAATCTGTCACTCCCACTGCAGACCTCACCACTGTCACACTACCCTCGTACATATCCTGTAACACTCTTACATACTTCTCTGCCACTCGTGACTTCCTCGTACAATACCACAACTCCTCTCTAGGCACTCTATCAAATGCTTTCTCCAAGTCCACAAAGACACAATGCAACTCCTTCTGACCTTCTCTATATTTCTCCATCAACATTCTTAGAGTAAACATCACATCTGTAGTGCTCTTTCCTGGCATGAAACCATACTGCTGATTGCTAATCATGCCCTCCCTTCTTAACCTAGCTTCCACTACTCTTTCCCATAACGTCAAACTGTGACTTATCAGTTTTATCCCTCTGTAGTTGCTCCAACTCTGCACATCACCCTTATTCTTAAAAATAGGTACCAAAACACTTTTTTCTCCACTCTTCAGGCATCCTCTGACTTTCCAGGATTTCATTAAACAATATATGTATATACATATTTATAGGGGTCTGCCTGAGATTATTGAAAACCAAGATCATTGAAGACAACATCATCGAGACAAAATAAACAAAACCCCACCTCATCAACAGACCAGAGCAACAAAGATATTCCAGGGTAAGTAACCTGTTGGCAATGAAGGTGAACTTTGCCCTTTTCCCAACTGTAGTGTGATCTTGGAGTTGGTATATTTTGTTAGGGGGGTGGGTGTGATGAGTGTAGCCCCTCACCTGGGTGGGTTTAGAATGCTGCAGTTTAGGTTTTGTGTGTGGTTGCCTGAGTAATTACATACAATGGGAAGGTTGCCATTGATCAGATACATAGGTGTGTACTAGGCTAATGGCCCTGTGGCCTTTACAAGCCTAGCCATAAGAATACCCTGGCATAGTGCCACCTGACCTTAGTTCCCAGTGCCTCTGTCGAGTAGAGCCATTGGTGTTATCCCCAGGGTGAATTTTCTGTTTCCCATCCACTCATCAAGATTTCTCTTGAAGAGGGTTAGTGAGGTGCTCTGCTTGACATGTATGGGAAGTTTGTTCCATAGCATGGGCAGTCTCTGGGTTATGAACCTGTCCCTCTAGCATGTTCTGTTAATTGTGGTAATAAGGTTGAGGTCACTGGAGTGTGTGGTGTGGAGGGAATGGGATTTCTTTAGATGTAGCATTTCTAACAGAGCTGAGTCAGACATGGCTTTGCAAGTCAAGCAGAGGTAGGTGATATGAGACAGAGAATAGTTGGAGTTTTTTGAGTCTGTCCATATAGGACAAGTATTTAAGAACTAGGATCCTCTTTGTGAGGTACTTTTGTGGCCTCTCCAGTTGTTGCAGGTGTCTAGTGAGGTGCATGCCAAATGGGGCATTGTACTCGATGACTGGCCTAATGAGGGAAGAGTAGAGGGTGACAATAACCTCTTTCTTCCTGGATGCAAAGCCCTTAGTAATGAGATATGCCACATAGAAGGACTTTCTGACCACAGTGTAAATGTAGTGATCAAAAGAGAGGTTGCTGACAACCTGTGTTCCCAGATCTCTTATAACACCTTCTGTGTTCAGTGGACTACCATTAATGTGGTAATTCATGGGAACTGGGATTTTCCCAAAGGGGATGACAATACATTTTTTGGCATTGAGCTAAAGGCCATGGGTCTGACACCAGTCATTGGTCACAGTGAGGCCATTCTGTAGGATATCAACATCACTTGGGAGTTAATAATAGCTCCCAAACCCGCAATTGTCTGCAAACTTTGTCAGCCATTGCCCCTTCGTGTTGGCCTGGACTTCAGAGAAGTAGATACCAAACAGGAGAGGACCCAGGAGAGAACCCCATGGGACTCCACTCATGACTAATCAGCAGTCTGACTTGGAGTAAGCTACTTTCACACTGTGGGTTCTGTCTGTAAACCAGTTTGCAACCCACCCACTTATATAGGGTTTGATGCCAAGCTTAGTGAGTTTTTCTGATTCCTGAGTCAGGAATGGTATCAAAAGCTTTGGCCAAATCAAGGTAGGCTGTATAAACCACCTTGCCTTCATCCACAGCTCTAGTGACTGACTCAAAGAAGTTGCCCAAGTTGAGCAGGCATGATCTACCCTTTACAAAAACAAACTGTGTAGGATCCAGAGTTTGGAGATTCCCTATATCCTTGTTTATTAGGTCCATGATGATGCGCTCCATAGCTTTGCATATCAGACTTGTCAGGCTAATGGGGTGATAGTTCCCAGGGTCTGCAGTCGCTTCTCCTTTGTGGAGAGGGATGACTGTAGCAGTGCACCATTTGGCACGGACAAAGCCTGAGGTGAGGCTGTGATTGAACAGGGCACACAAGTGAGGTGCCAGTTCACTCTGTAGTTCATGTAGAACACAACCAGGGATATTGTCAGGTCCCATAGAAGCGATATTCTTGGCCTTGGACAGTGCTGTTTTAACCTGTGCAGTAGTAATACTGGGTGCCTGTCAATCTATTGGTATTGTGATTGGTCCTTTGGGCAGGGTAAAGTTGGCGCTGAATCTGTCGGTTGGCAACAAATCTGTCAGCCAGTATACTGGAAATATATGTTGGTATTGGAGGTACCATTGTGGTAGCGCAGAGCAAATCTGGCTATTGCCATGGAGATTCTTTACATAACTATAGAAGACCTTGTGGTTGTCTTTACTATCTGCTGCAATTCTGTTTTCATACCTAGCTTTAGAGGATTTTTTGAGGGATCTCAAATTTTTGTTGAGGCAGATAAGGGAGTTTTTTCCAGTCTTTGGACTTTACCTTATTCTGCATCAGTTTCCTCCTTCTGTTGTAGTGTTTGTTTATGGCAGGGGACCACCAAATTGGCTTCCTTTTTTTGGAGGAGAGTGTCTTGTTTCTATTGGGTATGGTGAGATCCATACATTTGTGTACGTGTTCGTACAGTGCATTGGTGTATGATTCTGCAGTCATGCAACTATTCTCCATTTGCATGGGTGCCATGAAGTTAGCCACCTCTCTTTTTAGGATCCCAAAGTTGGCTTTGGAGAAGATTTTCATGGTGGTTACCTTTGCTGGGGGGTGGGAGGGATGTGGATTTCTAAGGTGATTAGTTTGTGGTTGGATCTAACCAGGGAGAAGCTAACTATTGGTGTAGAGCAACAGTTGCCCATGTTAGCAATGGTCAGGTCAAGGATGTTGCAACATCTAGTGGGGGTAAGAATGAGCTGGTCCAGGGCATTGGAATTAATGAACTCCAGGATACATTGGGCAAGTGTATTGGTACATGAGTAGTTTACCCAGTTAATGGAGGGGTAGCTGAAGTCGCCTAGTAAGAGAGTCTTAGGTTGGACCCAAATATTCTCCTGGGTGATTAGGAACATTGAGTGCGAGTTTTGGGACATGGTTGGGGACCGATAGCAGGCTATGAACTGAATCACTGTCTTACCCAGTGTTAGCTGCATCTAAAGTATCTCTGATGCATTATGTTGGGCTACCAGTCTGGAGGTGTGCGCATCCTTTATGAATATGGAAACACCACCGCCTTTGGAGCTTCGGTCTAAGTTCTGGGGCCGAAAGGTGTGGAATTAGTTTTAGCCTGGTAGTGCAGGGGGCCTTTCTGCTGCCTTGAAACAAGTCTCTGTTACAGCACAAATGTTGATGTTCTCCATTTTAAGGAGTGCCTCAAGTGTGTGCATTTTGAGATTTAGACTTCTAGTGTTGAGCAACATAACCCTCAGATTGTATTTGTTTGCAGCTGTTACAGTGGTAATTTGGTCTTTAGAACACCACCTAAAAAAGGTACCATAGGTGTGGCAAGAGCCTTGGCCAGTATCTGGAAGCCCAGGGGTGACAGATGCAGGGCATCTCTGGCAAAGCATCGAGGTCTGTCAGTCTTGTCATCCCAGAAAGACAGATACTGGATCCCCTTAGAATGACACCAGAAACTTAGCCAATTGTTGAAATCAATCATTTTCTGCTTGTACTGTGGTACCATTCTGGGTGATGGTAGGATGCTACTCAGGGCTAGGGTTATACCCATCTGGCAATATAATCCAAGAGCTCCTCCATGTCTCTTTTCATGTAGTCCAGGGAGGTAAGTCTCAGGTCATTCACTCCCACATGTAGAATGACAGAGTCATATTTGTACCTGTTGTTGAGCGATCTAAGTGCATGCGTTATATGTCTGACCCTGCACCTGACAGGCAGCTGACTGTTACTTTCTCCTTATTCAACCTAGTGAGTGGGACTTCAGTGTGCCTCACTATCGAGTCACCTAGGAGTAGTGTGTTGGGCATGTCAGGTGTGTCGATGAAGTGGGTTTTCATCTATTTCATCTTGATGATATGGTTAGTTTTAGTGAACAATACAAAAACAGACTGAACAATATAAAACCAAAGTAGGTGGGGGACTTCATCCCCACACCCTCCCTAACTATATATTCTAACTCCAGGATCACACTACAGTGGGGAAAAGGACAAATACCTTTTACTTGCCTTTATCCAATTATCCAATTGTTGGGCAAATGAACTTTAGATCAAATGAAGGTGACCCATATATATATATATATATATATATATGTGTGTGTGTATATATCAAAAACAGTCTACTTGGTGCTCGGACTAATCCAAATACACCAACCAAAGTCCTGCACTCTAATGGTGAATGACAAATGAATTCACCAAAATTCACCATACTTCTAAGTCAATAAATCATCCATAATGAGCAAATAACGAACACAATATTAAGTAAACAAGTACCATTTACTTCTTCATTGCAAACAATTCAAGAAGTGAAGATCAAACCAAGCAGACAGGTTTTGCCCCCTGGCATCATCAGTGCAATGGAAAAAAATGTACCTCTTAACCCTTCACCCTTAGATACTAATGACTTAAAGCAACAACTTTACAACGGTTCTTCTTAACAATATTACATAATAATAATAATAATCATAGCCTATTTAAGGCCACATTATTGTAAATGGAGAAATACAAATAAATCTATTCATAAAATACAATATCACATACAGCCTAAGCACATTAATAGCACCATCTATAAACTTTAAATATTAACCAATTATACTAACTAAATAAATTAATTACTGAAAAGTTTTTTAATATGAAAAAAACAAACTCCAACCTTAAATAAACACCTTTACCAATATTCAATAAGTTCTGGCCTTAATAATTCTTCATTTGTCAGTCTACTTACTATAAACATCAACAATACTAGCCACCCTACTTTAATAGGAAGGTCATACTAGAGATGGCTGAACACCCCTTCTCATTACTGACAGTACCACATATCTTTTTGCACTCACTTTGTACTAGTTCATTAATAATGACGTTTGCTTCCACTTGTGACTAAGTTTAGAAGTACATACATCTTATATTCCATACTAGCCAAGTGCTTCATACTCCTATCAACCAAAACCTTATATCATCATTATATTATCATAGATGCAACATAAAGGGACTTTCTCCATGAGTGGACCTGCTGTATGGATTCCTGGTCCTGCCCACATTCATATCCAACTGTCTCCTGACAGCTTTAGCAGCCCTACTCAGTTACTTACAGACTCCAGTAAACTGAATTGCTTATAACAGTCCGCCTTGAAGCACCTCTTAACCAACACAACCCATTACTGTAGTACCCAAAAGTAATTCAATAATTTAAGCTTTTCTTTACTACTTTTGGTAACTAAATCTATATCATAAATGTCTCATTACTAGTTATTTCTAGTACCCTTCCCCTCTGCTTCCTCCTCTTAATCACATACATTTCTCCCTTATAAACCATTTCTGCTCTTATACTGTTGATTAATTAAACACTTTTTAACAACTTCTTCAATGTTACTTGTACTAGCTACAAAGCCTTCTAACCAAATGTTCTTGGTACACCTGTCCAAACCTTTAAACCACTGAATGTAAGCTTCTGTAATTGTTATAGCTCCTATATTTTCTAAACTACTAAACTTAAACTTATGTAATTATTATACCTCTCATTAAACTGCATTACCTATCAAGATCGTTCGGAAGTTGATAAATAGTTTCATACATCTTGTTGCATTTCCTTGTTTATGTTGTCATGACTGTCATCAGGAAGTAATGTTAGTTTATCAAAATATGACACATCATTGCTGGAAATGGAAGAGATTGGCATAACCGACCCACCTACTAGACTGCCAGATAAAAGTAACAATAATAAATACATGCAATTAAAATAAAGTAGCTAACACCAGAGCTCATACCCACATTAACTCTATTGTAGCTTCATAACTTACTCCCTCTTTGAAAATGTTTCAGCAGTAAAACATTGCCATGTTAGCAGTGATGATTTCTCTCTTTTTGTCACCATTTATACACCCACATATCCACTATAAGATAATGCAATATTCAGTCATTACTATTTCTTAACATTTCTTTACCAGGATAGTCATATGAGACACAAGACTTTGCCTCAGCAGAGGCCTAGGGAAAAAAGGTCCACACAAAATGCATGTATTAAGTTTGCAAATGTTACAGTAAGCTAAGTGTATATAAGTGTTATACAAAGATACATCAATTACCAATTAATGATTTAAGGGGGAAAAGTACATGATACATAGATGAGTACATAGTTTAACTAATAAACCAAAAGCAAAAAGAAATAAGACATGCTGAACATTAAAAGAAAGTAAGTACAGCTAATACAGTACAAAATAATTTTTTCCATTGTACACGTTACAGACACGGCTAATGGCCTTAAATATTTGGCCACAAGGGAAGGAAGTATAATATGTAGGAGGAATCAATAGAAAATAAGTACTGGGAACATTGTTTACATTGGCGTCTAGGTCGAGGCTTATATACAGAGTCCCTAGGTGAGTGATTTAGTTGTAGTGGTGGGGGAAAACAGTTGTGAGGAGTAGTTTGGGTTCAATAGAATGACAATAAGTTTATGCAGGGCTACTGAATTGTTAGATAGAAGATCAGTTTGTATAGTACTCTAGCATGGTGGTATGTAGATACAAGGATACTGAGCTAAAAGATAAGCGGAACCCAGTGAAATAGGTTGGATGAGGTTTGTGTGGGAGAAGGCTTAACTGAGGGGAAGTAAAAAAACTGTCAGAGGGGTAGCTAGTAGAGGGTAGGCAAAGCATGTAAGTAAAAATTGATGTCAGTAAAAAATGAATTCATATGAGTGTAAATGTTTGGCATGGAGAAGATGAAGTTAAGTGGATATTAAAGAGTTGAGGTATTACCTACGTAAAGGGCATCAACATGACCATGCTTCCATCAGATGGTGTTTCCTTTAAGCATTTATGCATCTTATAGTTCAATTTATTTCACACATTTGCAGACTAATCCTTTAATCATACACATTACTGCACCAAACATTTGCATTTGTTTGCATCTAAACCATATTCATTCTTTTATATCACCATATAAACATGATGCTCATTTAATGTCTATTCATTTTCATTTTTAACTTCAAATTGCCACCAGTAAATCTAATTTCAGATGTCAGTCCCACAATACTTACCATCAGAACTTCATGATGGACTTATGCAAGAGTTTGAATAAATTAAATAAAGATATGTCCTGACCATTTGGCCACTAGTAGCTTTATTTCAGTTCACTGCAAAATATCAAAGTAATTCTCTCTTATTTATTTATTTATTTATTTATTTATTTATTTATCTATTTATTGCATACACATATATTCATGCATAACATGGTTTACTATCATAATGTCGAAATTTAAAATAAAATGTGTAAGTATTTGCAAATTGTTTCGCCAAACATACACATTTTTGTATGGCCCTAATGTCAAAAACAAGTGTTAATTGTCGAAAATGTTGCTTGCGACATTTCCGACAATCAACAGCACTCCTACCCATCCCATAACTCCCTACCCAACTAGCCTACACTCACAGTTATGCAGGGGGGCAAGCCCCCCTGCACCCCCCACACCCCCTCTAACTTAATACTCCAACTACGAGATCGCACTACAGTGAGGAAAGGGATGTATTTCCCTAACCACACTGTACCGCGATCCCCTTACATGAGCGAACGTTATAATTGCGAATGCACAGTCCATTCGCAATGATAACGTTCGCTCACATAACCTGCCGAACTATGAGGTATTCAAACATATGTTGTTCGAATACTTCATAGCCATGCAATTGCACGGTGGCATTTTGATAGTAAACTATATATATATATATATATATATATATATATATATATATATATATATATATATATATATATATATATATATATATATATATATATATATATATTCTCTATAGATATACTTATATACATGTATCTATATATATATATATATATATATATATATATATATATATATATATATATATATATATATATAGAGGGAGAGAGAGAGAGAGATGTACACCAAAAATACAAAATATTGAAACCCAAAATATTGAAAACTCAAAATACTGGAAACATTTAATGCAAGGATGCAAAGCCCCCATGCTCTTTCCCATACTCCTTGCTAATTATGTATACCAACTCTGGGATTGCACAACCGTGGGGAAAGAGATTCCCCATTTCCAACATTTTGAGTTTTTGACATTTTGGCTTCTAACATTTTCAGTTATCTAAATGAATGGAACCTATATAGATAGAAAAGTATCTCTATATAGGTCTATATAGGTCTATTAAATACAAGCATAGACACATAACTAGGCATGCACCAAGTAATAACCTCGACACATGCAAAACTAAAACTAGCAAACGAAATATATCTCTATCTATGTAGGTCTACTAAATTACATTGACAGACTGAAAGGCTAATGTCATCTATAAACGTTGACAATACAAGCATAGACACATAACTAGGCATGCACCAAGTAATAACCTCGACACACACAAAACTAAAACTAGCAAACAAAATAAAATATTATTTTTTGAAAGGGATCAAGCACCCCTGAATCCCTCATGTGGGGTGCTGTGTCTCCATACACATTTAAGTTACTATTCCATGTCTGACATCATACAATACCAAGGAATGGGCATATTTCCCATGTCTGACATCATACAATACCAAGGAATGGGCATATTTCCCAACCCTAGTGATTTGTGATCTTGCTCACCTGTTGACTATCTGCTTTGTCTACCAGATTTGTCCTTATAGTTAGCCCATTACACATGTAGTGGAGTAGGTATTTTGACTTCAACATTTTGGCACTTCAGCACTGTATATTAAGTAATATGACTTTCAGTATATCATTGTATATTCAGTATATTACTGTATATTCAGTATTATGAAATTCAGTATATCATTGTATATTCTTTTGAAGGCCTTTTATTATACAGGATCATAGGATCATAGGAGGCTGCTAGGTTGCTGACCTTAGGGCTCTTACAAGCCTTGCCAAATTTTACCCTTAGTTCCACAATCAGCACCTATCATCCTTGTGCAAGAGGGACATAGGTGGGGACCCTGGGGTGAATTTACGGCTACACATCCAGTCATCCAGATTGCTTTTGAGACGGGCCAATAAGGTGTTCTGCTTGACATTTAGTGAGAGTCTGCTCCAAAGGTGTGGCAATCTCTGAGAGACAAATCTGTCCCTCCAGCAGGTCCTATTCATGTTACATACCAGGTTAAGGCCATTAGAGTGAATAGCCTGTGTACCGTTTCACTAATGGCTATGCAACATTTCCAGTAAAGCAGAGTCATAGATTGCCTTATATGCAAGACAGAGATCACCTCTGAGTAGTCTGTATGAAACAGAATAAAGTTGCAGTGATTTGAGATGATCATCATAAGAAAAATGCCAAAGAACTTGAATTTTCCTTGAGAGGAACCTTTGTGGTGCTTGGAAAGGTACATATCAAAAGGGACATTGTACACAATCATTGGCCTGATGAGAGAAGAGTACAGGGAGGTTATAACTTAATTTTTTTTCTGGAGGGGAATCACCTTACTTTTAAGATAAGCAATATAGACTGCTCTTCTTATCACTGTGGAGACACAGTGATTAAAGGTAAGGTTGCTATCAAATTGTGTGCCAAGGTCTCTTACCACTGAGTGTGTACTTTGGGTGTTGTTATTGATGTGGTAGCAGGAACATCACTCTTACCCAAAGGGATTTTAATACATTTTTTTTGCATTGAGTTTAAAGCCAGGACATTGGCACCAGTCATTTGTTTGTGTAAGATTGTCTTGTAGGATGTTGACATCATTTGGAGATTCTATGATTACTCCCAGTTTGCAGTCATAAACAAACTTTGTCAGCCACAGATCTTTAGTTTTAGCTTGCACTTTGGAGAAATAAATTCCAGTAATCCAAAATTAGGCACCGGGGACCAGCAGTTCCAACACACAAGTGATTTAATGTTCAAACACAGCAAATAGAACACACATCCACAAATAACATAAACGCTGATAAAAACACTTCCCCTTACGTTTTCATCATATGGAACTTCATCAGCTGGGCAAAACATCATAGTTACCTAGTTAAATAACTTTTCCTGTTTGAATAGACCAATGAAATTAGTGATTCAAATAGTTACCAAGATATAGAAAACAAATTTGGTCAAACAAGTTATAGATAAGGAGTGGAAAAAATTTGCAGCCTTATCAGATTTAAATTGTATATTTGACAAGCCACTTAAATGTGTGTACAAAAAAGGACGAAATATCAAAAATATTTTGGAAGGAGGTTCCCATTATAACAATTTCGGAACTCTCATTAGTAACAAAAAGGTGCACACAAATGTGGAAGTTGTACCCAATGTAAGTACATACGGACTGGGGACATGTTATATTTAAAATGTAGAAACAAGTATATAACTACTAGAGGGTATGCAAATTGTAATACCACAGGTGTGGTATATATTGTTTTGTGTGGGGCATGTGACTCCTTCGATGTGGGTAAGACAGAAAGGAGGTTAAAACAAAGAATGTATGAACACCTTTATGATTTAAGGAAGAAAAATGATAATAACGCCCTGTACAAACATCTTCAGGCATGTCCAAAAGCAGAGTATCAATTTGTCATGATAGAGGTGGTCCCTATAAACTCCAGGGGTGGGCCATGGGAGACCAGACTCTAATACAGGGAACTATATTGGCAATTAATCCTTGGTGCTTGCAACAAAACTTAATGATAAGGTGTCTTTAAAACCTGTACTCAAGCTCAGGTCTGTAAAATTGTGATATTTTTACATTTTTAACATTTTTTATGTATATTCATGTTATTTTATCCTGGTTCATTTATTTAAGTGAATTCTTGATTTTATATACATTTTCATGTGTTCTATTATTTGCCCACGAGATGGTGCTAGACTAGTAAGACTGTCACATGCAGTTTTGAATCCACTCTTTCTGTATCTTGGTAACTTAATTTAATCACTGATTTCATTGGTCTATTCAAACAGGAAAAGTTATTTAACTAGGTAAATATGATGTTTTTGCCCATCTGATGATGTTCTATGAGACGAAAGCGTAAGGGGAAGTGTTTTTATCAGTGTTTATGTTTGAACATTAAATCACTTGTGTGTTGGAACTGCTGGTCTCCGGTGCCTACATTTTGATTACTATTTATGTTTTGGGCACTTTTACCACATCTTTGCTGTTTAATAGAAATAGATTCCAAATAGCAGAGGTCCCAGGACTGATCCCTGTGGAACACCACTGGTTACATGTTTGCTGTTGGAGATGGATTCCCCTATTTTGAATATATGGGTTCTATCAGTGAACCAGTTAGCAACACATCTAGTGATGTATGGATTAAAACCTAGCTTGGAGAGTTTGTCAATTGTGCCGAGTGTGGGATATGTCAAAAGCCTTGCTAAGTCTAGGCAGGCTGTATGCACAGATTTCCACTCATCAAGGGCCTTTCTGACTGTCTAGAAGACGTCCACCAGGTTTAACAGCCAAGATCTCCCTTTGACAAATCGAAATTGAGTAGGGTCAAGTGTTTGAAGGTTAGCAATGTCTTTAAAATAAGGTCCATGATGATTCTCTTCATGGCCTTGCAGATAAGACTAGTCAGGCTAATAGTTCTACAGTTCCCAGGTCAGTGGAAGCACCAGCTTTGTACAAGGGGATAACAGTGGCTTTTTTTGCATTCAGCTGGGATGAAGCCAGTGCTTATACTATGATTGAAAGGAGTAACCAATGGCATTGCTAATTCTTGTTTGAGTACATGCAAGACACAGCCTGGGATGTTATCATGTCCCATGGATGCTGTGTTTCTGACTTTAGAAAGGGCATTCATGACCTGCTCTTTAGAGATTTGGGGTAGAGAACAGGTGGTAGGGATGTCTTGGAGTAAGTGTGGTGGGGAAAGGGGAACAATGTTTTCACACAAACTTTCAGCTAACAGGTTAGTAATGTCCACTGGCTCGGTATTTGTGGTGTTATTAACTACCAGTTCATCACAAATATGAGCCTTTCCTTTTAGGTTATGGATGTAGCTAAAGAATGTCTTATGGCTGTCCTTAGTTGAGGAAACTAATTTGGATTCATAGTTAGCTTTGGATGACTTCACAAAGAGCCTTATTTGCTTGTTTAAGCTGTGGAGGGAGTGTTTCCAGTTTGAGGCTTGTGCACTCTTACTCTTAGACAGCAGTTTCTTCCTCTTATTTTAAAGCATGTTAATGGCAGTTGTCCACCAGACAGGTTTGCTCTTCCTTGAGCAGCTTGTTCTGATCCTATTAGGTACAGCCAAGTCAATTTAGTTGCTCAGGTGTTTGTATAAAGCATTTGTGTAGAACTTGGCATAGTTGCCAGTTCCATCTAAGGGAGGAGGTGTAGTGAGCTATTAATACCATCCCCTAAGAGCCATAATTTGCTTTGGAGAAGTTTTTAGTTTAGTTTGTAGTATGGGAGGTCAGGTGCGATAGTAACTTTGAATGAGCCTGATTTATGGTCAGATCTCACCAGGGAAGACCTCACAATGGGCGTGCTACAGTGTTCTCCCATATTGGTAAGCACCATATCCAGGATGTTGGCACCCATTGTGGGGTTGTAAACTAGCTGGTCCGGGGCATTGCAGTTAATGAAGTCAAGGAATCTTTGAGCAAGTGAGTTTCCGCATGAGTAATTTTCCCAGTCAATGGATGGGTAGTTAAAGTCACCCAAAACCATGGGGTTTGGATGTATCTTAATAGACTCAAGTAGATCCAAATAGGCAGAGTGGGTGCCCTGATTGATGGAGGCAGTCCTGTAGCTGGCAATGACTTGAATAGCTGTCCTACCAACAGTTAATTGCATCTGAAGTATCTCCAGGGAATCATGCTGTCTAACCAATCTGGAGGTGCATTTATCTTTAATGAATATCGATACATCACCTTCTTTAGTTTTCACTCCTTCAGTTTGTGGTCTGAACGTGTGAAAGGAGGTGTAGCCCGATATAGCTGCAGTGCTCTCCCAGCCTTGAACCAGGTCTCCGTGACCGCACAAATGTCAATGTTTTCTAAGGTGGGGACTGCATCCATTGAATGCAGTTTCATGTTTTTAAAGCTCCTAGCATTTAGCAGCAAAACCTTGAGGCTGTTCTTAGATGGAGTTCTTACATCGGGGATTTTATCTTGAGACACTGCCTAAACAAGGCACTATGGGGGTGGCAAGGGACTTGGCCAGTACTCAAAATCCCAGGGGTTACAGATGAAGACCATCTCTGGCAAAGCATTGAGGTTTGTCAATCATGTCATCCCAGGCTGACAAATGCTGTATCCTCTTAGAATGACACCAGAAACTAAGCCAATTACTGAAGTCACTCATTTTCTGTTTGTATTGAGGCATCATCCTAGGTGAAGGTAAAATGCTGCTTAAGGCTAGGGACATATCAGCCTGACACATAGTCCAAGAGCTCAATCATGTCTCTTGTCATTTAGCCCAGAGGTACATCTCAAGTTGTTCACAGCAACATGGACTATGAAAGAGTCATAACGGTACTTGTTGTTAAGAGACTTGAGTGCATGTGTGATGTGGCGGATCCTGGCACCTGACAGACAGCTGACCGTGACCTTCTCCTTATCCAGCCTGGTGAGGTGGACATCTGTGTGTCTCTCGATGAAATCACTTATGACTAATATGTTTGGTGTTGTGTTTTGCCTTAAGGGCTTGACAGGTGGGACACTGGTATGTGAGTATTGTGCTCTGCAGAAGTATTATGTGTAGTGTGTTTGTTTTTGTGTTTGGTAGTTCTCTGGTGTTTAGGTATGTTTCTGGTGAGAACCTCCGCCTATGTAGGTATCTAGGGATGGGGGGTTGGGTGGGGTAGGAGGTGAGGTGTGCATGCTAATGACCCACTGATTGTTATATGTGCTGACTGGTGTGTGAGAGAGCATGGATTCAAGGTTCTTAATATGGTTGTATCTCTCACATGTTGAATTTGTGTGGTCTAGGAGCAGAGGGTTGTCAATGAACATGAGGCAGTTACTGCACTGTCTCAGGATGCCCTGTCAACCAAGCTGGCTGGAGTAACTGTGGGAAATTGTACATCCATAGTGTTAGGTAAATTTATATCATTAAGAAGAGAGGCCACACGTAGGAATGGCTAGTGGGTGAGAGGTGTGTTGCAACCTCTGAAGTTAAGCTTAGTATTTTACCTGACAGTAGACCTGAGCCATGAAAAACCTCTGGAGGACCACAAGCAAAGTACTAAGGGAAAATTTAACAAAGTTTTTGCTACTATAACCACCAGCAGTAACTACCTCTATGCAGCCATGCACAGTGGCATACTAAATGCAAGAACCGCAGATGCATGGCTTATATAAAACAAGAATAACCCTTTTAACTCAAACTGGCAAATAAGGACGCACTCTCTGAGCTCTAGTACAATCACCCTTGATTAGATGGGCTTAGACAGCACTCTCCTCCTACAAGGGTGCAGAAAGGCCCTCTCCAACAAAGATGGCTTGAATTTGATGCTCCGAGGTTTCAAAACAGACCCAGAAACAGTAAGCTTGGAACTGGGCTATGCTGCAGCCAAACTAATACTGTATGCAGTAAAATGTGGCCAGAAACAGTTCTGACAATCCAAAAGACAGTAGAATGCAAATACTAATTACATGTGCAATATAAGAGCAGAATCAGCCACTTATAGTTAATTGGAAGCAACAGATGGTTCAGATCTTTCAGTATCTCAGTGAACAGCTGGTTTTACTGCTCAAGTGATACAAGGCAGTCTAAATTCCATAAGACTGAATCTAGCCTATGCTAAGTGCAGAAGTAGTTAAACTTTAAAGTGCTTACAACCATAGCTACAACAGGAAAAAACAGTATAAAGCAGCAATTTGGTGGAACAATGTACTCAATGTAATCAGGCTACTAACATTATATCATTGTATATTAAGTGTTATATCATTGTATATTCAGAGTTATGAATTTCAGTATATACTTGTATATTCAGTATTATGACTTTAAGTATATCTTGTATAACCCCAGCTTCTACCTTTACCTTTAACCACCATATCTCAAATCATAATCTGTGAAGAACAATATCAATAGATAGCAGCAAGCCACAGTTCCGAAAGCCAGAAACTGAAAACAAATCTTTTTTATTGTAAAAAAATAATAAAAGCTCTATAGAACCTTGGCTTCAACAGCCTTTCCAGAGTATAAAACTTCATTAAAAATCTACTTCTTACATACAAACATATTAATTACATAAGCATCCATTAAAATAATCAATCAATTAAACAATTAAATTTACAGTCTCCAATTGCACTCCATATTTTACCCTTTAGGAACCAATGTAGCAGACTTTAAAATAAAAATAGACTCTTTTTGAAACAGTTTGAATGTTGAGGGAATTCAAGCAACTGTTTTAGAACAAATATGTATTGGGCAATTTGATGAAGTTAATATAAAAAATAAACTGCTTCAAAAAGAGTCTATTTTTATTTTAAAGTTTGATACATTGGTTACTGAAGGGTTAAATATGGAGTGCAATTGGACAGTACTAATTTAATTGTTTAATTGACTGATTATTTTAATGTATGCTTATGTAATTAATAAGTTTGTATGTAAGAAGTAGATTTTTAATGAAGTTTTATACTCTGGAAAGAGTGTTAAAGCTGAGGCGCTAGAGAGATTTTATTATTTTTTCACAACAAAAAAGAGATAGCTTTATTTTTTTTCACAACAAAAAAATATTGTTTTATGATGTCTGGCTTTTGAAACTCTGGTTTGCTATTATTTTACTTCTATCATGTTTTATGTGCATTTGGATCATTTGACTGATGGCCAGTAATTCTTGTTCACAACTACCAAGAATTTTTAGAGAATCCAACTTGGATCCAACTGAGAGATCAATGGAGCTTTATTATCCAGTTGGGAGAACATTCAGCAGTAATAGAGACTTTGGAGGTGAATAATGGAAATGCATTGCCCAAATTTTTAGAAAAATTTGATGAAGAACAGGGTAAGAGATCTACCAATCTTTTCACATCGGTGGGGCAACATTCTGCTACTACATTGTCACCGCAAATTCAGGTACTTTTAGAGAGACTTGAACATTTACTTTATAAAGAAACATCAGTACATTTTAATGTACAGAGTAGAGTCTGCAGTGATATTTAGAACTTGAAATTACTCCTAGAGGGCTTAGAGCCATCAAAATCCCATCCATTCCTTTTGATGCAGCTGATGAAAATGACAGGAGATTTTCAGGCATGGTGGGTTACTACTGCACATAGATATACTTTGGAGTGGATTAATATTCTAATTGACAGAGATTTGCTTAAAAAACAGAATTAAGGAAGATATTAAATCTGCTTGTTCTGATTTATTGCTTAAGACTATCAACTCTTGTTTGGAGCTTTTTCTCAGTGATATGAATGAAACATTGTCTGTTTTTGAGAAAGCACTCATTGAGAAAAAGAAGATTAAGCTGAAACTTGATTTACATGATTAAAACATGACAGAGCTTTTACGTGCAGAATGAACCAACAGCAGTGATGTAATAATTTTAGGTTCCAGCAACAGGAAAGGAACAATAACCAGCATAGCATTTCCTTTATCTTAGTGGATAGTGCAGCTACATCCATGGAATGGGAGTGTGAGGAGGCTTCTAATTTTCTGTCTTTGCCTCCTGCACAGAATTCAAATAACCTACAGCAAACATTTTGTAGTGGAAACCAGTAGGATGAACAGACTTGGAAATCTTCCAGAAGTTATAATGAACAGAATATAGGAACATTTAAATAAGGATATTTTTTTCAGTACCTTAAAACAGGTAAATGATATTAATTTACCTAATCAGGCTGGGGATATTATGTCTATTAATGTGTCTAGTGATGATTTTAATTATGTTGTTAATTTATCGAGAAATATTTTCACAAAGGAAAAATGTTAGTGTTAAATTATGGTTTGAAATTTGTACCAACAGTTTTACCAAGGTTATAATGATATTAAATATGATATATTTAAACTGGGTAGAAAATTACACTTATTTTTTATTTATTTATTTTTTTAGGGAGACTGCGAAGAATAATGTTTCCTTGAATGTTATATCTGATTCTGATAACAAAGCAGTTAGTAGTGATGATAGTTTTTTTTCATGCAGTTCAAATTATGATATTAATCCTTATTGTCAATTTGTCAACTGTGATGTAGTGTATAAAAGTTGTTCTATGCCTCCATTCAATGATAAAACTATTCAACATTTTTCGGTATTGTTAAACTATAGTGTTGAAGAGAAATATTATAAATTTTAAAAAATATAGCTAACATATAGTATAAATTAATGAAAAGTGAATTACAGAAGTTACAAATGTTAGGTACATGGAGGGATTTGATTTTTAAACCAGTGGATAAAGGTAATGGATTAGTGGTTATGCACTATACTCAATATTTTTGAATGTGTTACAAAGTATATAAGATTGCAGATTTGGTTAAGTATAAGAAAGCAATATAGTGCTATAAAGAATTACTAAATAAAGGTTTTAGACTAGGTTATTTTTCGCAGAGTGATGTCAAAAAGAAGTTTAGTTTTGATAATTTTACTATGGCTCACTGTTTTCATGTTCCAAAAATCCATAAGGATTTTTTTAGATCCACCAGGTCATCCGATTGTAGCTGACTGCAATTATTTAGTGTGTTTTTTGCATAAATATTTGTTACCTAGAGTGGTGAAATTGTTATCATAGTTTCAAGATGTGTTTGATTTGTTAGAAAAAATAAACAATGTTCAATGGAGTCAAGATATGCATTTCCACACTTTAGATGTAGTAAGTTTTTATACCAGTATTGGTCATGTTTCTGGGTTGGAAGCTTTATATTATTTCTTCAGAGATAATCCAACATTGCATTACATTGTCAAATTAATTTATTTCTGTCTTAGTAACAATTTTTTTTTAATTTAAGGGGCAGTAATATAGGCAGTTACAGGGTAAAGATTTTATGACTATATTAGAGAAAAAGCCATATATTTCATATAAACGGTGAAAGAATATTAGTGATATGCTGGTCCATGGAAAATTTTGTAGGGAGATTGAATTTAGGGGACAATCCCTTTTGGGAAATATTCCTGTTGTAATTTTATGGTTGAGAATTTTTCCAGAATTAATGGAAAGAATTATGAGGTTTAGGGGGAATTTTTTTTGTTACAGTGAAAGAGTTGTTTATGAGCTCAAATGCCCTTGTGGAAAGTTTTATATTGGTGAAAGTAAAAGGGCGTTTGGAACAATAATAAAATCACATACTAGGGGCATCAAAAATGTAAAATAGAGAGTCCAGTAGCTATGCACTTTAACATAATAGGAATTGCTGATGGACTTCAAGAAATTGTTTTAGAATAAATATGTATTGGGCAATTTGATGAAGTTTATATAAAAAATAAACTGCTTCAAAAAGAGTCTATTTTTATTTTAAAGGTTGATACATTGGTTCCTAAAGGGTTTAAATATGGAGTGCAGTTGGAGAGTATTAATTTAATTCTTTAATTGATTGATTATTTTAATGGATGCTTATGTAGTTAATATGTTTTTGTATAAGGAGTAGACTTTTAATGAAGTTTTATAATCTGGGAGGCTGTTGAATCTGAGGTGCTAGAGAGCTTTTATTATTTTTTAACAATAAAAAAGAGCTTTTATTATTTCATAGGTTCATAGGTTCATAGTAGGCTATCTGCCCGAGGGCATTTACAAGCCTAGCCCATAGTTTTGTGGCTTACGCCCCCCCTTTAGTTTGGAGAAACTATGCCCATTATTTTGCTGTGCCTCTGTCGAGCAGTGACACTGAGATAACCCCTGGGGTATATCTGCGATCTCCCATCCATTGGTCAAGATTCCTCTTGAACAAGGCCAGCGAGGTGCTCTGCCTCACATATACCGGGATTTTGTTCCACAGCATAGGGAGTCTTTGGGTGATGAATCTATCCCTCCAGCACGTCCTATTAATAACCGTGTCGAGGTTTAAGTCTCCCGCCCTTGTGGCTCTGAGGGATCTAGATTTTTTGAGGTGAAGCATGTTCATCAAATCTGGGTTTGACATGGCCTTGTATGTCAGGCACAGGTCACCTCTGAGCAAGCGGTAAGCAACTGAATAGAGGTGGAGTTCTTTCAGATGGGCAGCATAAGACAGATTTTTGAGACCCTTTATCCTTTTGGTGAGGAACTTTTGTGGCCTCTCCAGCTGCTGCAAGTGTCGGGTCAGATACATTCCGAATGGGGCATTGTACTCAATCATTGGTCTGATGAGTGATGAGTATAGGGAGACTATGACCTCCCTTGATCTAGATGTGAATCCCTTCATGATAAGGTGGGCAATGTAGAAGGTCTTCCTAACTACTTTAGCAATATGAGTGTCGAATGAAAGGCTACTGTCAACCTGGGTCCCTAGGTCCCTGATAACTTCTTCTGTGATCAGTGGATTGCCACCTGTATGGTAGCTAGGGATAACCTTGTTTTTCCCGAAGGGTAAAATTTTTTCACAATAAACCATTTTTTTCAGATTTCTGGATTTCAGAACTGTGGCTTGTTGTTATTTTCCTTCTATCATGGTCTATGAATATTGATAGATAGGCTTCACCTGACAACACTTCCTGATTACCTCAGTGGTTATAACTTGCATTATTCAGTTCAGTAACAATGGTGTCGACTTTGAATTGCACTCATTGTTTTATACCTCTATAGCATATTTCCCCAATGCACGTTCTGTTCCACTGCTTTTGAGTAACACTTTAAACTCACCTTGTTGACCCAAGCCTGGCTTGTTCTACTCACCTTAGACCTGCCACTCAGGCTTGCACAGTGACTGTCGGGGAAGTCAGGCCAAAACAAAGTAGTCTCTTTGCACACTTCCCTCATAAAGTTCATAAGTTAGTACAAGACTAACTGCCCTTGTGGGCCATTCCAAGCCCAGCCAATTACCCCATGTGAGAGTCAAATCCTACACTTTTTACATATAAGGTGAACACCTTAACCACTATGCCAACCTTAAATATTACAGCATCCCTAGTCCTCCTGTTTTATCACTTTAGAACTTACCATATATCACTCAATCTTATACGCATTTCTTCCACTGTGTACTCCACCTCCAGCAATTGAAATCACCCCACTTCACCACTAATCACTTCCAGTATACACAAAGACTCAGCCAATCCTCACTTCAAATTCAATTGCCTTCATACTTACCACTCCAAAATAAAACTTACTAGGCTAAAGACCATAAGGGCTTTTTTAAGCCTAACCATGCATCCCAAATCTTTGGCAAGCTCTGGTACCTTTGATAAGTGGAAGCAGAGGCTTGGATGATGAAACATTTACAAGTAGGGGCCAGGGAGGTGAACCATTTACAGGTTGCTTGTGTCCATTAGAGACATAGGTGCCAAACTGGGGATGGATTTCCTGTTTCCCATACAATTGTCCAAGTTACACTTGAATTGGTTGGGAAGGAACTCTGCTTCACATGGATGGGGAGCTGATTCCAGAGACAGGATAGTCTCTGGAATACATACCTGTCTCTCCAGCAGGTCCTATTTATATCACAGACAAGGTTTAAGTCTTTAGAATGGGTAATTCTAGTGCTGCTTGTTTTTCTGATATGCAGGAGATCCATCAGAGTGGGGTCTGACAATGCTCTGTATGCCAGGTATAGATCTCCCCATAACAGCCTGTAGGAGACAGAATATAGGGATAAAGCCTTGAGGTTGTCTACACAGGACATTTTACTTATACCCTTTATTCTTTCAGTGAGGAACCTCTGTGGACACTCCATTTGTTGGATATCCCTAAGGGGTCATTGTATTCAATGGTAGGTCTGATGAATGCCAAATATAGTGAAGCAGTGACTTCCTTGGATCTAGATGCCATACCTTTGTTTATAAGTTGTGCAACATAGAATGATTTCCTTACTATTGTAGACATGTGATGGTAAAGGGATAGACTTCTGTCTATGTGTGTCCCCAAGACCCTGACTACTGGGTCAACTCTAAGAGGTGTGTTGTCAATATGATAGTTACCAGGGGTGGATGACTTCCCAAAGGATATTATTATGGATTTCTTGGCATTTAGTTTTAGTCCATGGCTCTGACACCAGTTGTTTGTCTGTGTCAGCCCTTCCTGGAGAATGTGTGTCAGTATGGGATAAATCAAAACAAGCTGATCACACATATCCATTTTCCTCTCTTTTACAACTCTGTGGCGATATTCATCCCAACCCTTGCCCAGCATCCCATCTTGACACCCCAGCAGTCTCCAAAACTTATCCAAAGCCAACCCCCCCAGTCAGACAACCCCTCTCATTTCAAAACAAAAACCACATCACCAATACCAAAACTATCAAAACCAAACCCTCCTATCTCAAACTCACCAAAGCAGCTGAAATTCACTTCCTTAAATGCTCATTGCATCTACAGTAAAATTCAGGACTTCATGTTTGGATCTCTGACAAAATACCAAATATTCTTGCCATAAATGAAACTTGACTAAAAGTCCATATACCTGAGTCTGAAATATAATACCATCAATGCGGACAGAACTAAAAAAGGTGGTGAAGTAGCTTTACTAAACACTAACTATATTGAAATCCTATCTTGCAATAAACCTATTCTCAAATTCCATGTTGCTGAATTCCTTATCTCCCATTTTAAATCAAATTACCATAAGCAACTATGTATTATATTACTCTATATTATTTCAAGTAATAATGCTACAACCCTGGAAAGAATCTTAAACTGACTCCACATGCAATTTCTAATGAAAAGATAATTCTAAGTGATGTTAATTTTGATTGGCAGTTTATCACCACAAAATATCGATTAACTAGCCTAAATCTATTTGGATTGATTCAACTCATTTCCTCCCCCACCCATTAAAAATATTGTGAAAACAGTGTCACAATTCTCGACTGGATATTAGTGTTCAAATCCACTATGTCTCAGTGGCACCATCTCTGACTTCCTCAGTGATCATCTCCCTGTATATGGAACAGACTCAGAACCCATCATGCCAAGCAACACTTTCTTCAAACTTCATGTAACCTCACTTATTTTAACACTAATACATACAACAGAATTCTATGGTCTTTTTACTGGTCTATCCTGAAAAATATTGTACTCCATGAAGCTGTACACAAATTTAACTCACTTTTCCTGAAAACTCTCAATAGTTTGGCTCCAACTAGAACAAAATGTATAAAGAATAACTATACTCCTCAGTTATCCACTTAAAGTATGCACATAATGCAGGAAAGAGATAAGGCATGGAAAGAATGTTAAAAATATAGATCTTCCCAAAATCTACAACACTTTAAAGAACAATACAATCATACTAAAAGACAGATTATTGAAAACAAGAAAATCTATTTCAGTATCCCAATTACTAAATCAGTCT
The DNA here is from genome assembly GCF_019279795.1 of Protopterus annectens. Taxonomy (NCBI): domain Eukaryota; kingdom Metazoa; phylum Chordata; order Ceratodontiformes; family Protopteridae; genus Protopterus; species Protopterus annectens. The sequence continues at coordinate 1,425,140,910 of NC_056732.1, forward strand.
GCCAACCCTAAAATCCTGCCCCGTATAACACTCTCTCTGAAATAGCTGCATAATTAGACACACATTTTAGAGAAAGCATTAAAGCCCTTACTAAAAATTTACCTCCCAACAGTCCTGACATGCCCTCTCCTCAGACAGCAGACACCCCCTATTTCATCCTAAAACCCATCCCAACCTCATACATCAAATTTCTACTTCTTAAACTGAAACCTTGTTCTTTTTTAGTAGATAATCTCCCAGCAGAATACCTCAAACTGGCTGCCAATTCCATAGCTTATCATATGTCTCTTCTAATTAACAGATCTATCAAGTAATCATACATTACTTCACTATGGAAGAAAACTTTTCATCATCCCCCTTAATAAACAGGAACCTCATCTGATATACTCAATTTCAAACATACTGCCATATTATCAACTTTATCAAAAATTCTGAATAAATGCATTCACAAGCATCTTCTTCAACATCTTCTTCAGGAAAAGCTCCTGACCCCCACACAGCATGGTTTTAGACATGCCAATAGCACTACTATGGCCATATTAACTTTTACAGATATTATTAACAATGCCAGAGACAAAGGCAATTTTTCCATCAGTATTCCTTGATCTCTCAAAAGCTTTTGTTCTAGTCTCTCACCAAAAGTTCTTCTAATAACTGTATTCCCTTACACTATCACAATCCACACTATTGTCATGTAACAACTACTTAACCGATAGATACCAGTCTGTTAAATGGTTCTCCACTTTTTCTCTCTTCATTCCTTTCAAGACTGATGTGCTAAAAGGCTTCATTCTCGGCCCTCTCCTGTTTACTGTATTCACTAACAATTTACATAAATCCTTTCAGCAAGCTTTCCTCTTAAAATATGCTGATGATTCTACCTTAATATACATTTTTGACACACCTAATACATCTTCAGAGGATTACTCAAAAAAACTTTTAACTCTGTTGAAAGCTGGCTAACAGATGATCACCTGCTACTAAATCCCCCCAAAACTAAATTACTTCTCTTTCTTTTGACAAAATCTCATTTCCATGAAAAAACAACTTTAAAAAATATTCATTAAATAATACAATGATAGAAGTTATCCCACATACAAAAGTATTTGGCATGACAATTGACAGGAATCTTAAATTTGATTTACCTATCCAACATCAAGAAAGCTCATCATAAGCTAAGCACCCTACATAGAGTAAAGAAATTACTTATAGACTCTTCTAAGCTAGCTCTGGCTACACTTACCTTTTAGCTGTTCTGCAATATGGAGCACCTAATGTGACCAACCTACAAGCTCACTTAGTTCTAAACTTGAACATTTCCATAACAAAAATCATCAGATTCGCTTGTAACAAACCTTATCAGACCTACCACTATTAAGCAATAAAATCACTTAACTGGCTAGAGCTTCCTTACCACCTATCTTATACCCAGCTAACTATAACTCATAAAATCACCCGTACCCCATCAACATGTCCAGCAAACAGACCCCTACTCTAATACTATCTTCTGAACCTTCTGCTTCAGTCAAATAGTAAACTACTGCTTCTCATCTACAAACCACAAATGGGGGCTGCTGTCAGTTTCTATTCCAGTTGTGCAACTAGAACTTAGAATAAAATCTCAATATCAGTCAGGTCTAACATCTTTTCAAAACATTACTAAAAGACTTCCTGTCTGTCGTTTGGTTTTGTCTCTGCTCTACATCTTGGACATAGCTCTCTAACACCCTTCATCATCTTATACCTCCCTTTAAATTATGCACTAAAACAGTCAAGCTGAATATCTCCTTCTAATACCTCACTTTATTGTACTTCTTAAATTACTATACTTCTAATTAACACAACTAAATTACTATTCCATCACTATCAATACTCAAAATTGCGTATCTGCTGTAATACCTCACTCTATTATATTTCTTAAATTCCTCCTGCAATTCGTATATGCTATTCTTCTATATGTAGTTTCAGTATAAGGGTTGTAAATGTTGTGAATATCAATACAGGTTTTATTACACTGACTATTATGCTACTTATTCACTAAAACTGCATTATAATGTGTTATTGTAAGTAATGATTGCATTATATATGAGACCTTAGAGCTTTTCTTCCTGGGCCTCCACATAAAAAGGGTGCATGTGCCCTGCTGGACTTTCCCAGTAAACCAATATCAATAAATAAATAAATAATAGTATTTTGCAATGTCCAATAAAACAAAGATAAATAGTTTGACATGTTCATTATCTAATATACATTTCATGCTCAGAACATACATCCATATAGTAATTAACATTCAATGCAAACTCAGAGGTGTATTTTACAAAAACTTTAAACATGTTTAATAAAGACATATTCATACACCTTCAATACATACACTGTTGAATGCAGTTCTTTTTTTATCTGAACATTTCTCTTTTGTTCATATATAAATATTCTTGACCTACAGGCAACTAGTTTATTCTTTTGTAGGACTGAAACTGGTGTACTTCTACATTCTCTGGGAGGAACATAGTTTGTGTACTATTTTGAGTGATACATATTTGCAAAACAACTTTCATACTCACATAGCAGTATATTTATACTGAAGCATCTGTAACTAGGATCATGAACATTTCAAAACATTTTCCTGTTTATAGTTTCTATCCTAGACATCTTGCTCTAAAAGGTTTATTAGAGGTATAAATCACTCATACGTTTAATACACAAATTTACAGGAGACTAAATAATTTCTAGAAACCTCTGTGATGCATATGTACCATCTCATTTTAGCATGTGTGCTATTGCCCAGTTTGTTTTCTGGCTCAGGTTTCAGACCTTCTGACGTCTGAATATGACCTATGTATTTCAGACTTTGTACTGTTGCTTTACATTTGATGTTATGTTCTATAAAATTATGCTACCTTAAACTATTCATAAGCTGTGTCAGTCTCATACTGCTCTTGTATATAATTGCACACTAATAAATAGATGATCTGTTCTATTTGCAACATATCCCATGCTTCCAATTAGCTGGAAAAGAGTTCTCTAAATTCTGCTGGTGATAGCAAAATAAAAGTAGAAGTCTAACAAATCTGTACATCCTAATGGCACTCCAAATGTTTAGAGGTTTTAGGTTTGCTCATCTAACATTATCTTGTTTGCATATTGTTTACATTTACCATCTGACAGCATAGTGTCGGTATGCATTGCTTGTAGATCCTACAAATAAAGGGAAATGGCAGAATATGCCAATGACAGTAAAAAGAGTGAAAGTTGTGTCTTTCAGCTTTTCCCGGTTAGGGATCGCCACAGCGGAACTCTGGTCCGCTAATGATTGGCAGTAGATTTTTACGTGCCGAATTGCCGGCCCTGATGCACAACCTTTAAAGAAGGTACGCCCATTCATGCATGTCTCCACACAGAAGACGCTCACAGAGCTTTTCACGAGGCTATAAAGCAATCTTGTACACTCAGTGTAGCATTTTCCCTGTACCTCAAAATTCTTTGGAATATAGCACAATCACACATTTAAAAAAGCATCTCAGGGGTTGCTGCTATTAGTATGCTGCATGTGCAAAAGGCTTTAAATCAGGGTGCTTGTTCCACCACACAACATGCAAGAAGAAGATGGGTGTTTAGATCATGTTTGATTTAACATGGACCACATGAGACAGAAACTGCTTATAGATACAGGGTGGACAGGTAACACTGGAAGAAATATGCAACCTCTGATGCCCCCTCCTCAGGCACCAGGGAATTCATGGACAAACAATCCCAGTGGAAACAAATTTATGTGTAGCATTACGTATACTAACTACTAGTACTTTCCAGAGACCACAGGGATATAGTAGGGGTGGAACAGGCATCAGCCTCTAGAACATTACATCAGTTTTTAAATGCAGTACTATTACATGCAATGGATCACATCTGTTTCCCACACACCCCACAAGGCAGAGCAAGAACCTTGCAGAATTGTATGCAATGGCACACTTCCCTGAAGTGTTAAGGGCCATAGTTAAGGGCCATATGTTGCACAAACATAGAAATAAAAGCCCCAGCCAGTGAACAGAGTGGGAGGTACATCAACATAAAAGGTTTCCAGTCAGTAAACTATCATGTTTTCTGTATTGCCCAAAGGATCCTGGCAGTCTGCAATCCAGATCTCCCTGTATGTGGGAAAGAGAAAAGAAAGAAGGCTGATAAGTATCACAATGCAAATGAATGAAGAAACAGAGATCCCCTTGACATGTTCAGATTAAGAATGTTATCATATGAAATGTAGTGAATATTTGGATTCCTCCCATCCAAACACCCTCCTGTAGTTTTCTATTACTATGTCATCTGACTCACACTTATCACTGTCTCTCTCTCTCTACATATATATGTGTGTGTGTGTGTGTGTGTGTGTGTGTGTGTGTGTGTGTGTGTGTGTGTGTGTGTGTGTGTGTGTGTGTGTGTGTAAGACATTTAAGATACTTGCACATAAAGATATAATAATGACACTTGCGTTTTGCATACCTGGATGTTCTGTTTAAGACACCCTGGGTCTCTTTTCACATCAGCACCAATATCAAGGATTCTGTGTGAACCCTCTACCAAGTTATCTGGATCTCTGACGGTGGATAGTAACTTCTCTGTTTCAGTTAGTGGTGGTTCAGTAACAGGGCCACCTCCCATAGCCACCTGCTCCTGGGCAACAGCATCTGCCCTATAGGAGGCAGAAGTTACCATATCACTTGCCCAGTGTGGTATCTGAAAGTAACTTCTCCCATATCCTCTGAGAGTACTGCTGCCACATCCCCTCTCAGCATATCGATGATCTCTGCCTTTCCCCCAGAGAAAATCTCCATGATGATGTACAGCCTAGATAATGACCTCATTTTCTTAATTGGTGTTTCCCTGTATGAGAGGAAACAGAAAACATGCACATAATTAAATATATAATACACAGATGGACAACAGGATGGCTGTGAACTCAGTTATGTATGAATGTGTTCAACCACCATGCACACAACAATTTAAAGGTAATGCCCCCTTTGACTACACACAGGTTAAAACAGTCCCCCTCCTAAAAAAAAAAATTAAAAACAAAATATCAGCAACAAGCTATAGCAGCTCTGTAATGCAGATAACATGTTTGAGTTACTATGTATTACATGACAGCATTTAAAAATAAAAATTCACAACGTAGCAGTAGAAATGTAAGAACATCTATTATACATGCCGTATCTACTACTATGAAGTGCAGTCAAGTATAAATCACAAACTTAACACATTTTTCTTTGTGTTAACACATGTAAAAATGCACTCATCTGCAACAACTTTTCAAATTGTTAAATATAACCTACAAAATATTGGTCAGGTAGCATTCTGTAGCATCTTTTATGCAATGCAGACATAACTGATATACCTGGGCTATGCCAAAAGTAAAGGGATAAAGAAAAAACATGTCTGTATTGGGCATTGCAATTCACTCTTCAGTGTTACAATGAAAGCATTTGGGGATTCAGTAAAACCTACACCATAATATAGAGCATGTGTGTGTTGCTGCATGATGTGCACAGGGGTGTGAAAAGTTTTAGATTCAGTAAACTCCACATAGCGGTACGCACTCACATGTAAACACAAAAATTTTCATGGCCTGCAAATTATACAATAAGTAGCTGAATTGCATGCTATCAACACAGTGGAGTGATTCAACAAGCTTTAAAGTAACATTGTAGACTCCATGCTTGTGTTGGCCATGTATGGGAAAGTTTTCCAAATACAGCCACGCAAAGGAGTCATCACAGAATGTAAAACATCTAATTGTCTGCACATTTGTACAGAACGGACCCTAATGTAACCACACACACATTATGACATTCCAGACATGTTGGATGCTATAAAATAGCAACAGTTCCTTATTAAGTGCCATGACATAAATGCCGCTTTTCAACCCCACCCCCAAATGAACAATGTAATCGTAACTAAAGTAGATAACTAAAAGTGTAATCGCCATAAAACATAAAATCCCGAACTTGTATTACTCTGTGCAAATATATATCTGAGTAATACCCTCCCTTAGATGGTACAGTGATGCAGCGGTTAGTGCTGTCGCCTCAAACCAAGAGGTTCTCTGGCTTGATTCTCAGCTGGGGTGCCTTCTGTGTGGAGTCTGTATGTCCTCCCTGCATTCATGTGGGTTTCCTCTGGGTGCTCTAGTTTCCCCCCACCTTCCAAAGACAAGTAGTAAGTGGATTGGACACTCTAAATTGACACTAGGTATAAGTGTGTGCATGTGAGTGTGTGGTACACCCTCTGCGGAAGCCTGGCCATCAGACTAGCAACCTGATCCCTTCAAACCAATACCTGCTACAGAAACAATGAGTGCTGAATGGCACTCATTGCCCATTGTGTTGAATGCATGGGAGCAAATCCAGGATCCAGGAATACCCTCCCTTGACTGTACAACTTTGGGCTCCCTTTCAGTTTCCCTGCCTACATTGTTACTAACCATGTATATTCAAGACTGTCAACATGGTGAAGATGCAAATGAGGTCAAAACTCATTAGAATTGCTGAATTCCAAAAACTTGTAACCATGTAGGGATGTTCACTTCATGTAGGCACTTTCACACTGTTTGTGTTGAATGCACGGCAACAGTGGTGAGTGATGACATCGGGGGGGGTGTCAGATTACACTTACAATGGTGTATACGTAGGTCTGTGTAGTGTAAAACAGCATGTAAGCAGTGCACAATTCACAAATTTTGTGTCATTCTCTTTATTGTTTGTTAAAATGTGTTATATCTATCCACATTCAATTAATATTTATTTTTTTAATTTTTCATCTTTGTTTATGTGATGGTTTACTTAGTGCAACCACAGGAAATGGAGCAATTAATGGCAAATTTCTCTGTGTTTGTCAAATAACTAACCCTGTGGTAGCATGTGTATGTGTAAGGCTAGAGTATAGAAGGTTCTAGGTTCTACTACAGGGCCTGCAAACCTCCCTTTACTTTTTGGGCTGTATGTTTGTGCAATAATACAGGCATGGACAAAAATAATAAGTTCCCTTGTGTTCACCTTATTTCAGCATTTGTGTGCATAGTGTTGTTGCACTCAGTGGTGCATAGGTGCTCATCATGCACTAATGGGCACTAACAGAGTTCATATATTCAGTAAAGTAGCTAATTACAACATAACCAGGTGAGTTCTTTATGGTGGAGCTATTCAACAAGCTATAAAGCATCCATGCAGTCTACATTCTGTTTTTTTCCTACATACTTCATACCATGGGAGTAGACACACGGAATTTCTAGGCCTGAAATAAAATTGTCTCAACTGCTGCATTTGCAAGGTAAGTCCTGAAACTAGAATGCATTCTATAATAATATCTATTATCTATTATTATCTGTTAATATTAGATCTGTATATATCTTAACTTGGAGCAGTAATGAATTAAATAATGGTAGATTTGTACAGACAGTACCTTAACATGTGGCAGCAGACACTTATTTTACTTACATATGCCCATTACTAAGGTTTTCTTTCTCATAACTTTTATTTTTCATTGCTCTTTTTGTGTGATGCATCGCATAGCGCATATAGTGTAAGCAGGTAATGGCTGTGTTTATTGAATTTGCATGAAGTGAGGTGGCCCCCCCCATGAAGCAGACAGCCAAAAATAGTAACCAAATACTGTTCCAAAACGTACCAAATACATTCAACTAATGCCCTTGGACATAGTGAAATGTGGCTTGGAGTACAAATGGTACTGGATTCTAGCACAGAGTGTGCAACCTTTGTTTTACTGCTGTGACATTGCAGTTTATGGCAGTGAAGTGCAATATAGACAACTGTTTCCTCAACATTCTTGTGGCAACAGGTGTAAGTATAGGATTGGCATGCACATGGTCCTGGGTTTGAAAACACTATATACCATATAGTATTATTTTTACTGACATTAGCAATGCAGCTCATGTTTGCACATCACGCAAACAGGTGTAACTCGCATGTGTATACACTTTGTTAACCTTTGAGCAAATCCATTGCTCATTGCACTATGGAGCATATATATGATACTTTCTTCTTGGTGTTTATTGTCCATTTCCTTTGTATGACATAAAACTGCATATGGAAAGATTACAAACTGAGGACACATTCTAAGTATATGGCATATATTCACAATACATACATGTGTTGCCCCCCCCCCCCCACAACCAGAAAGGTAGGAAATCCAGGTCCCATGCACATCAAGGCAGTTAACAGTGATAATCTAGACCTCACCCAGTGGACTGTCATCAATGTCACCTCAGTTTGCCACTGGCAGCAGTGCCCGATGTGTGCATCTCCTATGAGTGCTCTGCAAGAGGATGGATGGCAGAGGCTCCATCCAGCACAAGAATACACCTTCAGGGTAGCACACAATCCTATGCACCATCTCTGGAAGTTCCTGTCAGGTGATAAACACACCACCTCCACCACTGCTCCTGGAGGGAGTCACAGGCCTATCCTCCAGGGCAAAACTACCTGAGGGGTCCGCTAGTGCAGGGGTGGCAGAGGGGGTGCTAACAGGTTGTGCACCAGATGTGCTGGGAAGTGGTGCTGTAGCCAGTGGAGTGGGGGTAGGTCTACCTCGCTGACCTGTGGAAAAACAAAAAATTAAAAAAATGACAGAGAGAAAGGGATTGGGGTGAGAGAATAAAAGGAAGATTATACTGATTACAGTTTACAGAAGGCCATTTGTGTCACTAGTATAGAGGTATAAAATTACATTTCAGTAATGATGAAAACCTAACAGTATTATATATTTGGAAAGTGTGGTTTTGAACCCACAACATATGACTACTCTCAATCAAATACTGCACTGTTCTTTTGTCCTACAGACTACTGCATACATACATTCCTTTTACTTTTAGAGACGCATGCTCATTGTTATTTCAGAATATGGAACCATTGCTTTGTTCATAGGTTCATAGGTGCATAGGTAGGTACTAGGCTATTGGCCCTAGGGTCTATACAAGCCTAGCCAAAAAGGCACCTTGGCTTTTGTCACCGAAGAAAATTATTTTCCTGTACCCCTGTCAAGCAGAACCACAGAAGTGATCCTTGGGGTGAATTTCTTATTACCCATCCAATCATCAAGATTTTTCTTGAAGAGTGCTAATGAGGAGCTCTGTTTGACATAGATAGGTAGTCTGTTCCAGAGTATGGGAAGTCTCTGGGACAGGAATGTATCCCTCCAGCATGTTCTGTTTATTGTGGCGACAAGGTTTAGGTCCCTAGAGCTTGTAGCTCAGATGGATTGGGATTTCTTTAAGTGGAGCATGTCCAACAGGTCTGGGTTTGACGTAGCTTTGTATGTTAGGCAGAGATCGCCTCTGAGTAGGCGATATGTGATGGAGTAAAGCTGGAGTTTTTTGAGACAGTCTGCGTAAGGCATCTGTTTGAGGCCAGTAATCCTCTTTGTAAGTTATTTTTGCGGCCTTTCCAGTTGTTGTAGATGTCTTGTGAGGTATATACCTAAAGGGGCATTGAAATCTATAATGGGTCTAATGAGTGATGAGTAGAGGGGAACAATGACCTCTTTTTTTTCTGGAAGAGAAACCTTTTGTGATGAGGTGTGCCACGTAGAAGGATTTCCTGGCCACTGTGGTGATGTGATTATCAAAGGAGAGACTAATGTCCACCTGTGTCCCAAGGTCTCTTATCACACTTTCAGTGTTAAGTAGACTACCGCCTATGTGGTAGTTCCTGGGCACAAAGTTTTTACCAAAGGGGATGACAATGCACTTTTTGGCATTGAGCTTGAGACCATTGGCATTGTGCTATAGACTAAAGCATGCATAGCTTCTTTTACATTTGAGATATCCATGCTCAATTTGATACAACTGTATTAAATACAAACTAAGCGGTCCTTAACTTTTAATGCTATGAAATACAAATCATTATTATTATTATTATTAAAATAATATTGAGACAGTACGGTTCTGATACATATATACCACATACTTCACTCATCATTACTAAACATATGGCATGGGACCTGACATTTGAGGCTTGCTCTGCAGCAGCTGTGGAAAAAACAGAACTGAACACAATTATGAATACCAGTCTTAACTATATTCATCTTTTAATTCTTAAAATTACCCCTTGCACTAAATTCCTCAATCCAAAAGTCAAGCATACCCCACTTCTTCCTCTGGAGGTCATTGAAGGGATGTCTGCATTGCTCACCAGTGTGGGAGAAATCTGTAGCACTGGTTAAAGCCTGAACAACACTATTCCATGCTTTAGACTTGTATTCTTTGTAGTCTGAGCCTGTATAGTCCCGCTGAATCAACCTTGGCCCACACTCCTTAACTAGGAGCCCAACAAACACTTTGGACTCCTGGACATCCCAACTCCGTACCTGAAAGTGCACACCTTCTCCAGCAACTCCTGACATGCCTGCCATAGCTCAAGCTCAATGCATAATGAGCATTTCCTGCCAATTGCATTCTATATACTGGATGTTTTCTCACCCATTGCACATCTTTTGCTTGCTGAGAGTGTGCACATTTTGTTTTTTCAACATTGTAAAAATTGTGCATTGCTTACAATCACCCAAACATTGTAGGCGAAGGTGTGCACTAGTGCAAGCCGTGTATGCAGAATGGAAAGCATTGCACAACAAGTGGCAAACAATGCAAGTTCTAGATTACTAGGTATACAGGTACTTGTCAAATGAACCATGTCTACAGTTCTCCTAAGGAGGTTATGAAAACTGTTGTGTATGTTGCACTTCATTGCTATAATCTGCAATCTCATAACAGCAAAACAAAATTCATATACCCTGCACTAGAATCCTGGACCAAGTGCACCCCACACCTACACTTAACACCTGCTGCCATGGAATTAGTGACATGATATAACCTATTTTGATAGTTATTGTAAAGTCCTCAGTTTTTAATTGCAGTGCAACACCATTTATTGTGTTTGTGAGGTAGCGAATATAACAAATTGAATGCATCCAGTTTATGTCTGTGGCTGTCTGGGTCCTGTCTACAACCTGAGTGGTCCATTCCTCCAGTCTGTGCACTGCTGCACTTCAAACAAACCAGGTGAGCATAGCCAAACAGGTTTATGCCAAGTGGTGCATCGTGTAAACACTGGCCTAAAAAAAATAAAATAAATAAATAAATAAAAACACAAAAGGGAGACTGTCCAGAGTTTTGCTGAATGTCCAGATGTTTGCATCATATTTTGGGCTGTTCCTTGTAAAATGTGTGGTTTGTTGGGAAATCACTGAAGACTGAAGTCAATACATAATGACATACATTTCTGTTTCGTACTTCATATCCTTCAGAAAATGCTTGCTAACACAAAATAAATCAGTCCCTATTTTTGGCCCTTTGTCCCCCTAATAGTTTACTGTTTGACCACATTTCTTGCACTAAATGGTTGTGTGGAACAATCCTCATTCAGTGTAGAGGTTTTGAGGCCAGCAACACCAGTGTGAGCTGTGTAACCTTGCTTATGCGCCTTGTGCATCATTAATATTCATGGCACAATACCGAGCGATAAGTGGTATCATGTACACAAAAACAATCCATGTAGGCTCTGAGAGGAACCTACACAGTGTTTATTGAATCCTGTCAATTATGTAAGATATAATAATTGAATCCCATCGATTATGTGAGATATAATAACATACCTTGATAATAAGGCAGTGTAGAAAGTAGATAATTCCCCAAGAGTTGTGTTTATTTAGCAGTGTCAAGCTCTCTAGATCCAAATACAGGTGCATTAGCTATACAATTACCTTTATATAGTGCATAATGAGCTCTGTAAGTATGCAAATGGGGTGTTAAATCATTAGCATCAATGAATTCCACAAGCTGCACTAAGTGTAGGGAAGGTATAAATGGTTTAAGGAGCTGGATGGTTACGTGCACACTCGCTAGCACTGCAGGTCCGAGCATTGAGAAGTGTTACTTGCTCATGGCTTGCAGTTGTCTATTGCTTAGTCTTACTGCAGGAACAATCAGGGTTTCACAGTACCCTTCTTTGATGTATATTTATTGTGTAAGGGGAAACAGACTTACCAAAAAGTCTGAAAGAACACTGATTGAGTTAGGAGCAACATTCCTAACATTCAAATGCTGGCTTTAATGACCACAGATATTGCCTCTTAGTAAGAAATGTTCTTATTCAAGAGAGTACATCAAGCATTGATACTAATAGCATATGCAATGAAAATAAAATGGAATTGTTCTTAAAAACATAGATAACTGAATGACTAACCTTAAAGAAAAAGAGGAATACACTGGCAGCATTTGCAGTCTTTGTTTAATATTATGTCTGTACATGGGTATCACAGTAATCCAGATTTTTGCTATCAAATGAGAAAGCATATATTTCATTTGTTTTTGTTGCACTTTCACTTGATACAGTATCCCATTTTCAGTACATCTAAACACTTTTCTCCCTGCAAATATATAATCTTCGTCTGTGGCAAACATTGGAAATGCTTTTCACAGATTGTTCTTAATGCCTTGGATTGATGACTCAAATCCATACAGGTTCCTGTTGCAAGATAATAAAGTTGATTAAACACCAGAAATGTACACTTACAGTATTTTTTTTTTCCATTGTTTCCCCTTTACAATTTGTGCACCATTTTGCATCATGGTCCATTGACTGATAGCAATAGTAGCATTCCATTGCCCAAGATAAAAATGAACAAACATCATTTGTATTGCTATTAATAGCTCAATTAAAATTGTCATTTCTACAGTTTCCTCTGGACAGTACTGAGTAAAGAAATTCAAGCTGTCACACACATATACCTCTATAGTATAATGTGTAAATGTATTGAACTTAGAAGAACATTACATGTGATGCAGGGTTTACAACTGGTACTCACATGATTTTTACTGAGGGAGGTCATAATACATCTTGACACTAATTTTGGTGTATGAATGTGCTGATGTGGGAAATTCAAGTAAAGTCAATATTTACTAAAAGTGACAGATAGACTAGCTGTTTGAAATTATGTCAATATTATTGGTGTGTGCTATGTGAAAAATCAAAGCATTTCTGCTGTTCCCTATGCCCTTCTCAATTCCCATGGCATTAGGTAAGTCCTGATAATGTGAGGCATACATGATAGTACTTATGTGGCAAGGAGATGGGAGAAGGCTAAATGTATCAGTGTAGTGGTTATGGCTATATATATATATATATATATATATATATATATATATATATATATATATATATATATATATATATATATATGTACACTGTTATCCATTTCCCATTCCTTCAATTGTTATCCCCAAAATTTCTGTGAATACTTCTGATAAATATTGCCTTCTGCATTTGAACCCAGGTCTATATTAATTCCACAAAAGACATATTCAATGAATACATTTTCAGCGAACACCAGCTGCCAAAATTCACTTCAGAGAACCACTGAATTCTTTTCATACTTTGCAAATACTCACCCACTAGCTGTCCGGAACACACAACCGACTAAATCAAATTCACCAAAGAGGGGGGCTTCTCCCCCCACACCCTCTAACATGGGGGGGCTGTGCCCCCCACACCACCTAACTATATTTACCAACTCTAAGATAACACTATAATGGGGAAAATGGCAAAGTCGTGGTGATGACTAAGTGTTTGCGAACTGTGGGGAAAATTCCATGGTTCACTGAAGTGAATTTCAGTTGCTGTTGTCCGCTGAAGATGTATTCGATGAATACATCTTTCACAGAACTAATATAGAGCCTTTGAACCCTGCTTGGCAGTGGGAAGCGTACTTTCACAGCTTAAGGAAAGAAGTGAGAAATTTAATTTTCATTGCCTTATGTAGTGCAAACCGCCCTGTCAGCCTTCTGTAGTCGTCAACACTCTGGATATTAGTCAATGAAAAAAAAAACACCTGTTGGGTAACTTTCTCTGTGGCACAAGGCATAAGTGCTTTGAGCTTAGATAAAAAAGAAAGCTGATGCATGGTTTAAATTCACTTAAAAGATAATTTTACAGAGGGTGGTCTGAATACATATTTAATTGCATTTTGTGATGCTTTTGTGTTGTTATTTGTTAAATGCACGTGAACTGCTTGTCTCCTTTTAGATTATTTGTCATTAATTACAAGTCTGACAATGTGTCCCAATTCTGATGTTGTAAAGAGATGTGAGAAGGAAGAATGTGTCAGATGAATGCACTTCTTGCTCTGTTTATTGCTACATATACCAACTGATTGCATTTAATTTACTGTCATCTTTTTTTTCACTATCATAGATATATATATATATTTTTTTTTGCGTTTTACATTTGCTGTCCACTCAGCGGTGTGCAAGTATGGTTTATTGCCTAAGGAAAAAAGTAGAAAAAAAATAGTTTAAGCTGCCTTATGTAGCAGAAATACGCCTGGTGTCAATAAGAGGCCCTCAGCAAGATGTATAGTAATTACTATAGTGTCATAATCTAAAACAAAAAACTTTAGGACAATTTTATTGTATCAACCAAAAATAATGGTAGTGTTAAGCTCTTCCATCACAAAAGGGACTTCTTCAGAACAACCAAACAAAGCACTCACTCAGTTACTACACCATCACAAATCACATGACTCCACTAATCAATTCATTAAAAACTCATTATAACAGTCCTTAAAAACATTCTTAAAAGTATATTTATATTTTTACTATATTTAGTTTCTTTTTTGTCATATGTATATACAGAAACAATGCTAATACATGTATTTAAAAACAGATACAAATAAAAATTTTAATTAAAAATAATAATAATAAACATAAAACTTTCCATATTAAACCAACAACTTCTTAATTTTAATAAAGACATAATAGAACAGGTCTCATTTAGACCTGGGGCCACTGTAGCACTGCGAACTTAAATCCATGCTTAGGGTGGTCATCCACGTTTGAATAAGGCATTGTTTTTTTGTGTCTATATCACAAGATCGGATGCTAAAAATAGCGAACGCTCTTTTATCAAACTTAAAAACATGAAACCTTAAAATGTCGAAGAAAATCCAAAAAAGAAATAAAACAATGTACAGGCAAAATAATGTGGGGGGCTGTGCCCCCTACACCCTCCCAGCTTAAATATACCAACTCCGAGATCGTACCACAGTGGAGAAAACAGCAAAGTCCAGAGAATGGCCCATTGATTTTTTTCCCAGGGAAAATAATCGGTGCTCCGTGCCTTTGACATTTTCAGGTTTCACGTTTTAAAGTTCAGTATAAGAGCATTCCCTAATTTAAGCAGTCACTGTTCTGATAGGAACCCATTTTTTTACCTTTCTTAGTTTCTAAATCATGTTTGTAGATCCTGTCTCTTAGCCTTCTTGAGGTTTTACCTACATAGAAGGCTGAACAAAACTCACATATCATATATCACCCAGCTAGACTCGCAATTGAAATGTCCTGAAACACCAAAAAGGTAGCCCTTGATATTAATATGTTCCACAACCTTTATATAATTGCATTATTTACAATGTCCTCATTTGAACATTCCCTTTTCACCTTTCTGTTCACTGGCCAATTCCCTCTCAATAATTTGTTTAAAGCTTCTATTTTTCCTATATATTATTTTAGGTTTACTGCCTACTAACTTACTCAATTGTTATTCTGCTGACAATACAAACAATTGTCAAACATAGATGTGATTCCAATTCCTTAAACATGACAATGATCTTTAATTTAAAATTCACTTGCATATGTATGATGGGCAGAATATTTTTGTACTTTGACTCATCACATATCCTTACTATGTGTCCAGGACAGCTATGCCTTGTGAAGTATATACGTAACATGTCCAAACCTGCATTACTCACCTCATTCAAATGTATATATTGCAATATATTTGCAAGCAGAAATATTGACTTTTACAAAGGAATTCATTCCCAGAACTAATTAAATCACACACATACAGGCCTGTCTGAAGTGTGTCTCCATTCATTTTGAAAATAGTATGTCTCTAATTACTATACTTAAAAGGTATTTCTCCTGTAGCAATGCCAAATGATAGGCTATGTTTAACTTTTTACATGCTTTATCCCATGGGTGTCATTCCCATCTGGTACAAAATATTTTAACATTGTATAAGCTTCAATATCACAATATGTCACAATAATGCAAGGATTAAAAGCCATGCTGTTAAACATTCCATTGTTGAACACCGAACCTGTTTCAATAGGTTGAGTACAACACATGGCAAAGCTCAATACCATGTTTCACAGGGGTCTATATTATAACATCGAATTTTACAAAGATTGAATGTTATAATATTGAACCTGTAATGTTGAACGCTGAAAACAGAGAAGGTGCAGGACACCCAATTCTTTCCCAGGGAAAGAATTCGGTGGACCATTGCTGTGGCTTCACTGTTTTCAGAGTTTGATATGTTGGAATGTTATGGGTCGGGTTTAGGTAAGTGTGCGATTGTGTGTAGGTTAGGGTTAGGGGGCGGGTTAGGTGAGTTAGGGAGTGCATCAGGTAAGTGGCAGTTGTGTGGATGCTAGGGTTAGGGGGCGGGTTAGGTGAGTTAGGGTTAGAGCGCGGGTCAGTTAATTGTGCAGTTGTGTGTAGGTTAGGGTTAGGGGTGAGTTAGGTGAGTTAGGGTTAGGGCGCGGGTGAGGTGAGTGTGCAATAGTGACGGACCATAGGGTTAAGGTTGGGTTAAGGTAAGTGGATAGCTAGTAGTGTATGTAAAGTTTATTTTAGGTTTAGGTGTAGGATTTTAAGTGTATGTGTGTGGATTGCTATTTATTGTGTGTGTTTGTGTTATGTGTATGTTTCTCGGAATAGCAAATTTTTTCCCTGGGAAAAAATTTGCTATTCTGACTGTTCGATGTTTTCAGATTTCGGTGTTTAGGGTTCGATAATATAACATTCGATGTTTACGAACTTCGATGTTATAATATAGACCCGTTTCACAGCTTGACTGCCATGTGATGTAAGGAGTGCCAATGTATCTGCTAAGGAATTCCAATTGTGCAAATGCAGCTGACAAGGCTGTGTGTCTTTGTACACAACCAGTTACAACATCAGATCTGAACTAGGTGCCAATGCAGACATATTTTGTTAGACTGACTTTTGCAGGCTTGGCTATTGAGGTAGATAATGGAGCTAAATTTAGAGCACAAAGGTGGGATGTTGAGGAGTCTGGGATATTTGGGGCACTTCTCATGAAGAGCTATAGTCATATGCTACTGCAGGGAGATTATACTGGGTCTCAGTGTAAGGCTATGGCTTGGAATAGTTTAGCCAAGACTGTCTCCAGTACATCTGGCTTTCCACACACTGAACAGTAATTTCATCAACACTATACTGACCTTATGAAGTGCAAGCAGGACCTCCTAAGATGATGGGAAGCTAAATTTAGTTGTGTAAGTATTCTGACCCATAATCTGTCTATGCTTTGGCATTAGTGATCTATCCAGCCAACACAGTCACTCATTATGTTTTCATATATACTTCTTTTCTTGTTTTACCATACAGCTGCAGAGGAAAAAACTGCAAAACACGAGGTGTACCATGAGAGATTGCCTTAGAGAGGCATGGAATAAATATGAATCATGTCCAAATTCAAGCCAGAAAAAAAAAACATTTAATTCCCTCCATCACTAGCATCTTGAGCAGGCATACTTCAGCCTTGATCTCAAGCACGCATGCCTTCCCCAATAAATTTTGCTGCTTGCATTAGACAGTGAGCACACCAGATTAAATGTGTATGTGACCAATACCCAGAAGCAACAATTACTTTTTATATTTCTGGATAAGTAATTCTATAATATTAACAGCAATAATATGTCAAGATTAATTCACATATGGTAATTGCAATTATTACATTTAAATGTATATATCCTATCCATCATAGGTAAATAAAAACAACTCTTTGTTATACCATAGCAGTGAGATTTGTTTATTTTATGACACAGCAGCGCAGTGGTACAGTGGTTAATGTTTTCACCTCACAGCTAGAGGATCTCTGACTGGGTGCCTTCTGTGTGGAGTTTGCATGTTCTCCCACATTCAAAGAGATGCATCTGGAGTGCTTTTCCCTGGGCCTCCACTGAAAATAGGCTCTGTCCTAGTCAGATTTTGACAGTCAACAAATGTTAAATAAAAAGAAATGAATACCTTCTTATCATATATGAATGCAAAAATAAATGACCAGCAGCACAAAGATGTAGACCAGATACTAAGGCTGGGCCAGCCATATCTCTGTTAGACCTACACAGATGGCATCACAGATATCCAGCACTTCAGTATCATAACCTGTAAGTATTGCCTCCACAACTCATGCCATTCCAGCATCAAGTAGCTTTGTCCCAGCTCATGGTTCAGTCATACCCTCTTGGAGCAGTACCAGTGGAGGCACTGATTTTGTCACCCGGCAGGAGCTGGCAAGATTGGTGGGGGTTATCATGGAGAGGGCTTTGGTGAATGTATTGGCAGGGTTGAAAGGGTCCACATCTGATTGCAAAGATGCTGCCTCATCTGGCACTGTCTTAGGGTGCTGCTACAGGAGACAGTGATGACAGTTCTAAAGGTGAGGACTAGATTCTCATTGTTGTCAAGCTGGGCATGGGTTCACCTCTGATGGCCCCTACCTATCTCCAATCATGGTGTCCTCAATCATCTTGTTTCCAACATCATCCTTATCTGTCTTAAATGATCTATATATCTGTGCATGGTTCCTAGCCTAACTTAACAGCCTGATCCATTCATTTCTCAGACAGCATTCATCTCTCTCTCTCTCTCTGTCTCCCAAAAAATATAAAACTGGGCACTTGTCCCACAAGGAAGTATGATAGCTCTTTACTTCACCTATATGTTATCTTGACATACTTGATTTGGTCCAATTGATCATACAACAATACTTTGTTATTGTCACCCATCACTGGTGAGATGACTCTCCAAAGTCATGAAATTGTGTGCCTAATTGTAAATTGTAAATTTATTTAGTGAAGACGTGACTAGCTATGGTGATCTCTCGTAACCCTCCTGCAAATTCCTTTATTCCTTCCCGTGTCTTACTGTTTTCTTACCACCCCATTTTTACCACTGTTCTATCCACCCCTTTTGTAAATATTTAAAGTGGTCAAAAAATAGATTCACAACAACAACAAACATGACCAGAAATTGCCCATTGAAAAGGCTTCACTTTATGTCATGAACATGTGCATGGAAGTTGGCATAGCACAACAATGCTGAGTGATAGTGAATGCTGTTTAACTTCTTATTGCAAAATCCGATAGTTATAGTTTAATCCACAATGTTACTTTCAAACAAATGTGCTTAAATCCACTGTACTATGGGAATACAGAGTAAAGACAGATCTGTGAAACAGTTAATGTAACAGTTCTTAAGCTGCTGGCTGTAATGAAGTGAGAGCTCCTACGTGGCATATTGAGATAATTGGTAAAACTGCAAAAATCAGGTATCAGAGCGAAACACAGCTGGTACGTTTTAAGACACATCCAAAGGCAGCAATTCCATCCAATACAAGTCTTATTAAAACAGATAAATCCGGTAAGCGCTTTCACCTAACAGGGCTTCATCAGACCATAATGCATCACTTTTAACAACTCCTTATATAGTAAAAAAGGCACCAAAAACCTGAATTCAAACATTTTCTTAAAGTGACAAAATCATAGTCTTAGCAAACATCTTATTCTAAAAACATTAATCACATCACCATATAAAAAATAAACATGAAAAGTATAAAAAATATATGAAGATATATATAAAGAAATACATATAGGAAAATACATAAAAATATATAAAAAATATATATATTTTCAAAAACGGTTTCAGGGGTACCTTATCATTAAGACCTGGATAAAAGTCTGCCCTAAACCAAATTATTCATTTAGCCTCCTGTGTTTCAGTATGGTTCCTAGTGTCACCATGTCAATGTATCTCCTCCCTTCTGTATCATTATTTTCCATCTCTGCATTTGCATAATGTCTGGCACTGGCCAACAAATGCAATTAAGCCGAAAATGGAAACACACAGCTTATGGTAATATCTGGTGACTGTAGTTTCTTTGCCCCGTTACTCTGCTGCACTCAATGCCACTGTGCTTACCTATGTTTAATCAGTTTAATGTACTTTTCAACAAGCTAAAGAGCAGGATGCATAGGCTACACTTGTCAACAGGGTAATGAGAATGAATACATGCATCACCTTTGCTGATATCTTCTGCCACTGTTATCTATCAGAAGTATGACTTTCTACATGGTGTGCTTAGATAATACTCAGATATAAATGTTTCTCTATTGGAATGCCCTAAAGGTTCACAAAAGATGCAGTACTGTCTTGTAATGATCTTTCCATGAAAATCAGGACAGAGCAACATAGAGTACTGCTAATTTCCACCCTAATTTCAACACTTTAAGATATGATTGTGCATGTGCTAATACTTTGCCCAGCAGTGCAATTCAGCTTGGCACAACTGTGCTCAAAGTGTAAAATAAAAAGAAAGAGAAAATGAAATAATTATTGTTTTAGGTTGCACAATGTTTGTATGTCTGTATTAGTTTTGTCAACAGGTCATCTTGATTTTAGACTGATGTTGACTCAATTGATTCAATCGGTTAATGTGTGTCTGCTGTGCAATGTTTACACTTGCAAGTGTCTTGTAAGTTCGGTTAACCTACTCTCACATAATTCATCACTGTTATTCTGCAGTGTACTGTCTTATGTATGACTTGCATGTTTGACTTGTCAATGTACAAGTATGAGACAATACAAGTGTACAATCATCACAGCATGAACTGGCAGAGATGTTTGATTGATAATCCACTGGTTTACAATAGCGAATTTTCTATGTCATCCCATAATGTGACACATGTCACTGTCCCTCATAGTAATGCAATGTGCATGAAGGACAGTATCTAAATGTTAGTAGAGAATTATGAAATTATATGGGACAATCATAGTGATGTTACATAGTCCTGTGCACACTTATTTATATGTGGCATGACCTATGATACGCAGCTTCATCTTTTCCAAACACTGAATTTTCATGAAGTACAAATCTGTTTTTTCACATTCTTAAAGTTCGTCTTTTCTTGCACCACTTATGAAGAACACTGTGTTCTCTAGATTGTGTAGCTAGATAAGTAGGATGTTTGATTCTCAACACAGCAAACTTGTGTCTGTGTGTGTAATGTTTTGTGCAGTATCCACTTGCCCTGCCGGGAATGTATTTATATTTGTATACAGCTCCCTTATCTCACTTTTTACAGAAACATGCCTCTGAAAAACAGTGATGAAGTCATCCTGACAAAAGCACAGCCTCTCCCTTAAAAGTCAGACTTATCTGGCTTGCAGAACTAATACAGTGCTAGATACCTAGAGAGGTATGAGATTCAATGCTCAACATGTGAAACTTGTGTGTGTGTGTGTGTGTGTGTGTGTGTGTGTGTGTGTGTGTGTGTGTGTGTGTGTGTGTGTGTGTGTGCGTGCGTGTGTGCGTGTGTGTGTGTGTTTAACAATGACTGCTGTATCCACTTCTCTTGAGGAGAATGTATTTAAATTTGCACACAGTTCCCTTATCCCACATTTTACAGAAACATTATTTCTGTAACACAGTTATGTGATCATCCTGACAAAATTAAATTTGCACACAGCTCCCTTATCCCACTTTTTACAGTAACATCCACTCTGAAACACAGAGATTATGTCAATCTGACAAAAGTGCACTTGTCTCTCCTTAAGAACCAGACTTCTCCTGTGGCACTTGTGACTAGTACAATGCTCTCTAGATCATGTAACTACAGAAGCAGGAGGTTTGAGGCACACTATGGGTAATCTGTGTCTGTGTGTGTGAAATGCTTGGTGCTGTATTCACTTACCTTGAGGAGAATGCAGTAACTCTATACAGTGCTCCATTATCCCACTTTTTTAAAGAAACATCCTCTCTGCAACACACCGATGAGAACACCCTGACAAAAGTGCACTATCTATCCATAAGAATCAGACTTCACCTGTGGCACTTGCAACTAGTACTCTGTTCTCTACATTGTCTAACTAAATAGGTAGGAGACTCAATGCTCAACATGGGAAACTGGAGTGTGTAAATCTTATTGCTGTATCTACTTCCTGTCAAGGCAATGCATTTAACTATGCAGACAGCTCCCTTACCCCAGATTTTACAGCAACATAATCTCTGCAACACACTGATGAGGTCATTCTGACAAAAGTACACCCTCTCCTCTTAATAGTCATACATCTCCTGTAGTGCTTGTGACTAATACTGCATTCTCTACATTGTAAAATTAGACAAGCGTGTGGTTTAAAACTCAGTTTGGGGAACTTGTGTGTGTCTGTGAGCAGGGATGTTTGGAGTTACATGAGCATGTCCTACAACACAGCTTTACTCAATCAACTTTTAATCTAGAGAAATATCTTGCACTGCTAGATGACTGCACCATCCCCTTATCCCACCTTTCACAACCATAACATCTTTGCAACACAAGATTGTAGCTAGACATAGTCCTTATACTCTACTGAGTACAATTTTCTATACATTACTTAGAGAAACCAAGGCTTTTTTAGGCCGTCCTATATCCACAACTGTCTAAATTAATGCCTCCAATAAGAGTTTCATAGATTGAAAAAATATCTCTTTAATGTTTTAGAGGGAAAGTGATGCAAATATTAATGCTGGGGAGAACATTTCAGTTTTTTAAATGACAGGTTGGTTGGAGGCCAGGAATAAGATCTCATCACTTGGGTGGCCAAGTAGGTCAGCAATAGGACCCACAAGGTCAAAATAGGTGCCTCCACCTCTGACAGCAGACGTGTCACTAATGGTGTTCCCCAGGGATATGTCCTGGGACCCCTACTGTTTGACTTCTACTTTTCAAAGGTCCAGGCAAAGAGTAAAGGCCTGTGGCTCACCAAGTTTGTGGGCGACTGTAAATTGGGTGCTGTCATTGACTCCCCAAATGATGTTAACATACTACAAGAGGGTCTCACAACAACAAATGACTGGTGCGAAAGTCATGGCCTTAAGTTAAATGCAAAAAAAATGTATTATCATACGATTCAGCAAAAACATAGCCCCTACTGAGTACCATATCAACGGCAACCCCCCTAAGCAAAACCTGCATACACAGGTTGACAACAATCTCACATATGACCATCATTTAGCAGCAGTGGTCAGAAAAGCCTTTTACTTGGTTCATCTCATAAGTAAAGGGATTGCGTTCAGAAAAAAAAAGGTTATTACCTCTCTGTACTCCTCCTTTATTAGGCCAATAATAGAGTACAATGTCCCGATAGGTATGTACCTCTCCAAACACCTGCACCAACTGGAAAGGCCACAGAAATACCTCACAAAGAGATTCCATGGCCTCTAACACCTGTCCTATGTGGACAAGTTCAAATCACTATCACTCTACTTGGTATTATACAGATTGCTCAGAGGTGATCTGTGTCTCGCCTACAAGGCTATCTCAGACCCTGCTGTACTAGAGATGCTCTATATCCATAAGTCTAAGTCCTTGCACATTACCCGATCAAAATGACTAAATCTAATATGTGACATTACCAAAACCTGTTGGAGAGATCGGTTTGTCTCCCATAGCTGCCCTGTCTCTGAAATAGACTCCCCATACACATCAAACAAAGTACATCGCTGACCCTCTTCAAGTGCAACCTTGATGTGTAAATGGGAAACCACAAATTTGTTCCAGGTGTTCCACCTGTGTCCTTCACTGACAGGGACTACAGCTGCTGGCTGATGTTTCTTTTTTGGGAATAAACTCTTGGCTTGGCTTGTAAGGGCTCCAGGGCTACTAGCCTAATGATATCCTATGATCCTATGATCCTATGATCACATGATTACAAAATTATAATCTCTGGCTACAACCCTCTTCATCTGATAAACTACACAGTTTTAAGTAACCCATAAATGGTAAATGAGATGTCTTTAAACAAGGTTGTTTTTCCAGTCAGAATTTAACCATAACCTTGTTAGTTAAGTAAACAGCTTAATGGGTTAATGGGGCATCAGCAACAGTGAAAAAGAGTCACCATGGTATATCACCCTTTGAATTTTTAGCCCTGGAATAATAATTTGACCTTTGTCATGGCTCAGCTGCAAATTAGCCTACCACAGTTTCATGGTCACTTCAATGCAATTGATCAATGTAGGGTGTATCTCATATATCAATAAGCATTCCATTATCCATAAATGCGGGATGCTGTTAAATGCTTTTTTTCAATCTATTCATACCATGCCTAGATTCTTCCCCTTTTTACAACTCTCTGTTATGGCTTTGTTTAACTTTCTCTTATTATCTTATTTTCTTCTGCCATAATTGATTTTTTTCATATGACTATACATTCTGTATGCATCAATTCCAGTATATAATTTGTACATCATCGAAAGGCAAGTTATTGGTCTGTGTTTTTTTAAGATGTGTTACTGGTTCACTCTTAAGAAAGAGTATCATTTTTCCATTTGTTGACCCGGTTGGTGTTTGGATGTACATATAAGTAATTCTTGCCCCGGGCTAAATGTTTTATAAAGATGTTAATACCTTTAGTAAGAAGTTAAGTGCTATATCTGGGTCTGGAGCTTTTCATTATTCTGTCTCAATTTCTTTGGCTGTTACTTCATCTCATTTCATATCCTTTACATTACAGCTCCTAACTGTTTCTTCTAATGCTTCTATCAATTCAGCATCTTTGGTATGTTCAACAGGCTTTTTGTGATAGATCCATTGGCTTATCACACTGCAACATTACTCACATCAGAGTTGTCTCTTTCCCAAAATAAGTGTATTTCTGCTTTTTTAGGTGGTCTCTATATTCATTTTGCTTTGTTTCCCAATTCACTCTAAAACTTTTTGGGTCATTTATAAATTCCTTATTTTGCACTTTTCCTTTATATTTATCTGCATAACGTCTACATTTTTTCAGTTTGTGCTGATATATTTAATTAATTTTTGTAAACAGTGTATGCTAAATCCTGATCTGTTTTGATACTGTGCATTAACTTTACCATGTCTATTTTTCTAAGTACTTTTTTATGATTTGTTCTTTCTTCTGTGTTCTACTATCAGTGATACTTCTTTTTTATAACACTTTTGTTGAATTACTACTTAAGACATAGGCAAATATACATGTCTATAAAAGAAAAACAAACCATACCAACATATTCCAATTTACAAACATTATTCATCATGTCTGTCCTTTTGTGTTACTATCATCAATCCAACATTACATTTTTTCAGTTCCTGCCTTCCTTAAACTTGACTCCTCCTCCAAAACATTATTCTGCATGCCTTGTTGTCACAATTTCCATTTTTTCTATATAAGTTGCTCTTACCCTTTTCTAAAGATCCCACTTCCAGTTCTTTTATTTCTGTTGCAATATTCAATTCTTCACATACAGTTGGTTTAGAGTTTGAATTTCATTTTCTAGTAATTGCTTGTTTGACTACAATCAGGATTAAAACTAATAAGGCCTTAATATGTCTAAGCAATTCAGATCCTGAGTACCAGCTCAGCAGAATAATTTCCTTAGTTTCAACCATTTTCTCAACTAATATTTCTGACAGAGTACACTGTAGGGAATTTTTAAAAGTCTGCCAACTCATTACACTCCCAAAACACACCTTCCTAGTTAACTCCTTCTTCCCCATCACCCCTCCAACATTTGCCATATACCTGAGAAAAAAATATTTTGAATCTGCTTGTGATATAAAAGTACTTATGAAAATGCTTCCAGGCAAAAATCCTAAATCTTCTAGTCTTTGATGCATTTTATGAAGCCATACTTATGTCTTCCATTTGTTTCCTTGTGAATTGCTTATCCAAACTCTCTCTCTTCCCAATCTTTTATAACCTCCTCTGACTGATTCCTAAAGTTATCCCATGTCCTGCTAATTATCCCTTTTGTAACTGCAGCTTCAATTCTAGATTCAGTTAAGAACTTTACCAGAACACGTCTTTCACTTAGTATCCCCCTGTCCCTTTCTCTTTGCTTATGCAATGATATGGAAGGCAGTCTCTAACCTGTACTCCAAATATCTTCTTTGCTGCTCCCCCTTCTATTACCTTTCCTTCTCTAGTTATTTTCTTATATTATCTTGGTTCCTTTGGCAGTTTTCTCCAGTAAATTCCTGACCCCTCTTGCCTATTCTCTGTACCTCTTATTGGAGTCATCAATATCTGAAAAATCTCCTTTCTCCATTCTCATGTTGGCTTATTTCTTAGAATGCTTTCTGGAAATTTATGAATATAATATTCTGTATGACTGTTGTTATTTTTCTTAAGGATTTGCATCCAGAATCCCACTGTTTCCTTATTTTTTTGAATTGCCTCTCTGCTTCATCATTATCCCTTTCCATTTTGAATTTTAGCTTTCTACTTGTGTTATGTATAACAGCCTTAAAAATATCTCTTCAAATGAGGTAATCCTACACCACCTTGTTCAGTTATTAGAAGGCTCAGCATATCTCACTTGACTCTTGTTGTCTTCCCCTCCCAGATAAATTCCTTCAGTTGTTTAATAATTATTGTCTACAACTTCTCTGGTTGATAAAAGTATACCTGACCTATAAATAAAGCTAAAGGGACTAAAAAACATTTTCACTTCTTGTATCTTGCTATCAATATCCATAAACAAGAACTTCCTGTTTCTCAGTTTTTGTATTATGTTTTGTTTTGTTTCTTCTAACATACTAACAGTGGTAATTCTTGTCTTGCTTCATAGTTTTTCTCTGTTAGATGCTTCCATGCTGGCATTATACACATTCCCTTCCTTTACGTTGTTACTCCACGTTTTCACGGCGACAATTTATACAGTATTAGTTAGATGTACAATACTACATCATTTTTATTTTTGTACCATCACACAGATTTCACTTCATACTTCTGATTACAGTGTTCATCTGTTTTACCTATCTTCTAACAATGTGGGTCTTATTTACTTTCTTTCATCTATTTTTTTATCTGCGTTTTTGTAACTATCCATCTTTAGTAAATCAAGCAGGTCTTCACTTAAATAATTTTATTCTGGACTGACAGCATCTTCTGTGCTCTGTTTCCTGCTAGACTGTTACAGAAAGTTGCAGAAAATCTTCCTGTGACATATCCCTTTCATATGCATCCTGCGTCCACTCCTGCTCCTCCATATGAGGATCCATTGGCCTAAAGCACTGCAACGTTATCTGCATCAGAGTTACCACTGATTTCTGCTCTGTACCTTGCTATGCATCCTCAACTAGACTTTCAAGCAAGTCTCCTAGAGAATGCTCCAAACCATCATCCTGTGGTAAACCCACTTCAGATGCATTCTGCTTTATCCACTGTGCCTCTGTTTGAGGACCTGCAGGTCCGTCATGTTGTGATACGTCCAAGTTTCCACATTAAACTCATCATTTTGCAAATGATCTATCTCTTCAGTTTTTATTTGATTAATTTCTACTTCACTAATCCTCTTTTCTACATTCTCCTATTGTGATCTTATTTTTAGTTTTGTAAAATTTTGCATATCTGGGTGACTTTTTCTGTATTTCTTTTCAAATGTTTTCAGAGCTGCATTTTTTGTACTCATTAGTTTGGCTATCTGCTTTACATAAATTTGTACCATACCAGATCTTGTTTTCTTTACCATGATCATGTTTCTTTTCTTTATACCTTTAAATCCCTCTGTTTTTTTTTTGTTCTTTATATTTTTTCCCTTCTTCTGTTTTCCAGATGGCCCAGTGTTTCTCCATCTATGTGATACATTTCATTGATCTGTTGCATTAAATAATATACATTTTTATTTGTAGGTTTTGACAGCTTTTGTTTTGCAAGCATTTTTCCTTTACCTGATTTTTCTCTTAACCTTTCTAGATATCGTCTGTCTGGAAATTCTGGGTTTCTTGTGCAATACAAACAACATATAGTTTCTTTCTTATCCTCAGTATGTTATCTTTATGGTCCATCAGTTTTTGTGGGTTCTGTGGGCTAATTTTTCCTTCTACTACCAGGGGTTATCCTCCCTCTGATCCATGTCTAATTCTGTGGTAGGAATGTTTCCAGGTCCTAAAGGTTCTGTATTGTTCTTTTTCTAGTCCTGACATCATTATGTACACCAGGATTGAACACTTTTTTTATCATGGGACCTGTTTACCCACTCTTTTTTCTTATGTTAGTTATCCTTTGTTGACTGGGTTAGTCCCACGAGACTAGTGGCCTCTTTTTAAGTGAGTCCAAATGTGGAATGTATACTACTAGGGGAAGTTTGGCCAGGGCAGCAGGTTACTATGTTTACTCTTTTCAGTAAATGCCATGGGATCTTTTATATCCACCTGAGCTGCCACCAACTCAAGCAGATGGGGCCTTAGTTTAAAGTCTCAGCTAAAGGAGAGCATACTTAAGAGGTAGCACTCCCCCTTATGCTGTGTCAAGTGATCCATTTACCTGGTGTGGGAATAGAACCCACAAACGTCTGCATCAAAGTTGAGTGTGGTACCTATTATGCTACTTACACTGGCCAGTTTTTATTGTATTATATCCTGCTCCATGATATATAAAATATAGTATAAATATTAGTGAGGTCTTGATGGGATTTTGTGGAACAAGTCTCACCACTTGAAGGTACTCACCAAAACTTGATTCTGAATTAATTTCCAATAATACTGTTCTCCTTTTCGTGCTGATTTCATCTCTCCATTCAGACTCCTTTCCTTTCTCTATTCAGATGCTTCCTTGGCTTCACTCTGTGAATTTGCTTTTCCACATGTATCTTTTTCCAAGTAACACAACTTGAAATATTAGCAAAATTAACTTATTTATGTCTTCATAACTGAACTGGAGTCTATACTTCAGATATTTGTACTCACATAGCAGTTAATGAATCGTGTGTGCCACTCAATGGCCAAGGCATGCTAAAAATTCATGCATAGCTCTCTATTTACAGCCATCTTCTACAACTGTTTCTGACAAAATATCACATTCTTCATCTACCTCTAGTTAATACTTGACAAGCAGTCCATTTTCTCTTAGTATTTCTTGCCAACAGTCTGCCCTGAACTCTTCTGTCATTATTCCCGATGCCTCAGAAACACTTTCAGATTTACATTATTAAGTCTTTTTTAGTTCTATAATGTCAACAAAAAAAATCACTTCCATATTTCTCTTCAACAGTTTGAAAATTCTTTTAAATATATGTGTTCTGCTTTTACGCTTCAACAAAAATGCTTTTTGTTTAGCAGAGACTCTACAGGGGTTGATTAATGCAAGATGATGCTTGTTCTCACCCTTCAAGAAATACCATCAAACATAACCCTTGCAATCATCACTAGGTAATAGGTTCTAAACACAATCTACAAGGCCAACAACACTGCATCACTGGACCCTGATAATATCCCAGGATGCCTCCTAAATAGCACAAAACATGATCTATCAGGACCACCGGAGTGACTATTTAACAATAGGGTCCAGTCAGGCTTCATGCCAGTTGAATGTAGAACTGCAACAGTCATCCTTCTGCACAAGGGCAGGCCTTCAATAGACCTCGGAATCTAGTGATCATATGTAAAGCCATGGAAAAAAATCATAGCGGAAATGATTAATAATGACATTGGTAACCTCTAGACAATGGATCCAACCCAGCTTGGTTTTGCCAAGGGAAGATTATGCCTACTCAGTCTGGTAGACTTCTTCACGAAGGTCACCAAGGCCATGGACAATAGTAACATGCTGCATTCTGCTTACTTTAACCTGGCCAAGACATTTTATACATTACCCTTTGTATACAAACTCACCAAATTAAACATAAACCCCTATGTTACATGCTTGATTGCCAACTGGCTCTCAGATAGGACCCAGGAAGACAGGTTAAGGTAGACAGAAAGAGGCCAATCATTAGTGGCATCCTTTGGAACTCAGTGTTGGGTCCTCTGCTTTTTAACATACACTTCTTGAAAGTCAAGGCCAAAAGCAAGAGCCTCTGGCTGACCATGTTTGCAGATGATTGCAAACTAGGGTCAGTTATAAAATTCCTCCAATACAGTAATATTCTCCTGGAAGGGCTAATAAAAACAAATAACTGGTGCCATAGATACGGTTTAAAGTTCAATGCCAAGAAATGCATATTAATATCCTTTAGAAAGCTGGCTACCACTGGAAACTACCTCATTTATAACACACCCCTAAGAATAGACCCAGAAGTCAGGGATTTGGGGATATATGTAGACAGCAATCTGATTTTCAGCCAACATGCCCTTAAGATAGTAAAGAAATCATTCTATATTGTTCAGCTACTAAGGGTATGGCATCTAGATCCAAAGATGTCATTGTTTCACTGTGGTCAGGACTCATCAGATCCATCACTGAGTACAATGCCCAATTCAGTATGTCCAGCTTAAATATAAACCCCTATGTCACAAGATGGGTTGCTAACTGGCTCAAAGACAGAACCCACAGAGTCAGAATTGCCAGAGCCATGTCAGACTCAAAACCAGTTACAAGTGGTGTCCCACAAGGCTCTGTTCTGGGACCTCTCTTGTTCGGCATATACTTTTCCGAGGTACAGGCCAACACAGGAGGACTATGGCTGACCATGTTCGCAGATGACTGCAAACTCGGCGCCATAATTGACTCTCCAGCTGACATGAACATCCTCCAAAAAGGTCTCACAGAGATGGATAACTGGTGCCAGAGCCATGGCCTAAAGCTAAATGCCAAAAAGTGTATAGTCATACCCTTTGGCAAAAACAAAGTGCCCAATTAAGTACGGAAGAAGTAATTAGGGACCTGGGGACACAAGTTGATAGCAATTTCTCCTTCAACAACCACATCGCCAAAGTGGTTAGAAAGACCTTCTACATAGCCCACCTTATCATGAAAGGATTCACATCTAGATCAAGTGAGGTAATAGTGCCCCTTTATTCATCCCTCATCAGGCCCATCATAGAATACAATGCCCCTTTTGGGATGTACCTTACCCGACACCTGCAGCAACTAGAAAGACCCCAAAAGTACCTCACAAAGAGGATCAAGGGACTCCAACAGATCCCATATGCTGCCCGGTTAAAAAAACTCCAGCTCTACTCAGTTGCATACCACCTACTTTGTGGCGATCTATGCCTGAGATACAAAGCTATGTCCAACCCAGAATTAATGGACATGCTCCACCTCAGAAAATCTAAATCCCTCAAAACCACGTGCTCGAGGGACTTGAACCTCAGCACAGAAATAAATAAAAGATGCTGGAGGGACAGATTTATAACCCAGATGCTCCCTACACTCTGGAATAGAATCCCAGTCCATGTAAAGCAGAGCACCTCAGTGACTCTCTTCAAGAGGAATCTTGATGAGTGGATGGGAGATCGTAGGTTTACCCCGGGGATTACTTCTGTGTCACTACTAGACAGAGGCACAGTAAACTAACCTTAAAAAGGGCACAGCAAACTCAAATCAAAGGGTGGCGAAAGCCAAACACACTCGGGCTAGGCTTATAAATGCCCCAGGGCAGATAGCTTAGTATGAACCTATGAACCTATGAACCTTATCAGGCACATGCAACAACTGGAATGTCTATAGAGTTTCCTCACAAAAAGAATAAAGGGTGTTAACAGTATGTCAAATGCAGATCACCTCAAAGCTATATTGCTATAATCCATCTCCTACAGAAGGCTGAGTGATGATCTATGTCTGGCATGCAACACTTTCCAAGATCCTGCTCTGGTGGACCTCTTGCAAATTTGCAAAACAAAGGAAAAATGAAGCAAATAAATGCCAAAAACAATGGAAACCACCAGGAAGAGTCGCACAAACAGAAATAAAATCCACTCTTCTTTATTATACACAGATTTAGCACTTTCATCCACACTAATGTGGACTTCATCAGAGTCCACATTAGTGTGGATGAAAGTGCTAAATCTGTGTTTGTATAATAAAGAAGAGTAGATTTTATTTCTGATTGTGTGACTCTTCCTGGTGGTTTCCATTACCTTTGGTGTTTATCTGCTTCATTTTTACTTCATTGGTTGACTAAACGCTATTTATTGATATATTTGCAAAACAAGTAACATCAGAACCATCAACTTCAGGGATTTAAGCCTTACTTGCAGCATACATAGGATATATTGGAAGGACAGGTATGTGTCTCAGAGAATACCCCTGATCTGGAGCAGGCATCTGAACCATGAGAGGTAGAGGTCTTCCCTGATCCCATTCAATTATAATGTGGTCCAGTGCATGGGAAATCAGAAATCCATCCCTGTTCTGTCACCGATGTCTCTAATGGCTAGAGGTAAACTGTAAATGTTTGACCACCCATGTCCTCACTTACACATACCTCTAAAAATAATGTCTAGGGCACCAAACATTTTGGATACATTTGGGATGCGTTGCTAGACTTAAAAAGCCACTTGTGGATATTGTCCTAGTATATCTGGGTACCTGTTAACCTGTATTTAACTACACCTACGTAAAACCTCTGACCATTAATTGAAACAGTGCAAGCAGTATGGCTACTATTGGGGATCCCCTTACATGGTCTTTTAAAATAGTCTGCCATTACTTCTCATTTTAGCCTTATTATTTGAATCACATTTTATAATACTAGCAATTTTAATTCCTCTTGATGTATCCGTGGCTTTTCCATATTTTTTTTTTGTCTTCTAGAAGTTCTTAATTGTTGTAAGGTCAGACATGCTTGCCTTAATAGCCTGTCCCCTGTTGCATCATTTTCAATTCCACAAATTATTATGTCTCTTATAAATGAATCATCCAACAAACAACATTCACATGCCTTTGGCTCTACTGTTAAGCTCCTTCACATAATCATCTGCAATTCCCACACTTCTTCTAAAGAACTAATCTTTTATAAATAGCAAAACTGTGCTCCAAACAATTAGTGAATATTTCTCTAAGTCTTATCATTTTGTCTTTCATTTTTTGAGAAAAGAAAAATAATTGATATGCCTTTATGTCTTCTTCCCCAGCAATATAGGGAC
Organism: Protopterus annectens; assembly: GCF_019279795.1. Classification (NCBI taxonomy): domain Eukaryota; kingdom Metazoa; phylum Chordata; order Ceratodontiformes; family Protopteridae; genus Protopterus; species Protopterus annectens. The sequence continues at coordinate 1,425,173,865 of NC_056732.1, forward strand.
TGTGGCACATATACATTGGATGTTATTTAGCTTTCAAGAGGTCTACAATCCAACTATACTGTAGGTGAACTGTGTTTGTAAATAAAGCAAGGTCTCCAAATCAACTACATACTACATGGCATGCAAGCCTTTATAATTAACTCATTAGTGTTAAAGTTAATACCCATATATGACAGCGTACATTTCAAAGTAGTAAGTAAACTAAAATCACACTCAACAAAATGCTAAAATGTCAAATAAAAACACACAAAATGATCACAATCGCTTGACTCTAAATAAGTTCAATCATCCTACAGGTTAGGAAAGCATTTTGTTTAGGCTGAATGCTTAGTAAGCTTAGTTTTTTTATGTTTCTTTTGCAAGATAATATCAGACTTAATGACCTCATCTCAACAATATATCACTTCATAAGATAGACAATTATGAGTGTGTCTCTGGTCATAACTAACTAGTTATGTGCTTGAGACAGGGATGTCAATACATTTACCTGAAAAACAGGTCAAAGTTGAAACACAAGGTGTTCTACAGCATTTAAAGATTAGCCTGCATTCACAGAAACAATTGCAGTCAAAAGCAGTAGTTTCAATAACTACATGAAATGTGATTTAGAGAAATTTGCCACAGTGATGAAAGACCTTACAAGTCCCTGAACTGTGTGGTATTACAACTAGTGTAAATCAGTACCTCCCTGTGGTAATCACCACTGTAGTGCCTATACACTGTATTGGCACAGGCATCTGCCTCATGCATTCTCACACGCACATGCACACTTTCAAACACACAGACAGACACACAGACCTATACAGAGACAGATAAGGAGAGAGAGACACACACACACACACACACACACACACATGCACACACTATTTTTTTTTTGTTGTGTGTTTGTTTTAAGTTTGTATATGTGGAGGTACATCAACATTTGGGTCTGTCATTTATTTTAAGTTGACCCATATGTTATATATATATATATATATATATATATATATATATATATATATATAGCTGTCTATGAATCAATGAATCGAAGAATGATCATCAATTCATCAATAGAAGTAGTTTTACATCTTTTAAAGCTGCATTAAATTCAAGCTGGTGTTCTTTTATGGCTGATAACAGTTATTGTTTATGCTCTAATGTGGGATTAGAAATTAACAGTTCTTAAACATGCTTTAAATTTGCTTTAAGAATGCTTCAAAAAGGTGGGAAACAGACATGAGCCTGATAACACGATATGGTATTTTGTAATTCATAAACATGGTAGTGGTGATTATAAAAGACCTCAGTATCAGCTCATTTACATTTCTATGAATTACAGTTAACTAACACAACCTGCAATTCTGCCTTCCATTGTAGTTAACTGCAGTGGCTGCATTATGTAAGGAAAGGCATCCCTCCCCTTTTAGTCATCATCCACACAAAAATACACATACCCCCCCCCACACACACACACACACAGACAGCCACACACAAACACACACACACACACACACACACACACACACACACACACACACACACACACACACACACACACACACACACGACAGTCCCCCTTACCTGTCTCTGAATTGACTCAGCATCCTCAATGTCTCCTTCACCAGCCCTAGACCAGCATTGAAGGTTATAATCCCACATCATATCCCTATGTCCCTTTTGTCAAGGGGGTTCCACCCAGACTCTGGTCCCTGTTCTGCTTTAAGTGCCATTACAGCACACAGATTTAGAGCAATCCCTGGTGTCTAATGACTATCCCTACCTGTGATCCAAATACTGTTAGGAGTGCTGTTATAGTGCTGTTATGGCATGAGAGTAGTCTCCCTGTTTTATAGTGGCACTCTCCATCCTCAGTTCCTGGACTGATGTGAGTGCTGTTTTGGTACAAGAGTAGCCTCCCTGGTGCATAGTGTGTCCCCCATCCCAGAACCTTGTACTGTTAGGAGTGCTTAAGGGTACAAGTCTTATGTAGTAATGCTTGGTGGCTACTCATTCCTCCACATCTATAATGCAGTTATCCTTGGCGGTTAGTGATACCCACACCCTAATTTGTAGACTATGCTCATTAATGTATGGGAATGTAGAGGTCTGAAAGCCACCCCAACTCTCACTGACACACACAAATACATCAAACACACACACACACACACACACACACACACACACACACACACACACACACACACACACACATAATCCTGTACCCACACAATTGCTCTCACACTCTCATATATTCATTAATTCTCAAACACATACACACACCTACCCAACCCCCTCACAAGTTCCACTACATTACCTCCAAGGCAGACACACACACTTACATGCCCAACACATACACTCACACATACATCTCCTAATCCTGCCTTATCACTAACTCCCCACCACTTGGCTATACTGTCCTTTTGACTATGTTCACTACTGCCATGATTGAGGAGCAGCTATGCTCAGCTACATGACTGACCTCATGAATCACCTACAGTACAGATGCCTTACTGGAGGCAGTTCTTTGGGGGGGAGAGAGAGAAAGCACATGGTTAATGAGTATATGCTTCTCACCCAAAATGCCTCATTGACATACACAGCCGAGGAGACAACCTGATGAGGTGTCACATATTTTGACTGTATCTGATTTCTAAAAGGTGACATGTAGGTCTATGCTATTCAAATGCACTCTGAGAGCTAAACATAAACTACATTAGTGGAATAAAAATGAAACTCGGAAGAGTATTTCTTTTTTCTTTGCAGTGTTTATTAGATTTTAATAGAGTAACTTGTCAAAGGAAGAATATGGTTAACAAAGAAGGAATAAGTTATAGGAGGTCCAGTATTTAATGTTAACCAGACATAAAAAGACTTTAGGTAACAATTCTTGCATTTGTTTAATACAGAGTACAGGTTTTGAACATAAATTAATCCACTTTTTAAACAGATGAAGTTTTATTGTTCAACTGTAAACACAGGATCAGAAACAACTGTAGACCTATTAACTGTGACACTTATTAAAACAGTTATGCTAGAAGATTTTAATTTTGTCATTAGATACAACAGAATATGAAAACAATATCCCTGTTTACTGTTGAGATCAATGTGTCATATTTAAAATTGCTTAAATCAGTAACATTTTGTGTAATATTTGCAGATGTTTTGCTTCATGCTAACTATAATGAGGTAGCAGTATATTTAAATGCAAGATGAGAGCCACTCCATTAATTGCTATTAATCTGACTAAAGATTCAGAAAATATTTCATCAGTTGATATTTGAGTAATTCTAAAAAGGACACCTTACCGCATCTCTTTATTTACCTGGATAATGAGATTCTGAAAAGTCCCTGGAGAAACCTTGATTTTGTTACTAATTATTTTCATTAGACTCCAGATGAGTTTCTAGCAGGCAAAACACTGTCTTGTCAGAGTCATTTCTGATAATTAAATATCTTCTACTACCAACACAAAATGTTCCATGGAAAAATATTCAAACTGAAAAATGAAGACATATGAGTTTAAGAGTCAGGAGGTGTATGGTGATTAAACTTTTGCTGTTTGCATTTCCTAAAGTAGTCAAGAATAAAAAGTAGCACAATTAACCCATAAATAAATTCTGCAGCCTTACATTAATTTTTTGCTAAATGGGTATGCAAACTACATTCCTCCATCTTGTTTCTGATAGCCTGCTTCATTGTATACATTGTTTCAGGGATGCTACAGGCTACTCCAACTGCAAATGAGCACAAGGCATTGAAAAGTGTTTTGAACAACGCCCTGATATATTGCAGAACACACATCACATTCTTGCTGACAATCATACTCTACACAAATACACACACACACACATGTGCATGCATACATGTGCATTTACACACACATAGACATAAACACGCGCATACACACACACACAGTTAAAAACAAGCACACATACACACACACGCACACACACACACACACACACACACACACACACACACACACACACACACACACACACATTTATGCAGAAATTTGCCAGTTAGCACAGCAGGATAATTGTGTCATTGCATACAAAAGGAGGTGTATTCTATTACTTTCTGAAATTTCAGAGCTCACAGTTGCTGTTATACCTAAATCCCAAATACAGGGTAAAATATCAAAAATAATTACACTTAGCTGGGAATACAAAAGCTGCATAAATACATGCATGGACAGCCAAAGGGCTTGCACCAAAGAATGTGCATGCCTAATTCTTAATCATTTAAAATATAGTCAGTAATGCTGTAGGGATTATCTGGAATGCATCTCGGATGATTTTGTGAGTCTTTTCAACCACAACCAAAGGACAGAATAGCAAGGGTAAATGCAGTATGTATGGGTAAGGCAGGCTAACCAATAAACAGGAAATAAGGATGCCCACAGAAAACCCCAGAAGAGATAGAAGGAATTTGTGAACTCCATATAAAACAGCAACCTCAGGTCAGGATTGACCCAGACCAAGGAGATGTGAAACAGCAGCCTTAACCATAAACACCCTGTACTGTTTTTGTGCACATCTTAACAATGAAACAAACACTGTCACTGTACTTATTAACTTCAAATGTGGGTCATAAATGCAGTGTTAGTAAACAGAGCAAATGTACAGGAAAAAGCATAAAAATAGTTCTCCTGCAACTTGCAGACAATTAATTACAGGGGATTATTTAGAGTCAGAGGACATTCCCCTTTTTTTTCTTCTTCATCTCTTTCCCGTGCCAATAATAAAAAGTTCTGCTTCCATGTTTGATTTCTGTAGTAGGAATCAGGATAACTTGCTTGTTGCTGTTCTTCTTAGTAACTGTTAAAGTCAAATATCTGTGTATCCTACTAACATAATAAAGTTTTTGTATGGGATGCATCCCATCATTATAAGGAGCTGCACCCCTTACCCATTATAACTACTAGTAACGTTGCTTATCCTCAAGTGCAAATCTTTTCATGGATGGTTGCTTGGTGTACTATTTTGTTGTAAAAAGGCTTTAATGAGACAGACTTCACAAACTGGTACAAATTCATAGCCCATCACCTTCAGCAACAACTTCCACTAGAAAACCTGTTACAGGAAATACGCAAGAAAGAAAAAAAAGTGGATCTATAGCTAGACTGATAGATAGATAGATAGATAGATAGATAGATAGATAGATAGATAGATAGATAGATAGATAGATAGATAGATAGATAGATCAACATATACACAAACAGATAGACAGATGGATGGTATTTCATTTATTACTATGTTATTAACTGTGATGGCCACTGGCCATACTGAGGAAAGACAATTTACCAAGAGAACCCCAGCAAATGTTTCCTTAACAAAAGTCTATACAATGGTTTCTCTTTCTAAAAAACACATGAAAGCTGATAAAAATATAACATAACAATCCTATAATAATGAAAGTACTCTGTTATACAGTCCCCCGTTCACAACCAGATATGTGTAAAAGAACTTTCTCTAAAATAGTGCCGGCTGTTTGGAACAAACACCCAGAGAAAATTAGGAATATAAACAAACCTCTGACTTTCATGAAAACACTCGGGGATCAGCTGTTCAAAGAAAGTAAGTGCAAGTATTATAGAGACATAGCTAACACAATTGTACACTAGTGCTTTGATTCTACTAAATGTGTGGTTCCATTTCAAAATGTAAAGGCTTAGTTTGTTTGATACTGTATTGAGACAATAAGGGTGATGCAAATATTAATATTTTCTTTTTTTTAAACTGTCATCAGCCAGATGGCCTTTAGTAACTGTTAATGTGTATTGCTATAGAGCATTCACAGTCTTATTCCCAGTCCATTACACAATGGAAACATCATACAGGATTGTGAACTGTACATAACAATAACACAGAAAGCTGTATTTATACTGAAGTTTAAATCCAGTATACATTTTTGTAACTGACGTCATGTGTTTTAATTATTCAGTGTCCTAGCTATACTATTTGTCAACTATTTTTCGTTGTATCCTTAACATTTATTGCCCTTCCCATTGTAGTACACATCATAAACAAAAAGGGTCTCTACACCAGTTCAGTTACCTGGTTAACAAGGAATAATCAAAATAATAATCACATTTCTGTTAATAGTGCTACATCTTATATATGATGTGCCTTTTCAGAGTACTATTAGACCTACAGGGGCAATGCTTGCAATGATATAAAGGTAACTTAAGTCAGGCAAAAGTCTGATATAAAAACATAATCTATAAGCAGTTAACTATGAATTAATATGAGGTTGTAAAGAATGGATTTGCACATACTTGCACAGTATGACAAGAAAGTCCAGGTACAGTTTACCTATATGGAATCAAAGACATGATTGGGACTATTATTTATGGAATGATAAAGACAAGACTATAGCTGGCAAGTTACAAATAAATACTTTTAGGAGGAATTAGTCTCAGATGACATTGAGAAAATCACTCCAACTTACTAAATGTCCCAATAAATGATGAGAATTAACAAATAATGGTTGAGTCTACATGAAATGGCTGCACAGTTAAAACCACTAGCATCTCCACCTAACAAATTACATGCTGAGTATATTAAACCGGTAGAGGAGGCAATTGCCTGTCAAGTCTCTATCCTAATAATTCAAGATATAAAAGAATTTTCTTGATCCTCTACTTTGGAAAAAATCAGTTCAACCGAACTCAGCAATACTGTCCTGTAGTTATTCTATCCCCACTACCAAAAGTACTTCTAAAATGTATGCAAACCCATATTCTGTCCCCATAACACAGAATTCGCTTCTATATCAATTGCAACATATTTTTCACCCAAATCAAATTATCCCTGCACTTCTTAGTTTCATAAACACTGTTAACATGAACAGAATATCTGGAAATGCTATATCTGCTCTCTTTCTAGACCTTTTAAAAACCTTAGTTACTGTGTTTCATCACTTTCTCTTGCAAAAACCTGCCAAACAAGGCATCTAAGACCTATCCCTGACTTGACCTGACTTCAAAGTTACTTTCCAATACATCCCAGTCTGTTAAATGGCAAAATGAGTGCACTTCCCTTCCCTTCCTGTACCCATTCATGTTCCCCAAGTATCCTTCTTTGGCTCAATACTCTTTAATACCTTCATCAATGACCTTTCCACTCCCACTAAAACTTCATAAAGCTACTCTATAAGCTCATCAAATGGCATCATAATTCATCTAGTTCACCAGAGAAAACTCTTAGGAATCCACATATATTATAGCCTGAAATCTGACTACGACATTCCGCACACAGTCAAGAAAATATATCAGAAACTTCTCTCTTTGTATAGAATCAACATCTACCTGACTGACTCTGCTCGAATGCATACTAAGTGTACACTCTTCTACACACATTGCTATGTTGTGCACCCATATTTATCAATTTACAAGCCATCTGCTTCACAAGCTAGAACACTGTTATAACAATGTAGACAAGTTTACAGCTAATTTCTGTCACAGAACCCATCAATGCCTGACATATAAACAGCTGCACTGGCTCAGATTAGCACACTTCTTCACTTACTCCCAAATGCTTACCATTCACAGCCTCATCTTCAAATGCGCAAACTGTCCTTATTATTGATATCATCCACTCTCACAAATCTCCAAGATCCCTGTGCTCCACAGATAAACTCTTATCATCAATAACAAAGGCTAATAATTATGCTAGTGACTCCCTCTACTCAGACAATGCATTTTAAATCTAGAACACTATCCGCCTAATCATTAAACAATATCAGTCTTGAAATTCCTTCAAAACATACTTAAGGTCTCACCTGACAAACAACTGGCTCTGCCTTTGCTTGTCCCCTGGTGAAATGCATTATATAAGTAGCACATTTTCCATTTTCTAATATTCTTTCTACTCTTACATTTTTCATTCAGGTGACAAACTACAATGAACGATACCCTCACTAGCTCTCCTCCATTTTTGCCTTCCGTCTTACTTTTCCTCACTCAATCACATTTCCTTCCCCTCTCTGCCACTCCTCTTACTCTGCCTGTGTCTTTCTCACTCATTTCTTTTTCCATCCTGAAATGCACATCCCCCAATAATTTCTCTATCCTTTCCTCCCTTTGACTAACCTCTGCTCATTGCAACTGAGACAAATGCTAATTACTCTGTCAGCTGTTTAGCTTTCTTCTGCACAGATATTTTCTAGTTTCTCCATATTTTTCCATCTAAACATTCTATAATTCTGCTTACCAGGAACTTGGCCATTGTATATTGTATATTATTATTCAGTTGTGTATTGTACATCTACGCAAAAATGCTGAGCATATTATATTCGTTGTTTATTTATATTTATAGTCAATTTTTTGAATCACCTTTGTAGAGATTTTTTCCACAAACCTCCGCTGAAAAGGGGCCCTATACCCAGTCCAGCTTTCCCATTAAACAAAAGCAATAAAATACATTAAATACATAAGAGCACATCAATAATTATATTATCATTACTCAGTTGTAGCCCAGAAAGGTCCCATAAAAACTATCTTTACCAAGCTCTTTCAGTGTCAACAGCGCTTTCATTACCAAACTTTATTTATTTATCTATATTTGGTTACCAGAGGAGGGAATTATCACTGAATGATCAATTGCAGGTATATATATATATATATATATATATATATATATATATATACATATATATATATATATATATATATATATGTATATATGTATATATGGATCTAGGATGTTTGCTCGAATGAGCAAATGTCCAAATCCATAACATCCGAACACACTTTAATGAAAGCGCTTTTATTGAAAAAGTGCTTTCATTAAAGCATGTTACAAAAAAAAAAAAAAAGCACTGCATTAACATTTTAGCAGGGAGGGCTTCACCCCCCCCTGCTCCCCTCATGTGGGGGGCTGTGACCCCCATACCCCCCCAACTTTAATATTCTTCCTCCAAGACCAGACTACAGTTGGGAAAAGGGAATTTTCCCTTATCCGCACCGTAGTATGGCCTAGGCAACTTGCATACTTATGCGAAAGTGCTTCTTTGGTGAAAAGCACTTTCGTGTAAGTATGCCCAGCTGTTTGGGTTTCAGACATTTGCTCATTCAAGCAAACGTCCGAGACCCATATATATATATATATATATATGTATATATATATATATATATATATATATATATATATATATATATATGTATATGGGTCCCCTTCAATGGTCGACATTTCAAAATGTTGACATTCATATGGCCGAGACCATATGATCGACATTTGAAATGTTGACCATGGGGAACTGGCATCTCTCTACAGTGCAGAATGGAAAGATTTCCATGCATAGTGCGATGTCGGAGCTGGAATATTTAAGTTCTGGGGGGTGTGGAGGTGGAGCCCCCCATTTGTGGTGCAGGGGGCAGCATTAAGGTAAGTTTGTTTTTGTTTTTTTTTGTTTTACTTGTATGGTCGACATTTCAAATGTTGATCATATGGTCTGGCCATATGAATGTCGACATTTTGAAATGTCGACCATATCAAGTAGACCCATATATATATATATATATATATATATATATATATATATATATATCTATATATATATATATATATATATATATATATATATATATACATATATATATATATATATATATATATATATATATATATATCTAGGATCTGTACTATTTAACGAATGACCATTTCTCCGAAAGTGAAACAGTCAAGCACAATTTCACGAAAGTGCTTTTCACAGAAAAAGAACTTTTGCGAAAGTATGCTAAAAAAGATAAAAATGTGAGGAAATGGCTGTTGCTAAGATTGTAGCACAGTGGGGATAAAGGAATATTCCCCTTTTCCCACTGTGGTGTGATCTTGGAGTGAGAATATAAAAGTGGGGGGTGTGGGGGGGCAGAACCCCCCACATAGGGGGTGCAGGGAGGCTTGGCCCTCTACGTAAATGTGAGTACTGTGTTTTTTTTTTTTTAATTTTGTTGTTTTATAATTTTGTTTGCACGCTTTAATGAAAATGCTTTTTTGGTGAAAAGCACTTTTGCTAAAGTGTGTTCTGTCGTTTACGTTTCGTGGAAACGTGATTTTGTGCAATCTTCCTAGATCCATATATATATATATATATATATATATATATATATATATATATATATATATATATATATATATATATATATATATAACCTGCATCATCCTAAGCCTTCCCTATAAAATCTGCTTATCATGAAACTTTTGTGTGAATTCATTATATATACTTGTATATTACATCCTCTCATGAATATTCCCTTATTGTTTACTGCTCCAGTCATGCTCAATGGTAGTATGGCAGTTGATATTTCATATCTTTAAAAATATAAAAAAAAAAAAAAAAAACTTTTTTCTTATTTATACATCTGTTCTACTCAATACTATTTTCTATATTGTTTTTGGTATACAACTTTATTGGTACTTCTTCCTTGATTGAATTTTGCATGTGTTCTTCTGTAAACTTTTTCAAGATTGTACTTTATATATGTTTTTTATTGTTTATTGTTTTTTGTTTGTTATTCTTGGAGCTTTCCTCCCCGGGCCTCTACTGAAAATGGACATGAATCCAGCTAGACTAGCCTGGTCAACAAACGTAATATATATATATATATATATATATATATATATATATATATATATATATATATATATATATACATAATAGATATTGTAACAAGAAAAAGTAAAAGGCAACAAATATCAATATAAGCATGGCAGGGCAGACATGTGACTAATAATACATAAGCAAATTAAAAGATGTACAAAGAAGTTAACATACAGGGAAATATTGAGAGTTACATGCTGAAGTGGTTGTACCCAGTTTAATTTCTGGAAGTGTTTTGGGTTTCTAGTGCCTCAATGGGAATGCACCCCATTCCTAAGTCAGGGTACAATTAGAGTTCATGAAATTAGTATTGTTTCAGTTTTTGATGTTAGCTAAGAGTGCTCTTCTTAACATTAGCAATGTACTCACGACTTCCCTACTACTACTACTACTGTTACAACTGTGCTGGTATCTCTCTTCCATAATACTCTTGTTTCTGCTAGCAGATCCTAATATTTTATGACTTTCTGTCTCTCTCTATGTAAGTCATTGTAATCACCAGGCAAAGCAATTTCAATGATCAGTCCTACTTTTTTTTTTATTCATGGCCTACTATATCTGTTTTTCTAGCATCTATGTTTTTGTTGGTAATGGGTAATCTCATGTGATATAAACTTCATTCTCTATAGTGTTTTGTAGATCATGTTTTCAGTGCTTTTCAGCTACCTCTGTATTGTAGTGTTTATACAATCCCCAGTGCAACAGTCTTACCACAATATTGTGGCTTCCATTTCTGCTTTATAGAGTCTGCATTTATCTATTTCTCCAATGTTTTCAATGGACTTTATAAATAAATGTGAATGTGATACACTATTCTGGGCAGTAATTATTAGCCTTTTATATTTTGGTTTCAATTCTCTGCTCCTTAACCATTACTGTATCAGATTTTGGTTAGTATGTGGTTGCTCTAGAAAATCTCTGTACTTGTCACTATGTTTGTGGCTTTTCCAGTTTATTTTTTTTCCCTTCTCATCTTATCATATTCCTTATATTCTTTCTTTGTTTCTTGGCAAATACAGTTGCTGTCCTATTTTTGTCTGAGTCTGTTTTTTTCACCTTATTCTGAAATGCTTCCACTAAACTAAGAAATTATATCAACTTAGACTTCTCATGATTTAGAGCTTTCACTATGGCTCTGATAAGGTAAGCAGACATGTATGCAGTCCTAAAATTGCATGTCCATACATGTAGTCATTTTCTAGGAATACACCAGTTTTTATATATAATTTGATATGCATTAATCATTTTTCTTAGTTTCATGTCCAAATGGTCCAATGCTTTTTGAGGCAAATCAGTCACCCCAAAGTTGTAAGTTAGAACAGGAAGAGCAAATTGATTTATAGTCTATAGTTTGAACTTTATTCCTAGATGTCAAAGTAGCTTTCAGTATTAGGTTAAATCTTCTGAAGTATTCCTTACAGAATTTTATTCTTATTTGATCGTGTTTTCTTGCTGAGCCTTCAGCTATTCCAAAATATTTATACACTTCCTCTTACTCAAGTTGGTTTATATCACAATCCTATCCCAGGTTGCTATTTTCTTGGTGCTGCAGCTTTTTTAAAGGACGGCATTACTGATGTCTAACAAAATATACCCTAAAGAAAAACAATGCCTGTGAACTGACACATATGTAAATAGTTAGTAAGGCATAGACTTCATTGAAAGACTGTAGCATAGGATGTAATCAGAAAGAACGATTCATTCAAATCTCGATCTATTTTATACACTAACCACACTTCATAGAGAAGTACTAGGCTAGCTGCTCTTGATGGCCATCTTAAACCTAGGCAATTTCCTATTTGGTTAAAGATTGGCTTTACCCATCGCATGGTCAATAATTATATTTTATCCCTAATAAGAATAACAGGGATCATACCACTGATAATTTGGTGGAACCATGCGCAGGATAAAATGTTTAGTTTGAAGTATAAACAAGTAGAATATTGAAAAACGTGATCAGTAAATTATGATTTCATAACAGCAGCTATTTTTTACAAGATACAATTAGAACTTAGAAGCAAAAGGGTTGCGATATCTAATGACTCATCAAAAAGATGGAATCCGCATTCCAATAATATAGTGACATCTGACATCAATGGAAAAAGATCAGTATGTCAAGCCTACATACCATTGTCTAGACCAAATGAGGCAATGCACAATAAAGCCAAAATTAGGTAAATCATGGTATTTCTGTTTATCGTGTTTTTGCTTCAGAAGACACATGTTGGGAACTCTGCATTCCTAATGATCAGTGTAAGCAAATCTAATGCCTTATAATCAAAACTTACAACTTCTTGGTTTGATTCCTGGGATTCCTAGACCAACCGGCATGTGCATAGAGCAGTCTTTAGAAATGTATAGCCAGAAACCAATTTAAAGGTTCAGAGCCAGCTTCTATTAACATAAGTTACACAACATAATGGAGGACCTTCCATAGACCAATGCAATTATAGACCCATAAGTCTGTCCAGCCTCATCTGCAAAGCCATGCAAAGACTAAGCATGGAACCATTCATTCAGGACATAGTAAACCTCCAAATACTAGATCTGTCTCAGTTTGAATACATCAAGGGTAGGTCAAGCTTACTCAAGCTATTGGATTTGTTTTGAAAGGTCACCAAAGCAATGAATGAAGGCAAAATGGTACACACTATATACCTTGATCAAGCCAAAGCTTTTGACACAATTCCCTGTTCAGGTAGGAAAGCTAAATAAACTGTGAATAAAACTCGCTGTTACCTGCTGGATTATCAGCTGGCTCACAGATAGGATGCAGATAATCAAAATAGGGGAAGTTACTTCCACAAAGAGACCAGTCACCAATGGAGTCTCCCAGTGTTGTGCTCTGGAACCTGTTCTGTTTGGCATCTACTTTTCTGAAGTAAAAGTCAATACCAAAGTGCTCTGGCTGACTAAGTTTGCAGGTGATGTAAGCTAGGAGCAGTCATTGAATCCCCAAATGACTTAGCCATCCTGCAGGAAGGATTGTCCCAAGTAAATAATTGGTGCCAAACTCATGGGCTGAAGCTAAATGCCAAAAATGCATTATTGTGTCCTTTGGGAAGTCATCTACCCCAGGGATCTACCACTTTGACAATACACCACTAAAACGTGATGCAATTGTTTTTGATATAGGAATGTATGTGGGCAGTGATCTAACTTTTGACCAATATGTGTCCATTGTTGTTAGAAAGTTTATCTATATTGCACAGTTAAAGAGATTGTGTCTCAGTCTAGGAATGCCATTGTCCCACTATAGTTAACTATTATTAGGCCAATCATTGAATATAATTTCTCCTTTGGCAGGTATCTATTCAGACATGCCACAACTGGAATGCTCACAGTGATGACTTACTAAAAGAATATAAGGCTTAAACAACATGTCCTTCATGGACCGACTCATAGCACTGTCACTATACTCACCATCCTGTAGAATGTTCAAGTCACCTCTTAGCATTCTGCGGGGTCCTCTGTCACTATATTTGGCATTCTGCAGAATGCTAACAGGTGACCTGTGTCTGGCATACAAGGCGTCCTCTGACACATTATTAATGGATTTGGTGTACATCAACAAGTCAAATGGCATCAGAAATACTCAATCTATGGATCTAAATCTCTCCTGCAACATCAACGGAATGGTTTGGAGGGAAAGGTATATCTAGAGGATGATACCACTGCTCTGGAACAGACTCTCTCTCCACATAAAACAAAGTTCATTCCTGTCCATATTCAAGCACTACATGCATCTATGGATAGGAAACAGAAAATTTACCACAGGCCTTCCCCTGAAGCATTAACAGACAGATGCAGCTCCTAAACTCTTTATTCCATGCATGGGTGGTCCTCTCAAATTTTTTATGGTATGATCCCTGTTTTTCTCATTAGGCATAATATATAATTATCAGTCATGAGATGGGTAAGGCCAATCTATAACCAAATGGGACAGGTTATTTTGAATAGGAAAAAAAGTGAAGATGGCTAAGCTTAAAATGGCCATCAAGGACAGCTAACCCAGTATTCATCTTTGAACCTATAAAAAAGAAGTTCTGTTAATGATGCAGTGATTTCAAGCTCCATCTAGTCTATCCATCAACTTGCAAGTGTTAATACATCTCCCTCACTCTATACATATCTATCTATCTATCTATCTATCTATCTATCTATCTATCTATCTATCTATCTATCTATCTGTCACTGAATTTATTGACTTATCCCAAAAATGGAAAGATAATACTGAGCTGCAGTCTGTTATGATGTGAAAAAAATCACACAACTAACTGCATATGTAATGGACTATTTCTTTCAGTTAAAAGAAATGGAATTATAATAGGAATATATTTTAAAAGTCAGACTTAATGACGTGGAGTCTGTGGGAAGAATTCTGATATGTATATCTTCAGCTTGCCTGAAGAAGAAGAAAGGAATGGATAGTATATGCATCTTTTTGCCAAAGTGGCTACAAAAAATATTTATATGAACCTTGACTCCATTTAGGTGGTGTCCAGTGGTATACAATATGATAGTACTGAAGAAACATATACTAGACATGCTAAGACTGAGAAAAAGATTCTAACGATTGCATATGGATATAAGAAATTGCACAAATACATATATAGTAAACCAATGTTGCTCAAGAGTTATATAAACCTTTTGAGAAATATTATCAGAAAATCATTAGGCTTGGATGGAATAATTCCAGAAATTTATAAAATATTGCCAGATACAATGTGTTAAATACTTTTTCTATTGTTAAACATGATCAAAAAATTCCCCCTTTTTTGGAAATATAATATTATTTCACCTATTCCAAAGCAAGACAAAGACAAACATCTATGTTTTTTCATATCATCCTATTTCTTTATTAAACATAGATTATAAAATCATGCATATCTTAGCAAAAATATTAAACAATATACTTCCCAATCTAATACATCATAATCAAACTGGTTTCATTATACACAGGAAAGTACAGGGCAATATTATAAAACTGTTGCCTTTGATAGATATTTCTAATAAATCTAAAAAGCAACTTGCCATCATTAGTTTAGATATTGATAAAGCCTCTGATTTGGTTAGCTGGTCCTATTTACAAAAAATCTTTACAGGATATAATTTTTCCCTAGACTTTGCTAATCTAGTACTAAAACTATATAAAGATGCCCAAGCATATGTTAAAATTGATTCATGTCTATCAACTTAATTTAAAATTCAAAAAGGTACGGAACAAGGATGCCCATTGTCACCTATATTATTTGCATTATCAATAGAACCATTTGCCAACTATATAAGAAATAATATAAACATTAAAGGATTTTACTTAAATAGAGAGAACTGTCATAAAATCCAACTATTCACAGATGACATTCTTATAACAAGTGGAGACATACAGTCTCCGTTATAATATATTATACAGTCAATCAACCTTTTTCAAAGAATATCGGGTCTAAAATTTAATCAAAATAAAACTGAAACTTTACTAATTAATAAAAGAATTAAACTCTTACAAAGTTATAAAAATGTTAATTGGGAAGACAACACTTTGCAAAACTTGGGAATTACTTTTAAATCCACATGGAAGGAAACAGCCATACTAAATTACACTAATTTACTAAAGGTAATTGAAAATTTAACTAGCAATTGGAATAAAATATTATTTTCTTTGGAAGATAAACTAACTATAATTAAAATGGTCATTTTGCCAAAAATCCTGTTCTACACACAATCATTAATCCTATCTCCACCTAAATGTTTTTAAACAAATAAACACCTTATTACTCACATTTTTTTGATTTCCTCAAAGACCAAGGACAGCTTATAACTGGCATATTAGAGCATGGAATAGTAATGGGATTGGATTTTCAGATGTTAAATTATATTCAAAAGCAGTTTTATAAACAGTCCTACATTGGTTTACCCCTAACGTATGTCTCTAGTTGGAAACAATTACATGAAGCTCACATAATTTCTAATAGTTTAAATGAATCACAAATAAACCCTTTACTAAACATTAGTAATATATATTGGATACTTCTGGATATATATATATATATATATATATATATATATATATATATATATATATATATATATATATAGTAAAAAAACACATTTCTCTTATGGTATAAATCAAATCTTTTATGCTTTCAAAAATATAATGGAAAGCAATTATAATATTAAACAACTACTTTTCTTATATTTCCCATTGCCTACACTCCTGAATGTTTAGAATCTTTTAATATTAATATGATGTTAAACTTTAAAGATAATAATTTAAAATTCTGGTATCAATTTATTAATAAAAGCAAAATTCAAACAATTAACTTTCTCCTAGCCACATACAATATTAAGCAAGACAATTGGTTATCTTTGCAATCTTTAAGACAATTTATTGAATGTAGACTGAGGCTTAGAATATATTCAGAGTCAGATTCCATACCATCATTGCTACAACTTTTTATGTGTTGCAATTCGATGAACTAAAAATTACATATTTCTTCTATACATAAAATTCTAAGAAAAGAATATTTGACCGTCAACTCAAATTGCTGGAGTTACTCCAGAAAAGGTAATAAAGAACCCATATCTGCTGATAGAGAACAACTTAAAATCTATAAATAATACCACATATTCTTTATATTGGAAGTTATTCACCTGGAAATTTCTTCATAGATGTTTTTTTCACACAATACAAAATTGCTATTATCACTAAAAGTATGGAAAAGAAGTGTTGGAGATATGGTGAAACTTTAGAAGCTAATTGGGTTCACATGTTCATCAAATGTAGGAACGTATTGCAATTTTGGAATGATTTTAAATATTTTATAATGGTGCTGTGGTCAGACAACTGTCATATTACTTATTCTCTAATATTATTTAACATTCCCATCCCAAGTATAATTCCTAAACAACAGATACTTCTTCTCTGGTCAATTTTGGCCATTGCTAGGAAGATTATAACATTAAATTGGAAAAAATAAACAAGAACTATTATTCATTGATTTTATAAGATTAGCTAAATGTGTCTGTAAAAATAAAATGCAAATCATCTCTATTAGAACTTCTACTATAACACACAAAAAACTTTCCTGGAAAAAATTCCAAACTTTATTAGATAAATAGTAATGTTATGTAAATACTATTATACTGACATCATCATGGATGACTGTATATAGTTAAGAGTAGTTCTTTATTTGCTTTATATTTATGTTTGAATTGCTCGTTATTGAATTTTGATTATAAACTCAAAAGGTTGTTTAAAAAAAGAAAATAATTTTGCAAAGTTTCAGGTAATATACATTTTACTAGGTTTAAAATGTATATTGCTATGTATTATATTTTATTGGCATTAAAACAAACACAATTGTCCATTTCTTTACATAAATAAAATTTACAGGTGTTTTGTTAAAATAGATTATTTACTTTTGCAATTCTGTTTCCTTGGCAAAATTTATTGCATCATCATTGAATAGAATGTTATCTGGTACATTCTATTAGCCATTGTGAAAGGAAAGTTAGATTCTATTTGTGTTTGAAACCTCTCTAACCTCTATGGGTTGTACAAAGATAGAGCTGCAGTTTTTCATTTTTTTTTCTTTTTTATCTATATGTAAGGAAGTATCATTTGGAATTGATAAATCCTAATATGCAAATGAGGATAAATAAAGATTCTTGAATCATAGAATAGTTTGGCTTTATTTTCATCTTGAAGATTCAGTTGTGTATATTATGCACTAGCAACAGATGCAATTATGCTTTCATTTCTGTTATCAGTCTCTCAATATGAAAGATTTTCTTGTCTGTTCTTTGTACAATTGTAATCCTGTCTACCATGAATAAACATTTATTTTTAAAAATGAACAGTTTTCATTTGTTCATTTAAAAAGCACTGTGGTTAATGCTTTAATTTAATAGTGCGGGGTATCCTCACATCATTGGTGTGACTATTAGTATCTCCTGTTTTGATGAGAAAATCCTTGCCTGCCAGGTATTATAACAAATTGTTGGTTGGCTCTTCAGAAGAGTGTTCAGTAACTAAGAACTTGTCAATGAAGGCAACATGTGTGGTACTGTTACTCGAGGGGTATCAATAGCCTCTGGAGTCCTGAGCCATACCGTGAGTGTGCTTGCGTATGTTTGTAAGTGTGTGTGTTTGTGTGTGTGTGTGTGTGTGTGTGTGTGTGTGTGTGTGTGTGTGTGTGTGTGTGTGTGTGTGTGTGTGTGTGTGTGTGTGTGTGTGTGTCTAAAAAGCTAGTAGAAAATGGTTTATTTACAGCTCAGCTACTAATGGGAAGACTGCAATTGAAGATACTTGGATCACACAAATATAGATGTGAAATCCTAGGAAGTGATAATAATCCTGTTCTGTATAACTGTCTGTATAAAGCTTTTTTTGGGTATGACAGGTGTTTATCATAATCCAGTGCCATAAGGCCATTCACTCCTTGCATGCATAATGGGTTAATTACAGTGGTGTGATACTCAAGACTGACTATCTGTGTCCCTCATAAATTAAAGGCAGTGGTATAGATTTAGGCTCTATATCCTTACTCCTTACATTACTATGTGGCATCAGTGGAATTCAAATCACTTCCATTCATTATGTGGTAACAGTAGGACATGCGTTAATATTCTTATTCCTTCCTCCAAACACACACATCATCTCCTAGATTACAGGGAATGTAACATAACTTGCAGAAGTTTGACTTAGCCCTCTAGAAAAAGTCAGGAATGCAAGCATACCCTGCACATTGCAATTTATTTAGTACTGCTTACATGGAAGGATAGAAGGAGGATAGGATAAGTGAAAATCTAAAAGTCATATATGATATTCTGCAGCTCCCAATGTCACTAGAAAATGTAAGAGACCTTAGAAGGTATATACAGGAGGACAAAGAAATGTAGCTATCTTACAAATCCATTACAAAATGATGAAAAGATCATATTTACTATCAAACAAGAATACAGCACTGTATCAGCCATCCAAAGATGGCAGTAGGTGTGCTTAAGGGGTTATGCCCATGTCACAAGTAATAATACCTACTTAGCTTAAGTAATTTGTGTTGAAGAAAAACCATGAATTACACTTGGGAAGTTTAAAGTAAGAGAGTGTGTAATGTACTGTATTGGTCAAAAATGTCAGAGCTAATAGTAATTGTGAAGAGCTGTGAAGATTGCAATCTGTACCAGTCAGAAACCTAATGAAGAAATGTTGTCTCATAAGACAAGAGTATTGCCAGAGAACAAGGATGGAACTTGTTTGTCTGAATTTAGTGAGGACTGTTTCATAATGCATGTGGAAGTGGTGTCTTAATTTTCAGAAGTAGTGAGGCTAAGAGGTACAGCAAACACTAGTGTGATAAATGTCTCCAAGAGCATATGTTTGGAATATTAAACACAAAAAAATAGTACCGTCTACATTGGAGAACAGTTCATTTGTAATAAGTTGAAGAGGTTTGAATAGAATGGAAGTTTAAGCATGTTATTCTATTCCACTGCATCAGGAGAGCAGTGTAAACATCAGGATAATCAAAATCCTCATGCAACAACGTGGCAGTAATGAAAGGGGATATTTCTATTTATCTATCTCTGTTACATACAGGAATATACAAAAACAGGAAAAAGGAATGTCCTAAGGTTCAAGAACAGACTACGTACAGCTACTTCACTGCCGGTACCAGAACATAGAAACAATGTCACAAAGTTGTTAAGAAGGAAGGAAAACAATCAAATATAATAATCTGATAGAACTGCCAACTAGCTATCCAGTTTAAAGAAAAGAAATAGGGTGAGTCTACAACCTGAAAAATGTGCCTAAAAGTCAATGAGAAACAACTGCTTTACAAAATCTATATAAACTACAACCACAATCATTCTATATCAAATGGTATTTGATATATATATATATATATATTGAGAGAGAGAGTGAGAGGAAGGGAGGTGAAAAGGAATAGAATGTACCTGTACAAAACTACTAGGAATTAATGCAATATGTTAAGTCAAACTGTTCAGCTGAGGAGTATGATTAACACATTACCAAACCAGAGAAGGATGAGCCCAGAATTTCCCAGTTTCTCTTGTCAAAAACATGCATGAAATTGTATCAGTAATAAAAGACTGAGTTCTAGACAGAGCTGATTTGAATAATCAAGATCAGCTTTTAGAGTTAGCTAAGAAGAGACCAAATGCAGTTGGATCTGATATATAGCAAGGAACTGCATGTGTCTATCATGGATATATGCATAGATTGCAGGGCTTAATTTGCACAAGGAGTAATCATATTTCAATTAAAATGCCAGAGAGATGAGAATGTGATGCAATCATATCTGGAGTGGAAAGAACCTAAGAATGATACTTAGAAACTGAAAGAAAGAGTTTTAGACAGTTCTTATTTGTTTTTACAGCTCCAACATGTTAGGAAGTCCAAGACAGGGGAATCCAGAGAGAATTTAACCCAAGATATTAAAGCAATCCAAGCAGTGTTAGACACCACTGCTCAGCTTTGCCTACTTTTAATTTGGATTTGCAGCAGGTTAAAGCCACTACGTTTAAGCATGGCATACGAATGGTGAATATTCAATAGGTGTTCCATAAGCAACAGAAAGATCTCAAAGAAGAGAGATAGACGCTAAGAAGCATTCAAAGCATGCAGCAGATTTACAGGCATTTGCATTACAAATGGAAGATAAAAGTGATGAATTAGAAAGTAGAGCTCATATAGATAATCTCTAGGTGCCTGAGTGAGTGGAAAGAGTCACTCTCATGTCTTTCATAGCTAGGGACAGGGAGATACAAGCTCTGATAGTAAATGAGCATCTACCAGTTATAAAAGGGGCACACAGGATTCATTCCAAACAGATGAATGTCTGAAACTATACACACTGTATTTTCAAATGCCTATATTGTAATGGCTCAGAGCATATACTGAGAAAAGCTAGAAATCTGAACAATAACCTTTAAATTTTGGATTGTGTGATGAGGATAGTCAGAGGTTATAGTTCAGCTGACTTCCTGTAATTAGAAGCGTTGGCTCTTTACCTAAAATGGGCCAACAGAACTGGGTTTTGAAGTAACACTGTAATACCAAACCATATTGCAAATTACAAAGGAAACATAACCTCTACAACAGACGCAGATGGATTTCTTGCGTTTGGGAAGAACCTCATAAGAAAAAATCTTATGCTGAAATGTTGAAGCTTATCAATGCAACTGTAGATGTTAAACATAGGGACAGGCCCACTAACTGTTATTAGGTATATGGTCCTGCAGAAAGGGAAAGCGGTGGAAACTCCACTTTAAAAATCTGCTAATCATGGTGGAGTTAAACAGAAACTGATCTTTTCCACAGAACCCTAACTGTGCTGCACCACTGTCCTAAGCACAGGAGAATGAGAATTATATGTACTTGGGAGCAGAAATAGCCTTGGACAAGTTACAGAAGATGTACAGAATCTTCATGGTCAAGTTCTCCCATAGCAACAGGTGCATTTATATAAATGTAAAATATTGCATTGTCAGAATAACTACTAGCTAAGGTCTGGTAAGGTGAACTGACTCTATTGTCCTTTTATAATGGAGATTGAAAAATATATTTGTTTTCTTGCTTTGAACACATATTCTGATAGTGGTATCCTGAGCAGCTGGATGTAAGTTGACTGATGTGAGACTGTTATAAAATATACATTGGGTTGACTATTTGTATAAGTAACTGAACATGACTGTTTTGTTGCAAACATAATGCTTTATTTTTCTCATCTTTCTCAGTCTTCTCTGGCATTTTAAGGGATGGATGTTAAATGCATAAGGTAACTATTTATGGTTACTGAGATAAGCATGAGCTGAGCATGATGGTAATTACTTAATGAATGTCTGCATTCTCTGCTGTTTTTCTTTTTTTTAATAATGATGCAAAAAAGGTACATATGTGATGCCAGTACAGGTACATAGTCACATTACAGCTGACACGTTTGGAGTATCTTGGCTATGTAGACTTTGTTAGTATTTTTATAGGCCTCAAGGGTTCATAATTGTGTAACCAATAAATAATTTAAGGTCAAGGGGAAGTCCCCTAGGGCTGCATGGCCCATGAGTAAGTTAAGAATATTGCACTATATAAGTTTTATACAAAGTCGATTATTAAAAGTGCTTAGATTTGATTAGTATATGCAGGTCTTTGAGTTTTTGGAGGAAACATAGAAAGCTGGCTAAGGGTATAACATTTTCTAAAACATTTTCTAAGATATAGTCTGCTTACACTTGCTTACTTTTACTATCATGCAACTCTAAGGTGCTCTCTATGCACTATAAAGTTAAGGAAGTAGTTGAACAGCAGAGGAGAAAAATCCCCACATTGTATACCTACAGGAAACCAACGGAAAACAAAAAATGAAAATTTACTCTTAAAAGTATGGAAGGAGAGAACATTTTTTGAGTAGTGCAATGTCTGGCATTGTTATCTTAATAGTATATTCTATAAAAGGGCTTAGGGGAAGAGTGATATGAGTTGTGAAAAACTGAGGGGCTGCCAGCCCAGCTAGATAGAATTTTGTAGATAATTCTATGTCATTGTAAATATTAATATAATCCACAGGCTTGTTTTTACAAATGTAAGAAAACTAAATGTAAGAAAACCGTGTTATATGCTGAACTTCAAAAATGTAACCACAGTGTACCCTATTGGAAGAAAGCTGTTAAGTAAAGAATTACAACTGTGTTTGATCTCAAGCTCAGATACAGGATGTCCGGGCTAGCAAATTCTTTCTATTGTCTTAATTTAAGAGAAAATTACTAAGGGTTCACATGTAACAGTGTCTTTTATACTGTTGCTTCCTGGCCAGGTGCAGCTTACAAAGAAACGTAAATTTTGAGTTTCTGTTAACCTGGGAACTAAATGAGAAGTGATAAAAATGATGTAATGTGAAATGACTGAGCAGTACTGGGTGTTATCAATTTAAGACTTTCTCAGAGAGAATGATTGGACATTTTGTATCTTGTCTTGGATCTGAAAACATTCCACTCACCAGCACTTGCTTGCTCTGTATCTAAGTAATTATTTAGAACTTAGTATTTCTCTTAGA
Source organism: Protopterus annectens (assembly GCF_019279795.1). Classification (NCBI taxonomy): domain Eukaryota; kingdom Metazoa; phylum Chordata; order Ceratodontiformes; family Protopteridae; genus Protopterus; species Protopterus annectens. The sequence continues at coordinate 1,425,197,522 of NC_056732.1, forward strand.
GTTAGATAGAATTTAGCCAGATTAGTCTAGTTGTTTTCTATATTTATGTCAGACTATCCTGCAATAGTGTTTTAAAGCATTTTTATGTGATTTCTGAACTCTTCAATAGCACTGTGTTGAATTGATGAGATTTGCCTTGTGCTTTTATTATTTATTATTAACTATTTTAAACATTTCTACTGTGGCTGTTTTGTGTAGAGAGAATTTAAGCTCTCAGAGTACATTGCATGTATTTGGTGATACTATCCAATCCACTCCAATAGTCTTGCTGTTCGGCACACTTACTATTTGGATAACAGTAATATTACACAGTGAAATTGGTCACCCTTTGGTAAGGGCCTTATAGTAGCTGATATTAGTGGTTGGTGGCAGTTGGTACTATCTTATAGTCTGAGCAGAATGAGGGCACAGCTGCAGAACCTGTGCCAGTCTTCCCCAGGAGTGTCTGTGTGTTTGTATATAAATCAAATCTTAAAGTGTGTGTCTGTCAGCTACTTGTGCAGGGACACAATCACTGGTTGGACAGAAAGGGTGCTGAAGGTCTTCGCTTGACCACTAGGCTGAGATCTGGACCCTATAGCTGTGCCAGTGGGGAGTATTATTGGGGATCTGGAGAGAATGGAAGAAACCAGCCCCAGACTGAATGTGATCTCTGTGTGCTCTTAAGGGAAATTGTACTTTACTGTGTGTGCACTTGTTATTATTCCCAATGTGCATGCCCCTCACTGGTGCTAGTAGTGAGGACTGAGGCTCCTTGATTACTGGGCCAGTGCATGGGTGTCACATGAGGACAAGAAAGATAGGTGAATAATACTGAAATTGCAATGAAACAATGACATTGTAAGCCCAATAAATGTCTGCAGGACAAAAAATGATGACATACAAGTTTTGAAAGTATTGAAATTAAAGATATAGCAGCATGTTAAGCATACTTCAAACACTGTGATGGGGAGATTTTAATATAATCCTGGGTTCCATGTTTGATAGAACACCAGCAAATATATCTAGAACACCTAAGACTACATTGATTTTATACACAATTATTATAGAATGGATCTGAACTGATAACTGGAGGGTAAGAATCCAGAGGTGTACAGAATTTGCATACTTTAGTTATACAGAAAGTATAGCTAGCAGGATAGCTATGTTCTGATTTCACAAAGACAGGTTGCACAGATATAGCAAACAGATATTTTGCCTACTACTCTCTCAATTATAATATATCACTATCCATATTACTGGCAATAGCCAAGCACATCACAGTTCAGTTGAGAACTGACTCCTTTTGGTTCCAGGATAAAAAGAAACATAAAATATTGGAACATTAGTTACTTTTGGGGGTATCTACTACCCAGGCATGTGTCTTTCTTACAATAGATAGAGAACTTTCTAAAAGTGACTTCAGTACTGGTTTTAACTACATACTAAAGGAAATATATTACCTAAATGGCTGAGCATAAAGGAACCAGAGGAGAGAATTGAAGAAATGGAATATAAGTTTTAAGTTCAACAAATATCAAGAAAAAAGAACATATCATAATTTGATGACACTATAAAATAAAGTTTTGCCCTACAGATTAGTCATATCCTTTATAAATGGGCACATTATAGACTACATTATTGGGATATGGGTATTACATTACCCAAAGTGATTGTTAGAAGATGTCAAGCGAGGCTGAAGAAACTGGATATTTCACATATATCTAAATCGGGGGGGGGGCATAACAACAGAATCATTAGAAACTAACAAGTTGTTTATTGATGATTTATATTTCCCCAGTGCTAAACAAAGGCAGGTAGATAGACATGAGGTGTGACTTAGATTAGAACCCATTAGGTATTAAAATTGAACATCACCATCTTGGCACCAGCAGCAAAGGTTCATTTACCCAAATCTGTTGATAAGGATGAAGGTGGACAAGACCTCAAGTCTGGATGGAATAACTCCTGAGTTTTACAAATTATATAAAGAAGATCTTCCTAATCTATTTATCAACTTTGGAAGCAGGACATTTTGACTCCGGATGATTTGACCCCAATGCAAGTGGATACACTTTCTTAATTAAATTCACATTTATTGTCTATGAGAATATTTATTGGACATTGTAACCTTGGATGATTTGACCCCAATTAAATTTAATAAAAGCATTTTACTACGTAATATTTTACATAGCAATTTAGCATATTATTTAACATTTTAAAATGTAAATGTTAATTTATTTAATATGTAATTTAATCTGCGAATATTATTAATTTAATTCATTACAGTTTTCATATTTTATAATATATAAATATAATCAATTTGGAATTTTAATTAGAACAATATCATTTATTAGTTTTAGTTAGTCCGTTAAGAAATTCTGAGTATCTCCATGTAGGTGTTCTAAATTTGTGAAACTGTCATGACATAACTGTATGGATGCATGAGCATTTTGTAACTTTTTTAAGTTCAAATTCTCTTGGCTCAAACATTAATTTTATTACTACTATTTTAATAGGGACCAACATTTTTTAGTGTGCTGTGATGAAATTCTACTTTACATTTATTATGTGTTACTAACAACAACGCATCGTGGTTTGCATTTGATAATAGTAGCACAAGAAGGAGCTCAAGACTTAATGCTGGCAATACAATCTCTGTGTAAAATCAGTTCAAGCAGGTATTTTAGCACAACTTCATGCTGGCAATACAGTCGCTGTTTATGGCTCATATTCTTTGATTTAATCTCATACTGTCATGTACTAATAATGTCAGTTCAGGTATTGAATCTAGCAGATTTTAATGTTTATGTAATATATATATGAAGTTTTAAATGGTTGTTTTATTCTGTAGATGTTGCTCTGGTTTGTATACTATATTAATCCTAGATCCATATATTTAAATTTTTTATAGTTTTGGAATCTGTTAATGTTGGGGTCAAATCATCCGGGGTCAAAATGTCCTGTAACCAAACGTCTCAACCTCTTAGAGCAAGAAATCTGGACAAAGCCACAAATAATGGGGGTACAAAGGCCCAGAAATAGGGACACTTTTTAAATATTGCTCTTACAAACTTAGAAAGCTAATAGAATAACAGGTTTTATATTAACATGAATTTTTGTCAAGGATGTGAAGTCTAAAAATCAAATGTCTGCCATTATTTTCTGACTTCAGTCCTCACTGATTTGCCAGAAACTACAATTTTATGAGAAATGGACCAAAACTATGAGTCAAAAATCTGGACAGCTGAGAGCTATGCCTGCACCCTCAACTTTTTATTGGAGCTGAGACATTATGGACTTTTAATAGTACAATTTGTGAAGCCAAAGTAATTTTTTTACATAAACTCCAATGGAACAAGTTAATGATAATGAACTCAAGACCTATACACTTGTAATATTGACAAAAGAATTTATAAAATACCTCTAGTAAAGTGACTGTAATTGTTCCTGATAGATTTCATACCTTCTGGTCATTGTGGTTTCATTAAAGACAAGGGGGGGGGGCAGACCTGGTTAAGTTGTGGCTGAGTATGCAAACAATCAACTCACAAATCAGCAAAGCTGGTAACTGCAACACCAATGGATTTTCATAAGGTTTTTGTGTCAGTTAATTAGAAGTTTGAATGGGAGATCTTATTGCAATATGGTTTCTCAGAATCTTTTGCTAGAAAGTGAAAACTGCTTAATTCTACTCTGTTAGCCACAGTGGATAGTAACAGCTTTTTAAAGAGTCAGTACAATTACACAAGGTTGCTCTCTAGGTTCACAGGTAAATGTTAGGCTATCAGGCTGCAGACCATTATAAGCCTATCTAACAACTAGAAGTCAGAACCAAACTCTGTACCTTCTTTCTGTGAGGTAAAGATCCTAGCCATTATGCTAGCCCCTCCCCTTTTTACATTACTTGTTTATTTTAGTTATCAGTGCATTGAACAGGGATTTGCATAATAATTTTCTTAAGTATGGATTGCATATTTCAGATACACAGTACATAATTACATAATTTCTGAGGTGGTGCAACAGTAGCGTTGTTGCCTCAGAGCAAAAGGTTCTCCCGTTCGATTCTCGGCTGGAGTGCGGGGGGATTGCCTTCTGTGTGAAGTCTGCATGTCCTCCCCACGGTTGGGTGGGCGTTCGAAAGACATGCGTAAATGGGCGTGCCTTCGGTGAAGGTTGAATGTTGAGCTGGCACCTCGACTTTCGTGAAAATCTACTGCCAATCATTAGCGGACCAGAGTTCCGCTGTGGTGATCCCTAACCGGGAAAAGCCGAAAGACAACAACATTGAGAGATGATGGCGTCCTTTTGCTTGATAACTCAATAGGTACATACATCTCTGTCCTGGTGCAAATAAAAGAACTCTTAAAATGGTGAGGTCTGCAAGTTAATGAGGCAAAATCAGTTATATTTCTATAAATACCTCATTCCCAGTCAAAACTGGGTAGAGGGCAGTAATGCCCATTGAATGTGGTGCAACAGAATGTTTATATAAAAATCTACCTGTCTACTGATAAGGAGAGGATAAGAGACCGAAACATCAAACTGCTAAAGCAGAGTATTTCTCAACAGATTAATTCAGAGAAAAATCACAGTCTTCCCATTCTGTCAAGGATAAAGGAGGTTGAAATGTGCTTTTTAACAAAACTATTGTTTGTCATTAGACATCTACATGTCACATAGGCCCAGGCAGTGATGACTATACAAAAAAATTTGCTTACCTTTGACAAAGAATGAAAACTAGACTATTCAGGGAAAAAGATGTATAAGACACACCAACAAAGAGGATGGGGAGTCCTAAATCTGTTAGGGATATGGGGTAGCACAAAAAGGCAACATTATTACAAGCAAGGGGAAAGGAAAGCCTTTATCATTTGATGTCAAGTTCCAGGTAATGCTGCAGCATAATGTTCATCGAGTATGGAAACTATATAACAAAATATGGCACCTGGGGAAGGGGACTGGTGGAGTGGTTTAAACAGACATTTTTTTTTTTAGATACCAGACTGGAAGACAAATCAAAGAAAGCTATATGGATAAGCAATGGATTATGGGTGAACCAAAAAATCAAAATAAATGGAACAGCAGTAGCTTGGCAGAACTGGGTGAGAGAGAGAGGCTATAGCATGCTACACCCACACACACACACACACACACACACACACACACACACACACACACACACACACACACACACACATACATACATACATACATATATATATATATATATATATATATATATATATATATATATATATATATATTTAAAAAGCTATATTACCCTTACAAGAAATGCAACAGAAGAATAGGAAAAATATTAAGATTCTGGATGATATATGGACTGAAGGATTATAGAGTTTTTTTTGTGAGTTTGTAGCAGATGATTTAAAGTTAGCTAGTGTGGAGGTTCAAGCCAATTTAGAGTTTTGAGTGATAAGCAGTGATGTAATATGTGAGGTTGATCCAAAGCAAATTTGGCTATTTTTGTAACATTGACCCAGTTTTATTTAAGATTTGTTAGAATAGGGGAAGCATAGAGAAAGGAGGTAAGAGGTAAGTGGAAGTAAGTGTATCTTTTGTGGAGTTAGGAATTGTTTAGTCCTACACACCATGTCAAGTTTTTGATGGGTCAATTTGATGTTCTATTAATATGCAAATCAAATTTAAGACTTCCATCAATTGTTACCCTTAACAGTTTAGAATGAGGAAGAACACTGGTTACAGTATTATTAAGTGATGAAATTGTAAAACTGAGTTTATCAAGGGAATGTTGTGTGAGAAAGAATAATAGAAGTTTTGTTTTCTTAGGATTAAGTAGGAGCTGATTATCAGTAGGCTAGGCCTCAATGGAGTTAAAAGTGTTTTGTGCTATAATTTGTAGATGGGTAAATTAGAGTGGACTGGTCTGCATATAGTATAAGGGCTGCTTTCTTAGATACAGTATGAAGATTGTTAATGAAGATATTAAAAGAAGAGTGGAGCTATAATGGAGCCCTGTGGTACTGCAGTGTTAACTGGTAGATAGGGTATAAACTGGAATTCCATTTGACTGACTGATGCTGGATTGATAACTGGAGAACTATTGTACAGTAGTATCAGCAGAGTCAGTTGTGATAAGAATTTGGGATGTAAGAAAGCACCAAAAGCTTTAGAAAGATTGAAGAATAGGGATGAGACAAACTTACCTATGTCACTAGCTTTTTTGACAGCATCAGTGAATGATAAAAGGGCAGTGGTGGTACTGTATGCAGGCCTGAATCTATGTTGAGCAGAAGAAAGAAATCTATTGTCAAGTAAGCAGTGAAGAAGTTGTTTGTGGATGCATTTTTCTAGATTTTTTGAAAGCGGAGACTATTGCAATAGGCCTATAGTTGTATATGTCTATGGAATTAACAGCTTTGTGGAGTGGGAAAAATGAGGAACTTATTCTAGAAAGAAGGAACATAGGCTTCACTGATAGATCTGTTAATGAGTGTGGAGGCAGGGTAGGCTATGGAGTCAGCAGCGATTTTTAGAAATGTATTGGGAAGATTGTCAGCAGAAAGAGAATAAGGTTTGAGTTTGCTCAGAAAGTTTTCATTTAAGAGATGTAGGGACAGGTTGTAGGGAAAAGCAGAGAAGAGGGAAGTAGAAGGCGATAAGACAGTACTAGTTTTGGTAGGGAAATTGTTGGTAATGAATGCAATCATGTCAATGAAATAAGAATTAAACTGAGAAGCTGTGTCAGAATAGGTGACGTTAATGGAGGGTTGTGGCAGTGAATTGGTTCCAGGGTGTGAAATATTCTTGATAGATTGCCAGAATTTCTTAGGATTAGATTTATTGTTATACTGAATGTCTGTATAGAATTTTTTGTTTGTCTTTTGTTCACTTGTTTTTTGACAAGATTGCACTGTTCTCTATAGTAAATTTATTTGTGATTTCTGTTTCCTTATCCCTGTTTTGCATAAGGAATTTTGTCTGATTAGAGTGCCAAGCAGAGAAATTAGATTTTACTCTTTTCTTTCTGGGAGGAGCTAAGCTATGTAATGTGTTTAGGAATAGAGTTGAATTTATCAACTGCTTCACCTAGAAGTATTTTTTTAAGGAAAGACCAGTTTATAGAGTTAAAGCTATTTGTAAAGATAAGTGAGTTAAAGTGGGTTAAGTTCCGGATGGTCTTGTAAGTATGGTTTTTGATAGGCCGAGTGACAAGCCTAGTGGTACAAGCAGGATGATGATCACAAATAGCATCTGGAAGTATTTCAGATTTGATAAAATTACTTGGGTGGAAGACTAAAATCCAGTCTTTAATAGAGACTGATTGCTTTGATTTGTTGGTATATGTAGGGTGAGCTGCTAGCTGAGGAAAGCCAAACAGGTTGATAATATTAGTAGGGAAATGTGAGGTTAGTTTCAGCCAATCAATGTTGATGTCTCCTAGAATTATAGTTTCCTGAGAAATATTGATGAAACTCATAATAGGGTATCTTCTAGAGTAGATAAATTGTTGCTAGGAGGTATGCAAACAGCAATAATACAGAGAGGTTTTTTGATTGAGCTGAAGTGATGCTGTAATCTTTTGTATGCTACATTTCCTCAGATGTTATGACATCCAAGTTTCCAAGGGAAAAAAAAAGTTTGGCCAATACATATGTATATGATGCAGGACATATTCCCAGGACTAGAGATAAACAAAGTTATACAAATGTGTGCACTTTCCTGAATATTGGAAACATTTAGTTTACCATGTAATATGCCCAAACATTCAAGATTCAAAGATTCAAAGAAAACGTTATTATCATTTAGGAAACACAAGTGCAACGTAAATGAAATTTCAGGTATAAGCTTATCATCAGAGTGCAGAGGCAAATTTAGTATAAAAAGAATAAGTCATGATGTATACACAACTATTCTAATAACTAATACACATAAAAATACTCCTTATAACCTGTTTCTAGTCAGGTAAAATTACCCATCCATATAAACCTAAACATATGAACAGATAGTACTATACACAGAAAAAGAGAAGAAAAGGCAGTTTGTTAATATTGCACATGAGGAATTACTGCAATAGCACTTTTAAGAGAAAGATATTGCACTTGTATAAGAATATATTAACTATAGTGAATTAAATAATATATCACGTTCAGTGAATTATTACTAGTGAGATCACGGTTGGAGGTAGGAGACATCCAAGTTGATGTCAGAGTTTATGAACCTTATTACTGTTGGATAGAAGCTGTTCAAGAGCCTGAAGGTCCTACAGCAGATGCTACAGTACCCCTTGTTAGATGAAAGTCTAGCAAACTAGCCAAATACCAGATGTGATGTGTCTCTAAGTATTTTGTTTTCCCTCTTTATGCTTCTTATTCTAAAAAGTCCTTGCCTGGTTGGAAGATTTGTGCCCATTATCTTCTCCACAATCCTCACCACTCTTTGAAGCTTCTTCCTCTCTGCCATGGTACTGTTTCCGTACTATGCAGTAAAGTTATAGGTGAGAATACTTTCAATAGCTCCTTTATAGAAAGTGGTAGAGCATTTAGAGGAGGTTTAGCACTTTTGATCCTTCTCAGAAAATGCAGGCATCAGTGAGATTTATTAATTACCTGGCCTCTGTTCATGGACCAAGAGAGGTCTTCTGAGATGTGTACCCCAAGGAAGTTTGTGGATTGTACTCTCTCTACCACCTCACCATTGATCTCAAATGGCAAATGAATTGTGGCCTTTTTCTAAGGTCAGTGATAATTTCTTTAGTTTTGTTGACATTCAGATCCAACTTGTTATTTTCACACCATTTGATCAGAGAGCTGACTTTGTTCCTGCATTCCCTCTCATCATCATCCCTTATGAGACCCAGTACAGTGGTATTGTCTGCAAATTTGATGACATGGTTATTTGGAAATTTCGCAGAGCAGTCGTGGGTGATGGCGTTGAGTAGTAAATGACTAAGTGCACACCCTTGAGGCACATCAGTGTTGAGTGTAATAATACCTGATGTGTTGTTACCAGCACATGTCTTCTGTGGTCTTCCAATCAAGAAGTCAAGGATCCAGTTGCAAAGGTTCTTGTTAACAAGGATCCAGTTGCAGATGCTCCTGATGATGCCAAAGTTAATTACTTTACTTATGAAATGCATCAGAACCACTGTGTGGAATACTGAGCTAAAGTCAATAAACAACAGCCTGACATAGTTGCTCTTCACTTCATGATGTTCCAAAGCAAGGTGCAGGGCCACTGAAATGGCATCTGCAGTGGACCTGTTTGGCTGATAGGCTTACTGTAGAGGGTCAAAAGGCATTGACATTGCTTCTGAAAGATGCTTATTTACTATCCTTTTGAAGAATTTCATGACATTTGAGGTTAGTATCACCAGTCTGTAGTCATTTAAGCAAGTTGGATTGTTTTGTTTGGGCAATGGGATTATATTAGTTTGCATGAAGCATACTGGCACTATTTCAAGAGCCAGGGAGGTATTGAAAATATCTGTAAGGATTAGGTACAGCTGGTTTGGATCTATATCACATAGTCAAAGTTACGTATCTTCGAACACCTAATGGTCAAACCATTATGTTCGAAGTTACATAACTTTGACTATCTAAAAAAAACACAATGGACAACAAAATAAACTGTTGTAAGCAGGGGGCAAGCACCCCTGCACCCCCCACATGAGGGACTGCTGTCTCTACCATATGTGGTTCAAACTTGTAAAAGTTTGATGAAATGATAGGAACCCATTGGTTTGCGTATTCTCTTAATACTCTGATGAAAACTTTATCAGGGCCTGCAGCCTTCCTGGGAGTTCACTTTCTTAAGGTGGTTTCTCACTTCTCCAGGGTTAAGTTTCAGCACTGTCCCATTGTGATGAGTGGGTATCTGCCATTGAATGAGATCATCTGTCCAGAAATTCTGTGCTGCAATCACATTGAACTGACTTGGTCTTAAAATCAGTTACCTTCTGAAAACATTACCAGAGGCTCCTGGTAACCCTCATGCCCTCAAAGCAATTTTGTAGCTTTCTTCTATAATCCCTCTTGGCTTCTTTGATGCCCCTTTTTATGTTAGCCCTTGCTTCACTAAGACTCACCTTTTCCTTGCCCCTGAAGTCCTCACTAAGACTCACCTTGTCCTTGCCCCTGAAGTCCTCATTCCTTGCCCTCAGAAGCTCGTGCACTCTGCTGGTTAGCCAAGGTTTTTGATTGGCTCTGATTGTAATCTTCCTGGATGTATATACATCCTCCATGCATTTCAAAATATATGCTATTGTAGTGTCTGCTTATTTGTCTATGTTCACATGCTGATTGAAAGTGGCTGCTTCTCTGAAGATGTTCCAGCAGGTATTATTAAAACTGTCTGTGAGACTTTCCATTGCCCCTTCATTTCCAGACCCTGATCGGTTTCTCAGTGGGTTTTTCTCTGATCAGCAGAGGTTTGTAAGCAGGTATTGATCTTATTGAAATATGATCAGAGCTCCCCAAGTTTGGCTGCTGCACTGCTTTGTATGCTCCCTTTATGTTGGTGTAAACCTTATCAAGGGTATTTGTTCCCCTTGTGGGACAGTCCACAAATTGATGGTAGTGGGGTAGTATCTCACTGAGATCTGCTTTATTGAAGTCCCCAGCTATCGCATATGCACAGTCAGGATTTTTACTTTGCATCTCACATATGGAATTGTGCAGTATGCTAAGTGCCTCAGAGGTATTAGCACTAGGTAGTATATACACAGCTGTTACATACACTCCATTAAACACTCTGGGTATGTAGAAAAGTCTGCATCTCACTGTCAAGAATTCTACATTTTCAGAGCATTGTACTCATATAATTTCACAGTTCATACACCAGTTTTCATTTACATAGATACACAACCCACCTCCCTTAGCTTTTTTGGCTTCTATCAGCTCTAAACAAAGCAAAACCCTCTAAGTTCACACCACTGTGATTGATTTTGTTATGCAGCCAAGTTTCTGTAAATATTAGTAGACAGGTATTTCTCACCTTGTTTGTAGTGGAAATCTCAAGTCTAATACAGTCCATCTTGTTGTCAATTGAGCACATATTGGCTAACAGAACAGAAGGTACTGCAGGCCTGTGAGGGTTTGTTTTCAGCTTGGCAGTAATTCAAGCTCTGCAGCTTCTTTTTCTGATTCTATCACACCTCTATCTTTTAGCCTTCATTCAGATTGATTCAGATCCTTCTCCTGCTTGATTCAGATAACTTACAGCCTGTTTGAATACATACATGGATAAACATACAGATGATATCTGTTAGTATGTGGTAATTTAAGCCAGTATGACTGCATGTGGGTAGAATAGTGAACAATGTAATGACATGTGTAACAGAGTTGATATTTGTTCACACATATTAGTAATGCAGTTACTATTCACTAAGGTTAACTGTAGCAATATGGTAGCATAATACTCCTAAGAAGTACTAGTAGCTGCACTAACCAGCATCTCATACTATTATAAAATGCTAAGTCATGCTGGCAGAATGTAAGAAAAGGAACAGATATCACATAGCATAGTGTCCAATTGAATATGCGTACTTGCTGCTTACTTGTAGGAAATGTTACACGCCAGGGGACATGTAATACTTGGTGCATACCAGTAGTGGCATACACACATAGAATGAACTATATTCAACATACATTATGTTTACACTCAAAAAAATGTTTAGCAATCACGTGTGTAGGGAATATTATGGATATGTAAAATACCGGCCTGGAGCTGCTCTCATCCTTCCTCCCCTTCTGCTTTGTAAATGTATACTGTCTTTGCTTATTTGTAATTGTATGTGCCTATATGAGTGATATACCATGGGATTGGTGCACTTTCATATGCAGTTTATTTTGCATCTCAACAGCATGTTGCTGATGCAGTGAATGGGTTGCTGCTGGGTGTGTGCAGCTGCCACTATGTCATGAATGCTAGAGTTATGTATAACAGCTGTACTCCTGTGACTTTGCAATATGGTGTAATGCAGTTTAAGGGAAACTGTGCTAATTATATGTGACCAAAAATCAGGCTAGTGCATAGAGGACGCAACCTAACAGTGAGAATGTGAGATAATAATTGGTTTTCTACTGGTACACAGTTTAGGGATGTTACCACCTTTAATTTACATAGTGCCCAAAAGTTTTTATCACATAGCTAAAATGTTCTTATAATATCAGTTATTTGTGTTAGCAATATGTATTTCAGGCTTAGGGATATGCAACTGCAAGTATGATGTAGCTTCTACATATGGCATAATAATTATACTCTTCAGTCACCACTTATATAAGGGACATTAAAATACCTGTATTAGTATTCAGAAAGGCCTGTAAATACAATATTAAAATGTAGGATGATGGAAAGTTGAAACTGTTAGTAGAGGTCTTCATAAAGTATCATTTTTATATATACTTTATGGTATGTGCCATATTTAGCCCATTAGCACTTCGTCAAAATTCTATTTACTGTGCTTACATATAAATCACATTACTACACAGACCTTCACATGCCAAGCATCATACGTGAAGACCCTTAAGTTAATAACCAGAAGTATTGCTTTCTCGGTTACCCTTACAGGGATATGTTAACTGTATATAATATTAATTTCATTTGTGGTGCTGGCATTGTATGCTTCTACAATGTTTGCATAGCATATTATTCTCCAGTATAGTGGCATCAAACTTCATTCTGAATGCACACTAGGATACAACTGTGTAATAGAGCACGCATAATGCATTTATCTGAAAAGGACTCATGGGTAATATGCAAACTATAGCTGAACACATCTCTTTTTCACCACTTTATCCATGTATTGGAGGTTCAAATGTACCTGTGAATTGTACCATCTTATTTTTGAACAGCCAGTGAAAACAAAATAGAAAGGAATGCAAATAGCACAGCAAACAAGGACTCAAATTTCCCTCCAATAATTAGTACATCAGGGATACTACAGTACTATAACTGCATAGAGTTCCTTCATCTCCAAACTTCTAATACATTTGTATCAATATTAATGACACAAACAACAACTAACAGAAAAGAAAAAGATCTGCTACTACTTAGAATATATTCTAATGGTATAATATTCATTGCACTTACTACACTGTCTTGTAAACATTATATTTGTTGAGCACATTTTGTATGCTTCATCCACTGCCCTTCTTACCCAGTGCCACATCCTCAATGTACCTACCAGCTCTTCATAGCTCCCTTGAACTTAATGCTAAGTAGCTGAAGTTAGTTGCAGAATCACTAGTGACTTACTGTTGCACATTGCTTAACATGGTACCATGTTCAATGCTGTACAAACATGTACCTCAGACTGCAACATGATAACAGGTAACAGCTTTATCATTTTCCAAACATGACTATAATCCATGGTACTCGAATTATCTGTGATATTCTAGACATACCTGCAAAGTATAGATTTCTGCAATCACAATCACTCTGGTGGTAAGTTTTGCATCAGACGCATATTCCTCTGCAAGATTTGTTTTTGTTTTGCAAATCAGTGAAGTTTAGATAGATTGGGCTTTCATTCATATGTATGAATCACCTGTAAACCTCTAAACCTCCTTACTCAGTGTAAATCAGGTGAGTAACTCATCTGTGTTGAGGTCACCGGCTAGGTGCAAGAAGAGAGTTACCTGGGAGCCATTACTGATGCTAATACAGGGCAGCATGATGCCCACTCATCTTGTAGAGATGCTTTTCATGACTCCAGTCTTGACCAAGGCTCAGAGCCACATGGACCACGTGTGTGTGTCTGTGTGTGTGTGTGTGTGTGTGTGTGTGTGTGTGTGTGTGTGTGTGTGTGTGTGTGTGTGTGTGTGTGTGTATAGTCCATTTAAGTGAAAAGACCCAAGATCAGCATCTGTAAAGTCAATGTCAACCTTGGAAAAGGTAGAAACCAAACACAACTGTTTCTGTAGGTGGGTGGTCAAGCCTCTCTTGTACCATCACCTCCCCTGATAAATATACATATTAACTCTGGGATTACACAATCCCCAAGAGAAGGGCATAATCCCTACCTAGCAACTGTGAATATTACACATATGTTTGCCATCTGTTTCTGTTGACCAGTTGGTGCCATCAACGTTTGTCCATTTGCTTAAATAGACAAAACCCATATAAATAAAAAAAAAAAAAATATATATATATATATATATATATATATATATATATATATATATATATATATATATATATATATATATATATATATATATATATATATCTATATTGGTGCTGAGCAGTGGCACGAATGGCAAGTGGTCTGACACCCTGTAGAATGACACCATTTGGTTGACAGGTGTGCAAGATTGATAGTCACTGACTAGGTGAATATTTAGTTTCCACAGAGACTGTGCAGACTAGGAGTTAGTATATATCTATATATATGTTTGACATTTGTTTACCAGGATAGTCTGACTGGGTCAAACAGAACCCATTTTTAGTGGAGGCAAGGGGAGAAAGCTCCATATACAGACATTTGATATATATATATATATATATATATATATATATATATATATATATAGATATATGTTTATATATTTTATATATATATATATATATATATATATATATATATATATATATATATAGATAGATAGATAAAATTAGCATGGGGTGTGCACGTTGAAAGGGGGCTTACCTCCCCCCACAAAAACAATTGTTGTTGGTATAGTTCAGCCTGGTGTAATCACCGATGCATGTGCAGAATTGCAGAATGTCTTGATTTTGGTGATTTTGACATTATGACTTTGATCTACAGGGTGTCAGGGCACTTGTCATTTGATGCATTCTCTATATACACCTCTGTGTCTGTGTGTGTGTGTGTGTGTGTGTGTGTGTGTGTGTGTGTGTGTGTGTGTGTGTGTGTGTGTATATATATATATATATATATATATATATATATATATATATATATATATATATATAGAGAGAGAGAGAGAGAGAGGGAGGGAGAGAGAGAGAGAGAGCGCTATATAATCAAACTGTAAGCAGTACCAACATTCTCTGTATTAATGACTGCAGAAAAACTTTCCCCTGGATTCAATAAACTCTGTGCAGGAATAGTGCTAGTCCTGCAAGGAGTGAATTGTGTCCATTTAACCTTAGTTTTTAACAGCAGTGCGCCTTGCAAATTCTTGAAGGAGTGACGCTGCTAAGGCTAAATGTACATAAACACTACTAAGTGCAGGGGGAATGCTTAGGTAGTGCATGTACAGCTGACATGGCCCCTGCACTCAGAAAGTGCCACACGGCACTTTTTAAAAGCATTTCAGTGTCCGTGGACACTGAAATTAAATAAAATGAGTATTTCAGTGTCCGTGCAATTAAATGGATATGGGAGCAAAAATGCAGTGCTGGGGATGTGTGGCAGGTTCTGTCACACACCTCCTGCATTGTAAAAGTGCCATATGGCCATACTCCTCATCTGTAAAGGTTTCCACATAAAAATAGGGACATGTTTTAAATATTGCACTTACAAACCGAAAAAGTTGATTGAATAAAAGGTTTGCAGTTGCACAGATTTCCTGAAGGGTATGAAGACTGAAAATGCAAATGTCTGCCATTTTAAAGTGCCATACGGCCATAGCACTGAACTGTACAGGTTTCTGCATAATGCCCATATGCCTGCTTCACATACCTTTCAACCGCCTACAGCAAGAAAGCTGTACATAGCCATAAATAATGGGGGGACAAAGGCACAAAAATAGGGACACATTTTAAATATTAGACTTACAAACCCAGAAAGTTGATAGAATAAAAGATTTGAAGTAGCACGGATTTCCTGAAGGGTATGAAGTCTGAATCCCAAATGTCTGTCAGTTATGTTCTGACAAACCCCAAGTGATGTGCCAATGATTCAATTATTGTGACTGACAAGGACTACCGATACATGTAAATAAATTGGGCTTATTACTTTTTTTTCCCATTCTAAGGTATATTTAAGCGTAGCTGAGTGGGTGTGTGCATTATGGCCCTCTGTTCAACATTGCTGAAACATTCCATGGGTGGTAAAAAAAAACAGACATTGGAAATTCCC
Organism: Protopterus annectens; assembly: GCF_019279795.1. NCBI lineage: Eukaryota > Metazoa > Chordata > Ceratodontiformes > Protopteridae > Protopterus > Protopterus annectens. The sequence goes on from NC_056732.1 coordinate 1,425,213,531, forward strand.
CCACTGAGAGAGTGCAGTAGTTAGAGTCCTTGCTTTGTATGCAGGTGTTCATGGTTCAAGTACCAAGACAGGCACTTTATTTTTACATGGGAAAGCAGTGTTAAAATTATTATTCTAATTCTAAATTATGTAGTAATTGATATCTGTCAAACAGGGTAGTGTAGCTGATCTAAAATGTAAGTGTGAGTGCATATAACATGTGAAATCCCCCATGTATACACAAGTGTCCCATACAGTATAGTCACACACCATGGCAGTGTAATGAAAGTACATACAGGGATGTCATGTAAAGTAAACCATATACACTTACAAATATGTCAGTAATGATTAATGAAGTCATAACCTGATATTTTTTTAAATGAAAAGTGAGCAGTGGTAAGCAGTCCTCTGCTATGATTAGTTGATGTATGTATTGCTTAAATGTGAATGCCAAGCAGCAGTTTGTTCAGCTAAATGGATTTGTGCACTGTTAAGCAATGCCCAGCAAATACCCCTTTAAGCACTATTCAGCCCAGCATAGTGGGTTTGCGCACTGCTTAGATGAGTTCAACTTTTTCAAAATGGTCCAACGACATCAAAGGGTGGTAATATGGCCTTATTTAAACCATGCAGGCAGGAATACAGCCATAACCTGTTTAGTCTGATCTTTGCAAGAACATGTCTGGCACTGGAGAGAGAGAGATGGCTTTTGGGTGCAGAGCTGGGGCATACCGGAGTCCAGGGTCATGGCTGGACTCCTCGTAGAATACCAGGAAAACAGACTGCTGCTGGGCCAGTACCTGGGCTCTCAGTACAAAGCAGAGGCCTGGGACCATCTGGCACGCAATCTCACTAGTGCCACTGGAATCCCCAAAACTGGTGAGCAAGTATGGCATCATTGTGGTGACCTTAAGCATAGGAAGGGTGAGCTTTTGGCCCAATGGATCCAAGATGCTTGGGACCAGCATGCTCCAGCAGTTTGTAAGTATCCCAGATAGAGCTGTGCCATATCCTAGCCTGAGTATGTGATAGACAGGTTTGCATAATGTTTGTTTCTCACCCCTAAAGCTACAGAAGTGAGGGCTATGAACATCAAGGCCTATGCTGACAGATTGACAAGGATGCACCAACAGGCTGGTGAGTACAGATCTATCTTGCAGTATATAGTGCCATAAAGTAGAAGGAGTACATTGTTTACTGCCAGTAGGTATATTGTGTATTGTGTCTAATGAATAAAACATGTTTGTCACACTAATGCTTATCCACAGGACGTCCATTAATGAAAGTGTCATTTCACTGTAATAAAAATATACAACAAACTGTTGTGTTTACTCTGGTATATTGCTGTAGAAATAGAATGTGTACATGTTCTTAACAGAAAATATGGCATTGACAGCATGAAATAACTGAGGCTGTTCTGGAAAGTAGCTAGCATGCATTGCAGTCTTGTGTTAACCTTTGCTTTCCAGATTGTATTATATCAAAGGAGTAATACAAAGTACAATAACTATGTGCCATGCATGCATCCCAGGATTACAAGGTCAGACTGTCCAACCCAGAGAGCATTAGTCAGAAATCAGTCAAGCATGAAATAATATTTCCCAAGTAGCTGAGAGTGATGGAAAACAGCATTGTTGTTCATTTTAGCACACCCAGACACGGTTCGAATCCAGGGAATGCTACTGAGATGTGTGCGTATATATATATATATATATATATATATATATATATATATATATATATATATACAATATTAGCCCTGAATATTTGTAGAAACAGTCAGAAAGTGTTAACAGATATTTTCTCCACAGCTCTTACAGGTAAACAAATGTGTACAGTAGCTGTATGAAGGGTATACTAATACACCTGAATATTTGTAGAAACATTCAAAATGTGTTAACAGATATTCCTCCACAGGTCTTACAGGTAAAGAAATGTGTGTAGTAGCTCTATGAAGGGTATACTAATACACCGTGTACAACTGTTCCACTGTCCAACCCCATATGCCTGCAAATGTCAGCAGGATAGGTACATACACCATGCCCTCTTCTCGATACATGTCTCTCAAGTGTCACGCTGTCATGGCTAGAGGTCACTGCTGCCAATCACCTTGGACACAGATAGTAATCCAGGTGAACTATGCTAGTAGCAGACTCATACAAGATTATTGTAGGGTAACCCTTCTATGTCAAGTATGTAACCCTGACATGTACAAGCCCCCTCCAGTAATGTAGCCATAGTATTCCCAATCTGCCCCATACCATTATAGGTTGACAGTCTAACAGGTATGTATGTGCCACAGAAACTATGGGCAATAGGTAGATGTAAAGTTAAGCCAGACTTGTAGAGTATTGAACAGTACTGTTGTGAAAAATAGAAACCAAAACAGTTGTTAATGGACATTCTATTATCTTCCCCCACCCATCATCTGCATTTAAAATTATTATTCATATACTACGGGTATGCTGTTCTCAAAACCTACTGTTGGTACATGTGTTCTATTATTGCTCATATATTTTATTGGTTGTATTTTAACATACCTTGTACAAATACCATTAGTGGTGGCCTATTACCGTTAATGTAACTTGCATGTTGTCAAAAATGTTGACTGTTGTTCCATTTATGAATGTGTTATGTTTGCTATGCAACTGTTTAAAATATGTTGGTTTGGGTTAATGGGAACACCCATGCATGCTGTTATAACTAATTTTGAAATGTGTTTTGTCATGACTAACCAATATAACCCATAAAACCACAAAACCATAGCATGTTTGAGAAGGCTGATCCTGGTGGGTCTGACTGTCCCACCCCATCTGGCCGTGGCACCAGGCCCCAGCACATCTGGGACTCAACCTGGTACATCCTCCTCCACTGCTTCTGCAACACCTTTGGGTGGAACTGTCTCAGGGGACGGGGTTTGTCCCCCCTGGGTACAGAAACAGAGAGGAGCCCATCACCAGCTGTCAGTTCCAGGATATGGTGCACAGCGTCATCCACTCAGAGTTTGGTGGGTAGTTGCACCAGATGGAGAGCCACCTGGTGCACCTGAAGGGGCAGGCTGCCCTTCTTTTCCAGACCCCAGCACAACCACCTTTGGGGCTATGAAGGTGCAGTGGTGACTGCCCATGGGTGGGGACCTCAGTCCAACTGTATCCATTTGGGGGCTCATGGGCCTCTGATTCTCAACCACCCTTCCTCTCAAGGTGTTTACCCCCCTCATGTGTCATATATTGTCCCTGTCTGCTGCCTTTTGTTTCTTGCCTGTCTGCAAATGCTACCTATTCTACCTAACTTACCTCCATAAACATATCCACAGCCCTTCCCCAACATCCCACTCTCACCTAAAAAAAGGGTATCTGCCCCGCAAAAAAAAAAATGCCCCATACATAGTTTTACATTTCACCCCCATGTACAGTGAAATTAGTCAATCCACCCACAGATTATTCTCCAAATGTCTGTTGCCAACACCCCTCTCTGTAGGTTGTGAGGCTGTAAATCCCAAATTCTACACATTATCCACAGCTGTTTCTGCAGAAGAAATGTAGAGCTATGGTCCTTTCCTACACCTGTCTTGTACATCCTTAGCTGGTTTTCCTAATGTTTTACTCCCTGCTTTCCCCCATTTCACCTCTTTCCAATCACCTTTTATTTCTTTTCTTTAATTAAAATGAGTGCAGATGTAAGTGGAAGTAAGCAGTGCTAAGTAAAGCTAAGAGGGTTCAACCGTCTCTTAGTATGTATGTGTGTATATATATATATATATATATATATATATATATATATATATATATATATAGGTTTACTATCAAAATTTCGAACTGTACTCCGTCGACTGTACTATCGTCGAAAACGGAAGTTCAAAAATGGTAATATTGATGCCAAAAAAACAATCTAGGAACGGGTTTTAACATGGGTCGAGGTAGGTGTTCAGTATTATTCCGAACTACAAACATTTCCCCTACCTCGACCCATGTTAAAACCTGTTCCTAGATTGTTTTTTTTACATCAATATTACCGTTTTCGAACTTCCGTGTTCGATGATAGTATAGTAGAAGGAGTACGGTTCAACATTTTGATAGTAAACCACTACCTGTTTTTACACCCTTGGTACCATCCATTTTCTTGTACCAAGACAGGACCCACATTCCTACCCTGTCTATAACTATAGGAGCAATGGTCACCTAAATCTTGGTCAAAAAATTAATCAGATTTCAAAATATGCTAATGTTTGTCTATGACTTGTTTTTTTTAAACTGTTTGTTCCATAAGTGGTAACTAATCTAGCACTGGATTGTACAGGCTTAAAAGGATTAGGTTCAACATCCCGGGCATCTAATAACAAAGAATCTCTCTTCAAACTGAGAGCCACATTTCTCTCCCAAATTATCTGGGATCTGTCATAGCCCCTTCTAACGAACCTAGTTCCCATTTTTTCAGCCTCTTTTACATAGTTCTCTTTGAAACTGAGCTTTAGGTATATTTGTCACCATATGTTTAGGATGGCAACTACCTGCCTCCAATAAGGCATTCTTAGTAAAAGGTTTCCTATATAACCCAGTTATCATTGTTGCATCTTGGGCCTTAGTAATATGTACATCTAAAAAAATCAATTGTAGAATGTTAAATTCTGTCCACAAATGTCAAGCTAAACTCATTAGAGTTAAAATAATCTACAAACAAATGCCAGTTTCTCAAAGACCCAGACCAAATGTCCCAACAGCCATCTAGGCAATGTTGCTACATCACCAAATAATTTCTAAATGTATTACTTTCACTATATATCAAGTTATTCTCTAAATACCCTATAAAGAGGTCAGCATATATTGGAGCAAAGATAGTTCCCATTGCTGTACCTTTATGCTGTAAATAGCATTAGTTGCTAAAATAAAAAAACATCATGTTCCAAGACAAGTTTCACCAACATCAGCCAAAGCTCACAATGTTCAGGGGAATATATCCCAGATTCAGTCAACCAAACTTGTGCAGTCTGTGATGAAGGTGATGAGTTTCCTCTATAACAGCTGAAGCCAAGAAAAAACAAATATTCCTGTAAACTGCTGCTACTACTGCTGGAACACATTTGCTCTGTAATTATTTCTAGAAGGAAGCATGTCTTTTCTTCCTATAGAAAAGGCCAATATGGCACAGAAACAAATGTCTGCATTGATGCGGTTTATGTAAAATGAGTTGGCATAAGCGTATAGTACTATACCCCTTTCAAATAATGTAGGCTTGAACATTCCTAAAGTGACAGATATATGCAATACTATTACATCCTACATAAATTATATCCTAGAAAAATTCTGTTACATCCTACCTTAATTGACAGGTTGCCTGCTTAAAGAAATGGATCTGCACATGTTGTAGTAGTAGTAGTAGTAGTAGTAGTAGCAGTGATAGCAGTAGCAGAAATAGTAGTAATAGTAACAGTAGAAGTAGCAGCAATAGCAATAATAGCAGTGGCATTTGTAATAGTACCAGTAGTAGTAACAGTAGCAGCAATAGTAGTAGTAATAGTTGCAGTATTGGTAGCAGCAGCAATAGAAGTACCAGTATTAATAATAGTAATAGTAATAGCAGTAATGGTGACAGTAGTAGTAATAGCAACAGCAGTACTAATGGCAGCAACAGCGGTAGCAATAGTTTCACCAATAGTAATAGTAGTAATGGTTGCAGTAGTAGTAGTAGCAGTAGTAGCAGTAATAGTAGCAATAATTACAGCAGCAGTAATAGTAATAGTAGTCATAGCAGTACTAGTAATAATAGAAGTAGTAGTAGTAATAGTAGCAGCAACAGTAGTAGTAATAGTAGGAGCAACATTAGTAGTTATAGTAGTAGACGTTACTTAGGAATATTCATTGTCTCAATTTAGCTAACAAATATTCTTAAAGTAATATTACTGGTGACTGTCCTCAATTTTGAAGAATATTAGTCTTTGCAGCAGCACCACATGCATATTAATGAAGGTGCACTGCCATAACGGCCGTGCATAGGAAATGTGTATGAGTGCAGGGGCATGTCGAGGTGTGATCATGTTGGCTGCATATGCGCAACCTAAAATGCTGCCTAGTACAGCCTGCCTCCAATAGTAATCACTCCTGTCAGTGTCCGTGGATACTGAAATGTATGCAAAGCATACAAGACAACTTGCAAACACCACAATAAGAAGTAAACACAAAGGCATGTTGCTGAATATTGAGTCTCTGTCCCTCGAACAAAGATATTTAA